>NW_008705561.1:305288-311660 GCF_000186865.1 Aureococcus anophagefferens
TCGGCGCAGCTCTCCGCGAGGCCAAGCGGCCCCGCGACGGCCCGGCGCCCGCGGCCCAGCTCGCGAGCTCCGACGACGACAGCACGA
Organism: Aureococcus anophagefferens; assembly: GCF_000186865.1. Taxonomy (NCBI): domain Eukaryota; class Pelagophyceae; order Pelagomonadales; family Pelagomonadaceae; genus Aureococcus; species Aureococcus anophagefferens. The sequence continues at coordinate 305,376 of NW_008705561.1, forward strand.
CCGACGACGACGCGGACCCCCACGCGCTCTTCGTCGCCCAGCTCTGGACGCTCTGAGGCGGCCCCGGCGCGGCCGCGGCGGCGGCCGCCGTTCTTCTTCCTCTCTCTTTAACCATCAAGTTTAGCTTTTTTCTTGTTTCGGTTTCGGGCGTTGCAATAATAGGGCGCCAACTGATCGAGCCGGCACCGCTGGATGTGGTTCAACATAGATGCAACAAACTGGCCTTCGCTGAAAACGAGGTCCAGCTCTCCAGGCTCTTCGCGTAGTACACCTCCGCGATGCAGGCCGAGCAGGAGCAGTACCTGCGCAAGGTCGCCGGCAAGGGCCAGGAGATGGTGCAGCAGATGGTCCAGTCGCTGAGCAGCGCGCTCATCTACCCCGAGGCCGGCAACGTCGCCACCAACGAGAAGCTCTGGGACGTCTACGCGTCGGAGTGGGGCAAAGAAGCCCCCTGGGTCGTCGAGATGGCGGCGACGAACCGCGACGGGGCCGTGGCGCTCGACGCCGTCGGCGACGAGTGGGCGCCGCGGGCGCACACGGAGCGCGTCGTCGACGAGTGGATCCTCTCCGAGGTGACCCCGGAGGCGCGGTGCTGCGAGATCGGGTCCGGCGGCGGGCGCATCGCGGCCCTCGTCGCGCCGCGCGTCGCGTCCCTCGCGTGCTGCGACGTGTCGGCGAAGATGCTCGCGCGCGCGGAGGCCGCGCTCGCGGGCGGACCGGCCGCGACGTCGTTCCACCTCGTCCACGGCGACGCGGCGCCGTCCGACGCGGGCTTCGGCGCCGGCCCGCGGGCCTACCCTCCGACCATGGCGCGGGGCTTCGACTTCGTCTACTGCTTCGACGTCATGGTGCACCTCGACGCGCACGCGATGTACCGCTGCCTCCGGCGCGTCGAGAGCTTGCTCGCGGACGGCGGCCGGGCCTTCGTGTCCACGGCGAATCTGAAGGCCCCGGACGGCTTCGCGCGCTTCGAGAAGCAGAGCAAGTACTCCGTCGGCGGCTTCTTCTTCGTCACGCCGGAGACGGTCCGCGTCCTCGCGGACAAAGCGGGCCTCGCCGTCGTCCGCGAGCTCGACGCGCCCGACGCGTCGAACACGTACTACAACCGCGACTACCTCGCCATCCTCGCGCGCAAGGACGCGTAAAGTACTCGGTCGATGCCCCCGATACTGCTCGTACTTACGAGTTCGCCTTAGTCGAGCTCCGCGATCGTCAGGCGCGCGTGTCGCGCGCGGACGCGGCCGCCCTCGAGCTCGTCGAACGCGACGGCGTAGGCGTGGTGGAACGTGTGCTTGACGGCGCCCAGCGCCGCGACGCCCCCGGCCGCGACGGCGGCGTCCGGGAACGCGGGGTCGCCGACGACGGCCACGCGGAGCGGCCCGGCGCCGGGCACGCGCCGCGAGACCGTCGCGGACCGCGACGACTCGTCGGGCACGTAGGGCACGGCCGCGACGCGGCTCCGCGGGGCCCGCGATCGGCCCTGCTTCCGCGCGGCCGCGGCCGCGGCGACGGCCGCGTCGTCCTTGACGAAGAAGAAGGTCCGGCCCGCGTCCGCGGCCCCCCGCGAGACGCGGACGGTGAGCAGGGCGTCCGCCGCGTCCGCCGCGGCCTGGACCGTGCCGCGCGACTTCACCCTGCCGTGGCGCGGGCGGCCGAGGGCCTTGCACGACGGGTGCCACTTGAGCATGCCGACGGCGACGACCTCGTCGTCGGACTTGAAGCCGAAGCCGCAGATCGTGCACGTCGGCACGTTCGCGTCGACGACGGCCTCGAGCTCGTCGCCGATGGCGTCGAGGACGCCGTCGACGTCGCCGTCGACCGCGACCTCGCGCGCGCCGGCTCTCGTCTTCACGGCCGCGACGACGTGGCCGCGCCGCTCGAGCGCGTCGCGCGACGCGCAGGGCGCGCACCGTAGGCGGGACGTCGACGACGAGCTCGCGCGCTCCGCGACGCCGCCGCAGCGGCCGCACGTGAAGCACCCGCGGTGGAACGTTCGCTCGCAGAACGCCTCGCGCGGCGCGTTCGCGTTAATAGATTTGTTGCAGGCCGGACACCGGGGCAGGGCCGGGCCGTCTCGCATCTTCGCGAGCGCCGCCGCGTTCGCGGGGGGACGCGCGGCCGGTGCTTTGGACGACTTCTGGCGCCGTGGAGTCGGTGCGGCGTTTTCCTTGTCGCTCGAGCCGAAGAGCCACGAGAACCACGACTTCTTCTTCTCGAGCTTCGCGGGCGCGTCGCGACGACTCACACTCTTCAGCTGCACGCGCTGGAATTCCTCCGTCATGCTTCCACGCGTGCCAACAAGAGCTCGTAATGCGCGGCAAGTTCTCAACGCTCGGACGTGACCGCGAACCGAAGTGCCGGACTCGTAGGCCTACTCGTCCGCGCGCCTAGGCCAGTGCCCCGATCAACGTACATCTAGGTGCACCCATAGGAAATTAATTAATAAAGATCAATCATCGAATTCCGGCCGGCGGAGCCAGAGTCATTAGTCGTCCATAGAGGCTGTACGTCGACCGCGCGCGCGGGCGCGGTGTCGCGGCGGTCCGCGGGCTGAAATCACGGCCAAAATTGGGTTATGGTCGTATCAAAGCAAGTTTGATGATATTCGCGCGTTAATTGCACGTTTGCGATGGCTTTTTGCGCGCGGTCGCTGGTTCGGGTCGCGAAATCGCAAGATTTAACTTCAACAAAAGTGCTGAAGTTCAACAAAAATGTTGACTTTTAAATCCAGGCTATCAGAATCTGAGTTTTGATCGGTGCACTGGCCTAGGCGCTCCTCCCGCGAGAGTCCGGTTCCCCCGTGGGTCTCGGCTAGGCCCGGGCTAGCAGTAAGCAACTCCAGGCCAGGCCCCCCGACGCCTCCTACTCCTACTTACGAGATCGCCAGCCCGAGAACCACGGCGACGACCGCGGCGAAGATGACGGCCTCCACCAGGACCCCCCGCTCGGACCGTCGCTTGTCCGCCTCGGCCTCGGCCTTGGGCGAGAAGTGGAGGGGCACCCAGTCCATGTTCGCGTAGCGGTCCAGGTTGTGGAACTGCTGGTGCTCGAGCCGGAAGAACATCCAGGACGCGCGGCGCAGGATCTCGAGGGGCGCGAGGAAGGGCGTCACGTAGACCATCCAGGGGCTCGACCGCTGGCTCACGAGCGTCAGCGTCCACACGAAGCGGCCGAAGAAGTCGAAGATCGTCGCGACGTAGTAGACGCACCGCGGCGCCGCGAGGCGCCGGCGCAGGGGCGCGTAGGCCTTAGAGCAGGGGTTCTGCGTCGCCATGCCCAGGCCCCAGTCCTGCGCGACGTCCCACCAGAACGAGTAGAGCGTCGACGCGAGGAAGGTGACCAAATACAGCGAGTTCGTCACGTTCCGCGTCGTCGAGTCGCGGCCGAAGGACGGCAGCGCGTCCGTGTGGAACTGGGAGATGGCGACGACGGCGAGGGACCCGACGTACTTGGACGCGTTGAAGAGGTGCGGCCACCTCGACCGCGACGCGCGAAACCGGCTCGCGCACTGCGCGAGGCGCAGCGCGAGCGGCGCCGCGGACACGACGGGCATGACCACGGCCTTGAAGGGCTTGCCCCGGTCGACGCAGAGCGCGCAGTTCGCCGCGGCCGCGCCGCAGGCGCGCGACGGCCCGTAGGCCACCGTCGGCACCAAATAACAGGCCGACAGCGCGACGTCCTTGAGCACCTTCACCAAACTCGTGAGCACGTCGGCCGCGAGCGTGTCCCGGAACTTCACCTGGCCGCCGAGCCAGCTCGACAACGCGGCCCGGAGCGTCTTCGTCAGCGGTGGCGTCGACCGCAGGATCCAGACCCCGTAGAGCGCGCCGCCGACGCCGAGGAGCGCCGGGTGGAAGAGCGCCGGGACGCCGAGCGATGGGAACGCGCCGGCCCGCGTCTTCGTGTAGATGAGCAGCGACGCGAGGTAGAGCGTGCACGCCGTCGTCGCGCGCAATAATTGGTCGCGCCAGCAGAGCGGGCCCGGCAGCTCGAGCATGTAGATGTAGTTGACGCGGCACGCGACCCAGGCCCGGAGGAGCGCCGCCCAGCAGAACATGGCCAGCACGCCGCAGCCGCACCAGCGGTACACGGCGAGCCCCGCGTCCGTGAGGATGCCCGACCGCGCGCCCGCGCGGTCCACGACGAAGTCGAAGCAGACCCAGAGCAGCAGGCTCCCGCAGACGCCCACGCGCGCGCCGACGTGGAAGGACGGCACGTCGAGCGCCGCCGTCTGCTTCGACAGGAGCTCGCAGCGCGCGAGCGTGCCGTCGCCCGCGTGGAAGCGGTCCGCGAACTCCCGCTCCGTGCGGTCGATCGCCGCCGCGAGCGCCGGCGGCGCCGCGTCGCCGCCGCCCGCGGCGAAGTCGAGGGCGCCGAGGAAGGTCTCCGTGTCGAGCCGCCGCGGCGCGTCGTCGTGCGCGCGGTCTTTGGCCGCGTTCTTGTTCCATTTCTTCACGATCTTCCGCACCGCGACGGCGTTGATGAGCGCGAAGGACTCGAGATGCCGCAGCTCGCGGTAGAGCTGGACGTAGGCGGCCCGCGCGCTCGCCTCCGCCGTCGCCGCGACGGTCTCCGAGGGCCGCTCGCCGGTCTCGCGGTCCGCGCGCATGTGCGCGAGCTCGCGCTCGACCTCGTCCGCCGTCCGCCGGTAGAACGCGTCGACGCGCCTCGCGTCGCCCTCGAGCGCCGCGGCGAAGGAGGCCTCGCGGTCGTGCCCGGGCGTGCGCGTCGCCGCGAGCTCCGTCGACGCGGCGCCGAGGAGCGGCGCCTCGAGGGGCGCCGGCGACGGCGGCCGGAGCGGGGTCTCGAAGCTGCTGCCGCTCCGCTGGGGCTTGCTCCGGCCCTTGATGACGTTCTTCAGGCCGCGGTAGTCCAGGTAGTGCTCCCGCCACGGCGGGTAGAGGAGCGTCTCCAGCGCCTCGCTGAAGTGGGGCATCGCGAGCGGGCCTTTCTTTTCGAATTCTTCAGCGTCTCACCATCGTCGGGCTGCTTTCACAAACAACGTCAACTTCGCGTATAAGAATTCAAACCGGGCAGCCCCGGGCACGGTTGCGATGGCCATGGAGGGCCCGTCGCGCCAGGACGCGACGACGATCCTCGCGCAGTACGACAAGGCCGTGCGCCACGAGCCGCGGAGCGTGAACATCATGGACAAGGAGGTGCCGCGCGTGTCGCTGCCCATCCTCTGGTGGCTCCAGGCGCGCACGCGGGCCTACGTGCTCGAGCGGCGCCTGCGCACGGTCTGCCGCAAGCACGGCGAGCAGTGCGGCGGCCTGCGGCTCGCGACGCCGCCGGGGTCGCCGGAGCGGAAGGCCGAGCCGGCCCGCGACGACGAGGCGAAGCTGCGGGCCGCGCTCCGGGACGCGGACAGCCGCCTCGACGAGCTGCGGCAGGGCGCGCTGTCGGCGCTGTCGAGCGCCGAGGAGCGGCTCGCGGCCAAGGAGGCGAAGCTCGCCGAGGTGTCGTCGAAGCTCGAGGGCCGCGAGGCGTCGCGCGGCGCGGAGCGCGCGTCGCGGAAGAAGTTCGCGGAGCTGCGGCTCGCCGCGGCTTTGAAACGCCGCGACGCGGCCGCGCGCGCCGCGGCCCTCGCCGCCGTCGACGGCGCCCTCGCGGCGGCGGCGGCGAGCGCCGCCGAGCGCCCCGCGGCGCCCGCGGCGCCCGAGGCGGGCGCCGCGGCGCCGGTCGCGCCGCACGCCGCGGACGCGTCGTTCCTCGCGTCCCTGAAGGCGTCCGTCGAGGCGTCCTGCGCCGGCAAGCTCGCCGCGGCCCTGGCGACCCACGACGCGCGGAGCCGCGCCGCCGTCGCGGCGCTGCTGGCCGCGCGCGACGGCGAGGTCGCGACGGCGCTCGCGGCCGCGGCGGAGGGCGCGGCCGTCGAGGGCGCGGCGGGCCTCGTTTCGCGGCGGCGGCAGCTCGAGGCCGAGTTCGCGGCCAAGGTCGCGGCCGTCGAGGAGGAGCAGGCCGCGAGCCGCCGCGCGGCGGACGTCGAGGTCGCGGCGCTCCGCACGGCGCACGCGCGCGCGGTCGACGCGCTGCGCTCCGAGCGGCGCGAGCGGCAGCGCAAGGACGACGACCGCGACGGCGCGCTCCGCGCGGCCTTCGACGCGACGCGCGCGGACGCGGACCGCCTCGCGCGGCGCGCGGCGAAGGAGGCCGACGACCTCGCGTTCGCGCGCCACGCGGCGGCGCTGGAGGACGCCATGCGGAGCCAGTCCGCGCGCCACGCGACGGCCCTGGCCGACGCGCTCCGCGCCTGCGACGCGCGCCACGCGTCCATCAACGCGG
>NW_008705561.1:311710-351445 GCF_000186865.1 Aureococcus anophagefferens
ACTCGCGGCGACGCTCAGGCGGCGCTGCCCCCGCGGGCGAAGCACGACGCCCGCCGCGCGAAGCCGGCGACGAAGCGGGACCTCGACCCGCGGCCGCCGCCCGCGCTCGACCTCGGCGACGGGCGGCCCGTCGTCGTCGTCGCGGACCGCGCGCGCGACTCGCTCCGCCGCGCCGTCGCCGCCGTCGACGACCTCTACGCGTCGGAGACGCAGCCGCGGGCCGACGAGCCCCGGAAGATCACGCCCGACAAGGAGAAGGAGGGGCCGCCGGCGGCGGACGCGCGGCGGCCCGCGGGCCGGGGGGCGGAGCCCGCGGCGCCGCGGACGGCGGACGCGCGGCGGCCCGCGGGCCGGTCCCACTGGCCGCCGCCGCCGCCGTCGTCGCGGCCCAAGATCCCGAAGCTGCCGCCGCGGCGCCGCACGCCCTGCACGGCGCCGCCCTCCGCGTGGAACAGCAACGTCCGGGTCAAATAATCGTTGTTGCCGTGCAGCGTGCAGCTCTCCTAGCGCGGCGTCAACGGGCTGGGGCAGCCCGCGCCGCCCGTGGGCGGCCCCGCGCGCCGGGGACCATGCGCGTGGGCATCGCGCGGAACCGCGAGGACCGCCTGAGCAAGCGGCGGCTCGTGGAGAACCAGAACTGGATCTCGGAGCAGGTCGCCAACGCCCAGGCGAAGAATGAGCAGCTCAAGGCCGACACGCAGGCGCGCTTCGAGCGCGCCAGCGTCTGCCTCGAGGCGGCCTTCCGGGGCATGCGGGGCCGCTTCCGCGCGAAGCGCCAGCGGCGCGAGGTGCGCGCCGCGCTCCTCGTCGAGCGCCACTCGCGCGGCCTGCTCGGCCGCCGCGTCGCGCAGCAGAAGCGGTGGCAGAAGGCGAGCGTCGTGAAATCCATGGCGGCGCTGCTGCGCATGAAGGACCGGTCCCACGTGACGGCCGTGTCCGGCGGCTGGACGGAGATGGTCGACCCGGAGACGAACGCGCTCTGGTTCCTCAACACGGACACGTGGCGGTCGACGTGGTGCCGGCCGTCGGAGATCGCGGCGAGCCTGAAGGCGCGGGACCAGATCTACGAGGCCCAGAAGCAGCACGAGAAGGACCAGCTGCTCTCCGTCGACGCCGCCGAGGAGGAGTGGCACCGCGCGTTCCACCTCGGCGAGGAGAACGACGTCGCGGCCGGGCTCCTCGGCGAGTCGGACGTCGACGCGCCTTTAGACCCCGACTCCGAGTCCGCGAAGCGGCGGCGGCTCGCGACGCTGACGGGCGCGTCGCGGGCCCACGGCGCCGCGCCCGGCGGCGGGTCCCTGCCCGGCGACCGGCCCGGGGACCGCATGGGCGCCATGCAGGGCCCGCCGCCGCCCGGCGGCGCGTCGTGGAACTCGCCCGTGGGCCGCGAGCTCGCGCGCAAGCTCGAGCGCGAGGAGCAGAAGAAGCGCCGGCTCAACCCGGAGAAGTACCTGAGCGTCGAGCCCGTCGGGGACAACCTCGACGAGTTCCTGAAGCACGTCTACCCGAAGCGGAACGGCGTGTCGCTCCGCGTCTTCCGCGGCGGCGGCCGCCACGAGGGCCACTGCGTCGACGGCTGCTTCGACGGCTTCGGCACCTGCACCTACGCCGACGGCGGGCGCTACGTCGGCGAGTGGGTGCGGAACATGCGCCACGGCGAGGGCATCTTCACGTCGGGCGACGGGAGGGAATACGTCGGCGAGTGGCGCGGCGGCAAGAGGCACGGCTGGGGCTGCGTCTTCCACCCCTGCGGCGAGCTCTACGAGGGCGAGTGGGACCAGGGCCTCATGCACGGCGTCGGCAAGCTCGCGAGCGCCAACGGCGACGCCTACGAGGGCACGTTCGTGCGGAACAAGCCCGAGGGCCTCGGCCGCTTCTCCAAGGCGAACGGCGACGCGTACTTTGGCGAGGTGCGCGACGGCGTCGCGAGCGGGCGGGGCGTGTTGTCCTTCGCGACGGGCGAGATCTACCGCGGCGAGTTCCGCGACAATTTGAGGGACGGGCGGGGCGTCTGTTTGTACCCGAACGGGAGCAAGTACGCGGGCGCGTGGCGCGAGGGCCACCACGAGGGCTACGGCGTCTACGTGAGCCCCGACGGCGAGCGCTACTGCGGCGCCTGGGTCAAGTCCGTCAAGGAGGGCCAGGGCCGCTACTTCTTCGCCAACGGCGACTTCTTCGACGGCACGTTCCGCGGCAACGTCGCGACGGGCCACGGCGTCTACTGGTACACGGCCTGGGGCAACGCCTACTCCGGGTCCTGGGTCGACGACAAGAAGAACGGCAAGGGGTCCTACGTCTTCGCCTCGGGCTCGCGCTACGACGGCTGGTGGAAGGACAACGACATCCACGGCAAGGGCATCTTCGTGTTCTCGGACGGCGCGACGTACAAGGGCGAGTTCGCGCGGAACATGAAGGAGGGCCGCGGCACCTACGCCTGGGCGTCGGGCAACGTCTACGTCGGCGACTTCCTGAAGGACAAGATGGACGGCGCCGGCGAGATGACCTACCACACGACGAACCACCACTACGTCGGCCGCTGGCGCGACAACAAGAAGAACGGGCGCGGCCTCTTCACCTTCGCGGACGGCAACACCTACGACGGCGACTTCCTCGACGACATCCAGCACGGCTACGGCAAGCTCGTCTACATGCCGACCACGATCCTCGAGGAGTCCTACGAGGGCGAGTGGCAGGACGGCCTCCGGCAGGGCCGCGGCGTCTACCGGTACCGCGAGCAGGACGCCATGAAGTCCTACGACGGCGACTGGCTGTCGAACCTGCGCCACGGCAAGGGCCAGCTCGAGTACCGCGACGGCGGCTACTACAAGGGCGACTGGGTCAACGAGCGCATGACGGGCCGCGGCCTCTACGTCTGGCCCGACGGGTCCCAGTACGAGGGCCAGTGGCAGGACAACATGCGCCACGGCGAGGGCACGGAGCTCTCCGCGTCGGGCACGGTCTACCGCGGGCGCTACTGGAAGAACATGCGCCACGGGCCGGGCGTCATGACCTACCTCAACGGCAACTCCTACGAGGGCATCTGGGACAACGACAAGATCCGCGGCCGCGGGCGCTACACGATCCTCACGGGCGAGAAGGGCGGCTCCGCGGACACGGTCAAGCTCCGCGTCTTCGGGTACTAACGGCGCGTTTTTAGTGTTTGCAGCAGGGTGAAGGTCGCGTCGACGCCGGGCGCGCCCGGCGGCCCCTCCGGCTGCGCGGACGTCGAGAGCGCCACCGGCGTCGCGCCGTCTTCGCCGAAGACGAGGTGGGGCCGCTCGCGGCGCGCGAAGGCGCGCGACGCGCCGTCCGTGAAGTTGACGACGTTGTCGTAGGCGACGCCCGTGACGCGCCAGTCGAGCGGTGTGGACCAGTCGCGGTCGGGCGGCGCGAACGCCCAGGCGTGCGCGCCGTAGAACGGCCGGAAGACGTGCGCGAGCGCGTGGTAGATCGAGCCGTTCCGCGCGTCGCGCCAGATGGTCGGGTCCTCGACGCCGACGTCCCACTGGGGCCCCTCGGGCGACCCGCCGACCGCGCGCCACGTCGCGGCGTCGTCGTAGTTCGCCGCGCGCCAGGTCATGCCGCCGCGGATGAGCGCCAGCGCGGCGCCGTCGCCGTCGATCGTCAGGGCCGTGTTCCAGTCCCAGGCGGCGGTCAGCGCCGCGATCTCGCCGACGTCGGTCCAGGGCCCGTCGGGGCCCGCCGCGACCGCCAGCATCTGCCTGAACTCGTGGCGCAGCGCCCGCGGCGTCCCGCGCTGGTAGGGGCAGGCGCCGCCGACGGGCGGCGTCGCGCCGTTGGCGCAGCCGCCGCAGAAGCTCGCGTTCCGGCTCGGCGTCGACGCGCCGTCGAGGGGGAACGACGAGTAGGCCATGACGAACGAGCCGTCGGGCCCCCGGACGACGTCCGGCTCGTGGGCGAAGGCGTCCCTCACGACCTCGCGCCGTTCGTAGGGGCCCGCCGCCGCCTCGGCGACGACGTGGACGATCCGGCTGTTCGTCTCCCACGCGTTGATGCCGCACTGTCCGGCGATCTCCGAGGCCCAGCCGTGGAAGCGGCCGCCGGCGTGGAGCACGGGCATGCCCCAGCTCGACGCGTCCGACGCGCGGTAGCCGAGCGCGGCGCCGTCGACGTCGCCGAGGTCCAGCCGCTCGCAGTACGGACCCGTCCACCCGGCGTCGCAGGAGCACGCGCCGTCGCGGCCGCAGTCGCCGTTGTGCGCGCAGTCGTCGCGCGAGTCGCAGGGCCAGAGCAGGCGGCTCGAGGCCGCGCCGTCGGCGGGCGCCGGGAACCACTCCGCGTCCGCGACGCAGGCGCAGGCGCCGACAGACGCGAGTTCCTCGACGTAGCCCGTCATCTCCCCGTCCACGCTGCTCTCCAACGTGTCCGCGCGCCAGCAGGCGGCGCGGCAGCGCTCCGCCGGCGCCGTCGCATTGCGCCAGGCCGCAGCAGCTTCAGAGCAGTGCGCGATGGACGCGGCGCTGCCGACGTAGCGCAGGCCGGAAGCCCGCGGGATGGAGCAGGCGTTGACGTTGTTGTGGAGCTCCCAGGGGACGACCATGCTTCGGGCTGCAAGCGCATTCTTCAGGGTAAAATTTTAACGTTGCTCCTCAACTTGGCGACGACGCGCTCTCGACGCCCTCACGCGCGCGCCGCCGCCTGCCATCGCGCCGTCGCGCCCCCCCCTCGCGACCGAGACCGCCGCGAAACGCATCAGGCGCCGCAATCGATCGAAGCCATGGCCGCTTTGACGTCCGCCGCGGCGACGCCGCCCCCGCCGAAGCGGAAGCGCAAGGAGCCGCCCGCGGGCTACGTCTGCAAGCTCTGCAGCGAGCCGGGCCACTGGGTCTACGAGTGCGGCCTCTGCGAGAAGAAGCCCAAGGCCCCCAAGCCCGCGCCCGCGAGCGACGCCGCCGAGGCGCCGAAGCCCGCGGCGAAGCCGAACCCGTGCGTGTCGACCGAGGAGGCGCGCATCAAGTGCCACTGCGGCCTCCGCGCGATGAAGCGCCGCTTCTTCTCCGGCGACGCGCCGGAGCAGCGCTGGATCTGCGGCCGCATGAAGAAGCACAAGATCAAGCGCGGGGACACGGGCATGAAGCGGTGCAAGTTCTCGCGGCCCGTCGCCGACGGCGACGACGCGGGCGCGCCCGGCGAGCCCGGCGACGCGCCGAAGAAGCGCGTCAACTCGCGCTACATCCAGCGCGACAAGAAGCGCAAGCTCAAGTGCAAGCTCTTCGTCAGCGGGCTGCCCTTTAGCGCGAACCCGGCGGAGGTCCTCGCGGACTTCTTCGCGGACCAGGGCGCCGCGGCGCCGGTCAAGGTCGCGACGCTCAAGAAGGGCGGCCGCAAGACGGGCCAGGCCTACGCGACCTTCGAGACCGTCGCCGCCGCCGACGCCGCGCTCGCGCTCTCGGGCACGAAGTGCGCCGGCGCCGGCGGCCGGTGGCTCGACTTCAAGAGGGTCGAGGAAAAGACGGACAAGCCCGCCGCCAAAGCGGCCGCGGGCGGCGATGCTGGCGGCGACGACGGCAGCAGCAGCTCCGACGATAGCTCCGACGACGAGGAGGCGGACGCGCCGCGGGACGACGCCTCGGACGGCGAGAGCGACGATGGGAGCGATAGCGACTAACCTACGCAGCGTGGGTATTTCAGCAGGGACGCCCCGACTCTCGAGGAGTCCCCGGGCCTCCGACAGTCGGAGTCACGTACGCCGTCTCCGACGACGACGACGCGGCGCCGGCGGCGACGCCGCATATCGATATCGAAGTCGATATCGATCGCGACCGCCCCGGAAAGCGACGATCGGGTCTTCCTCCCACCCCCGATGTAACTTCTGTCATCATCATTATGCACACAACCGCTCGGCTCGCATCGACGCGCCGGTGTCGACGCGGCGGGGCGTGGGCCGGGACGCCAGCTTGGTCGCGTCGCCTACCAGTTGAGGAAGCCGGGCTTCTTGGCCTTGGCCTCGGCGGCCGTGCGGCCCTTGGCGGCGTCGAACTGCTCCTTGGTCTCGAACTTGTTCTTGGCGTAGGTGTGGCCCGAGCGCTTGACGTTGTCGCCGTCGAGGACCTGCGCCGCCTCCATCTGCTGGAGCCACTTGTCGATGCCGAGGGTCGCCTTGCCCTTGGGGAAGCGCTGCTTGTTCTGCCCCTTGGCGGCCGACTCCTTGGCGAGCTGGGCTTTCTGCGAGGGGGGAAGATTGAGGCCGTTGGCTCCGTTTCCGCGCGGAAGCGGGCGTCGGGGGAAAAATCCAGATCGGCGCCCCCGGCGACCCCCGACTTCTCGGACGCCGCGGGCGCACGTACTGCGCCTCCGTGAGGCCGTTGGGCACGTAGCTGCGCGGGACGGGGGGGGCGCCGCGTCAGCGCGGAAGGAGAGCGTCAGAGAGAAGCGGTAGGTTCTCACCCGTTCACGACGACCGTGGAGCGCACGCCGAGGGCGGCGCCCGACTGCTGGGGCGCGAAGGCCGCGGCGGAACCGGCGAGGAGGGCGAAAGCGAGCTTCATCGTTTGTAGGGGCTTCGAGATGGACGAGACCGGAGGAGGCTTGCAGCTATTGCGCGTGCGATCTCGCGCCAGCTATGACGACGATTCGCTACAGTGCCCCGACGGTGCAGACCTCACCTCGTCCCGTTGCAAGCTGCCCGCGATGTCGCGGCGCGTCGTGCTCGCGGCGCTGCTCGCCGTCGCCGGCGCGTCGAACGACTACGCGACGCCGGAGTCGCACCCGCACCTCGAGGACATGGTGAGCCGCGTCTTCGCCGTCGACGGCGCGACGGCGGCCAACGAGGCGGCCATGGACGACTACTTTTCGTCGCGGAGCGGCCCGCGCGCGGGCATCGTCTTCCTGCTCAAGGACCTGCGCTTCAACGGCAAGCCCTACAAGCAGAACGCCAAGTGGGGCGCCTGCACCTACATCGACCAGGCCATCCGGTCCGTGGGCAGCCTCCTCCAGAAGGGCAGCCTCCTCGCCAAGTACCCGAAGCGCGGCCGCGGCGCGGGGAGCGGGCGCGCGGCGCGCCCGGGGACGAACCCATCGCGCAGGTACCCGATCCTGCTCTACCACGCGGACTGGACGTCCGACGACCGGGCCATCCTCGAGCGGGCCGCGGGCCTCAACGGCCGCGGGACGCGCGCGGACCCCGCCGTAAAAGCGTGGTGGCAGCGCGTCGTCTTCGGGCCGTCGGCGCTGCCGCCCTACCTCTACGACGTGAACCGCACCGTCGCCGGCTGGCGCGAGCTCCACGTCCAGGGCGACCTGAACCAGGCCACGAAGGCGAACATCCACGGCTTCGGCTACATGCTCATGTGCCGCTTCTACGCCGGCGCGGAGGCCCGGCGTCCGCGGCGGTTTCCCTTTTCCGACGGCGCGCGTAGGCCTCATCCACCACGCGCCGCTCACGCGCAAGCTCGACTTCTACCTGCGCATCGACGGCGACTCGCGCCTCTCCGCCGTGCAGCTCGACCCCTTCGAGCACATGGCGACGCGGGGCTTCAAGTACGCGAACTACGGCGGCAACTACAAGGAGATCATCGGCGGGCCCGCGGCCCTCCCCGCGAAGATCGCCGCGCTCCACCCCGGCGAGACGTTCGCGACGCGGGCCTGGAGCGGCCGCGACGCCTGCCCCGGCCAGGGCGTCGCCTGCCCGCTCACGCAGAAGGGCGGCGGCCCGGGGCCCAAGGGCAAGCCCGCGGCGGGCGGCTGCTCCATGCACTGCCCGCTCCACGTGCCCGATGACCCGTCGCAGATCAAGCTGCCCGTGCCCCTCTGCAAGGGCAAGGCCGGCGGCGCGCCGCGCTGCCCGGCCTTCTACAACAACTTCGAGATCGTCGACATGCGCGCGTTCCGCACGCCGCTCCAGTGGGAGTTCTTCCTCCTCGCGGAGCGGTCCCACGCGTTCCTCTGCGAGGCGTTCCCCCAGCGGTCCCGCGCGGGCAAGTGCGGCGGCGGCGGCATGGGCGACGCCATCTTCCGCACGCTCCAGGTCAACACGTTCATCGCGCCCAAGGACGTCGCGCCCATGCGGCCCCACGTCTCCTACCACCACCCGGCGCCCATCGCCAAGTTCTGCGGGCCCGGCGGCACGACGGACGGCGGGCCGCCCGTCCAGCGGATCCAGTAGGGTGTCCTGGTAAGCTGGACCCTCCTGTGTGCTATTCGGCGCTGCGGTACCTGTACCGGATCCGCATATAGAAAATAGTCAAGCTATGAAAACCAGAGTAGCGATCTTTTGTCCGAGACGCACCATTTTCTTCAAAATTGCGATGAAGGGCACCTGGCGGCGTCCCGAGGCCACCCATTCACAAAAATACTTCCAGGTACCGCAGCGTGTGGCGTCGGACAAAGAATACGTGTTATCTTCTGTCCTCGACCAATGAAATCGCTGGAATATGCGACTGACTTTAATTTTTCCATAATATAACTATTTTCTATATGGGATATCGATCCGGAGGATGCTCACCTTGAAGGCCTCCTTGAAGGGCAACCATTTTTTCATTGACTTTTGGGGGCAGCTTATAGAGGGCCTCTCCTCGGGGATCCAAACGATGAACTGGTTCCGCAGGCCCGACGAGAAGGAGCTGGGCAACGCGTCGTTCAAGGAGAAGAAGCTCGACGACGCGATCATGCACTACACCTACGGCCTCGAGCAGTGCCAGGGCACGAGCCAGACCGCGGAGCGCGCGCGGCTGCTGGCGAACCGGTCCGCGGCCCTCGTCGGCGTCGAGCTCTACCGCGAGGCCTTGCTCGACGCCGAGGAGGCGGCGCGCCTCGCGCCGGAGTGGCCCAAGGGCTGGGCGCGCAAGGGCAAGGCCCTCGCGTGCCTCCAGAAGCACAAGCTCGCGGCGGCCGCGTACGCGCGGGGCCTCGAGGCGGCGCTCAAGGCGCTCGAGGCGGCGGAGACGAGCCACGGCAAGGAGCTCGAGGCCATGAAGCGCCAGGCCGAGAGCTCGTCGGACATGTACCTGAAGCTCCTCGGCGAGCACGAGACGCTCAGGGCGCAGCTCGAGGACTACGAGCTCATGTTCGCGGGCGCCGACGCCGTCAAGGCCAAGGTCGGGTAAGAAAAACACGTGTTAGCCAAAGGGCACGACCCGGTCGTAGCCCAGCGCGCCGAGGAGCCCGCCGACGGGCCCGCCGCCGGGCCGCGCGCGCGCGCCGCAGAGGTGCGCGACGAAGCCCTTGGGGCCGCAGACGAGGACCAGCGTGCGCGGCGCCGACGCCGGCGGCAGGAACCGCGCGACCTGCGCCGCGTCGACGCGGCCGACGGCGTCGACGTCCGCGCGGCCGTCGGACTCGTCGACGACGTAGCGCACGGAGAAGCGGTCCGGGTGCGCCGCCGCGAGCGCGTCGAGCTCGGCGCGCAGCAGGATGTCCCCCGGCGTGCGGTTCGCGTAGAGGAGCGCGAACTTCGTCGCGTCGCCGTCGTCCCGGAGGCTCGCGCGCGCGATCTGCAGCATCGGCGTGATCCCCGTGCCGCCCGCGACCATGGCGACGCGGTCGGCGGCGTTCGCCGCGTAGGGCAGCGTCACGACGGGGCCGCTGAAGCGCATGGTCTGGCCCGGCTCGAGCCGCGCGAACCGCTCCGAGAAGTAGCCGTTCGCGTAGCGTTTCACGACCAGGTCGAAGTAGCCGACGTCGACGCCGTCGAGCGTCACGGGCGTGTACTCGCGGTACATGTTGCCCGCGTCGACGGCGAGGACGTGGCTCGCCACGGGCAGGCCCAGCGAGTGCGCCGGCGTCGGCAGCGCGAAGCGGTAGCGCGACGTGTCGGGGGTCAGCGGCGTCTTGGCGACGAGCGGGCAGACGAGCTGCCTGCCGGGCTGGAGAGCGCTGTGCAGCGGCGGCGCGTCGTCCCTGAAGTGGTAGGCCGCCGCGGCGGCTGCGACTCCGGCTGAGGCTGCGGCAGCCGCTGCGCGCGACGCGGCCATCGATCGGGCGGCCTCTCCGGCACGACCGACCTCGTCACCCAGTCCGCCCGATCCGCTGCTCAAGGTGCGATGGGGATCCAATTTCCGCGCGCGATGCGGCCCCGGCAGCGCCTACCCCACCCAAACCCGTTGCAACACGTCCGGCCATCGATGCTTAAGTCGGCGCCGGGCGCTGAAGCTTCGGGGCGTCCTGTGGTTCGCGCCCAGGACGACGCTCTCCCGAAACCCGCCATGGGCTCCAATTTCCGCGCGCCCCAGCCCTATCTCTCCCATCGATCGGCTCCCGGCCGCGCCCTGATGTGCTTCGCGCCGCAGGTCCCAAAAATGAAGCTCGTCCTCGCCCTCGCCGCCCTCGCGCCCGCCTCGGCCTTCGTGGCCCCGCAGGCCTCGGCGCCCGCGGCGGGCGCGCTCCGCGCGGACGCGAGCTCCATGGACGGCATCCTCGCGCCCGTGGGCTTCTTCGACCCGCTGGGCCTGTCCAAGTCGGCGTCCGAGGAGACGCTGAACTGGTACCGCGCGGCGGAGATCAAGCACGGCCGCGTGGCCATGGCGGCGTTCCTCGGCTGCGTCGTCACGGGCCTCGGCGGCCACTTCCCCGGCGCCATCGACCTCCAGGGCGACTCCTTCGCGTCCGTGGGCACGGGCCAGCTCCTCGAGTTCTGGGACAAGACGCCCGCGGCGGGCCGGCTGCAGATCATCTCGACGGTCGGCGCCATCGAGTACGTCTTCGAGTCGCAGCAGCCCCACTACCTCCGCGGCGGCACGCCCGGCGCCGTCCGCCTCACGCGCGGCGTCGCGCCGTGGCACGAGGAGGCCGGCGGCCCGGGCTACGACCCCATGGCCAAGTACGACGCCGCGACGCGGAAGACGAAGCGGGACATGGAGCTCCAGAACGGGCGCCTCGCCATGCTCGGCATGGCCTCCTTCGTCGCCGCGTCGAAGATCCCCGGCTCCGTGCCCGTGCTCGCGGGCCTCGGCTTCGCGGGCGACTACGCGGGCGCGCTCCCGTCCAACCCCCTCCCCTCGAGCTTCTTCATGTAGGGCGGCGGTCGTGTAAGGCTCGCGCGGCTTACTTGGGGAGATATCGCGCGCCCTACTTGAGGGACCGGGACGCGATCTCGTACGTGTCCTTGGAGAGGCCCGCGGCGTCGCGGATGGCCTCGAGGCAGGCCTTCATCTTCGCCTGGCGCGGCGCGTCGAACTTGCGCCAGTTGCCGAAGGCGCCCGCGAGGCGCGCGGCGACCTGCGGGTTGAGCTTGTCCGTCGCGATGACCTCGTCGCGGACGAAGTCGTAGCCGCCGCCGTCGGCCGCGTGGAACGCCGCGGGGTTCGCGCCCGCGAAGGTGTTGACGACGGACCGGTAGCGGTTCGGGTTCGTCCGCGTGAAGTCCGGATGGGCGACGAGCGCCCGCACCGTCGCGAGCGCGTCGTCCGCGTCCGCCGACGCCTGGAGCGCGAACCACTTGTTGACGACGAGGTCGGCCTTGGACGCCTTGGCGGTCGCGAAGAAGTCGCCGAGCACGCGGTCGCGCTCCGGCGACGCCGCGCCCGCGAGCGCGACGGCCGCCGCGAGGCGGTCCGTCATGCAGTCCGCGGCGTCGTAGTGCGCGGCCGCGCGAAACTCCTGGCCGTCCAACCGGCTCAGGATGCCGAGGCACGCGTTGCGCAGGCGCCGCCGGCCCACCTCCGCGGCGTCGACGGAGAAGGCCGCGTCGCTCGCCAGGGAGTCGTAGAGCGCGGCGAGCTCGGCCTCGAAGGCCGCGGCGAGCTGCCGCTTCACGGCCTTGAGCGCCGCGCAGAGCAGGCCCGGGTCGAAGCCGTCGTCGAGCTGCAAGCTCAGCTCCGAGAAGCCCGGCAGCGCCAGATTGAGCGCGCGGAGCGACGGGTCGCCCGCTTCGTCCTCCAGCGTCGCCCCAAAGGCCCGGGCCAGCGCGGCGAAGGACGCGTCCGCGGCCTCGGCGCCGGCGAAGGCGTCGAGCACGGCCGCGGCGCCGAGGCGCTGCGTCGCGTCCCACTTGTTCACGGGATCCGTGTCGTACGTCGCGAGGAAGAGGAGGTCCTCGGCCGTCTGGCCCTCGACGACCATGGTCACGGGCGCCGAGAAGTCGCGGTTCAGCGAGAGCACGTAGTCCGCCGCGCCCTCGTCGACGGCGCCGAAGGAGAAGGTCTGCGACGCCTCCGTGAGCTCGAACGTCGCCTCGGCGACGACGGCGCCCGCGGCCCGGTCCAGGAGCGCCGCGGCGATGGGCACGTGGAACGGCGCCTTGTCCTCCTGCCCCGGCGTGCCCTTGGTCGCCTGGGACAGCGCGACGGCGTAGGCGCCGTCGACGACGGTCCCCGGCGCCGCCGTGACCGTCGGCGTGCCCGCCTGCGTGTACCAGCGCTCGAACTGGGCCAAATCCCGGCCCGTCGCGTCGGCCATGGCCTGGCGGAAGTCGTCGCAGGTCACGGCCGAGCCGTCGTGGCGCGAAAAGTAGAGGTCCGCGCCCTTGCGGAAGCCGTCCCAGCCCAACAGCGTGCGGTACATGCGGATGACCTCGCTGCCCTTGTTGTAGACCGTGACCGTGTAGAAGTTGTCCATGGCGACGTAGGACTCCGGGCGGATCGGGTGCGCCATGGGCCCCGCGTCCTGGGCGAACTGGGCGCTGCGCATGACCCGGACGTCGTCGACGCGCTTCACGGCGCGCGACGTCATGTCCTCCGTAAAGTGCTGGTCGCGGAAGACCGTGAGCCCCTCCTTGAGCGTGAGCTGGAACCAGTCGCGGCAGGTCACGCGGTTCCCGGACCAGTTGTGGAAGTACTCGTGGGCGACGACGCCGAGCACGCGGTCGTAGTCGCCGTCCGTCGCCGTCTCCGGCGCGGCGAGGACGCACGCCGTGTTGAAGACGTTGAGGCCCTTGTTCTCCATCGCGCCCATGTTGAAGTCGTTGACGGCGACGATGTGGTAGACGTCGAGGTCGTACTCGAGGCCGTAGACGTCCTCGTCCCACTTCATGGCCTTCTTGAGCGCCTCGAGGCTCCAGTCGAGCTGCCCCACGTTCTCGTGCTCCGACCAGACCCGCAGGTCGATGGCCCGGCCGCTCTTCGTCGTGAAGGACCCCCGGATGCCGCCGAGGTCGCCGGCGACGAGCGCGAAGAGGTAGGACGGCTTCTTGAAGGGGTCCTCGAACCGCGCCCAGTGGCGGCCGCCGTCCGCGTCGCCGCGCGCGACCTCGTTGCCGTTCGAGAGGAGCACGGGGTACTTGGCCTTGTCGGCCTCGACGCGGCACGTGTAGCTCGCCATGCAGTCGGGCCGGTCGTAGAAGTAGGTGATGCGCCGGAAGCCCTCGGCCTCGCACTGCGTGCACAAATTGCCGCTCGACTCGTAGAGGCCGCTGAGCTGCGTGTTCTCCGCGGGCTTGATGCCGACGACGGTCGTGAGCGTGAAGGGCTGCGCCGGCGGCGCCGCGATGGTCAGCGTCTCGGCGCCGACCTCGTAGGCCGACGGCGCCAGGGGCGCCCCGTCGACGGCGACGCTCACGAGCCGCAGGTCCTCGCCGTCGAGCACGAGCGGGCCGCCGCCGGCCGGCGCGAGCGCGAGCGTCGACGTCACGAGCGTCTCCTCGGCGCCGACGTCGAAGTCCAGGTCCACGGACACGACGTCGTAGGGCAGCGCCGCGTAGTCCTTGCGGAACTTCTCCATGGGCGCCTCGGCGAGCGTCGAGTGGGCCAGCGACCCGCCGCGCAGGTGCTGAGGGCGGACGAGCACGCGCGGGCTGAGCAGCGACGTCGACACTCGCACGCAAGCGAGTGGGACGAGGCAGCGGCGGAGCGCCGTGAGCATGTGTCGCCGGTGGAACGCGGACGGGAGCAAGGGACAGCGCTGATGGTGGACTCGATGGCTGCTCGATCTCAGCGCGCCCACCCCCGGGCGCGTCAGACGTTCAGTCGCACGACGGTTTGAGGACTCTTCCCCCTAGGCGTCGCGACGGGTGTCATGGATGCGGCCAAAGAGGAAGCGAATCGGAAATCACGCGAGTCAGATCAGAACGCCGTGTCCACGGCGCTTTTGTTCAAGCTCCGCAACATGTCGGAGAGCTGCTTCGGCATCGTGCGCGCGTTCCTGCGCCAGGGCCACTCTTGCCCCGACACCGTCGTCGGGCGCGTGGATGCCGCGAAGAGCTTCCTAGCCGGACTCTCGATACTATTGGCCCTCCGCGGGCACAACGCGACCTTATCCGACGGTTCGGACTACTTCACGTTCTCGTCGGGCGACGCCGAAGACTATAAAGAGTCATTCATTGAGAGACTCCCGTCTTCCCTTTGTGCCTCTTTCGAGCCCTTCGATGCATTCTCCGATGTCCAGCTGGTGGTAATGACAGACAAGTCGAAAGTTGGGGACGCCGACGTTTCCGTGGTGATGGTTCCCGATGATATAATGGGTATGATGGGTGCTTCTTGGACGGAGCAGCTGGATTTTATGAGAAAGGTGACGCGTGCCAAGGCGTTGGAAGATGATGCTGTTATGGATTTCAAGGCTTCTTGCGCATCCGTATTCCTCGATGCCTCGAATTCCATTATCGAACATCACCTCGAAGACTTCAAAGGCGACCATCGTCCAGACAAAACTGCCGCAGTTCCTGGCTCATCAGATCGGAGGCATTTGTGGAGGGCGTACGGCCTGGTTAGTCAGATTGAATTTAAGTGCAAACGCAGCGCCTTGGAAAAACTGGGAAGCGTCACGCAGAAACAAGCAACGAAGCTGGTTTCCGCCCAATCTGATGACGGCCGAAACGGTGCTAAATTCTATCCGTGGGTTTGGCCGAAGGCGCCACTGCCGCCCCGCAAGAAGGCGCGCCGCTCCAAATCGAAGAAATGAGAGCCCGCACCCAGCTTCCGCGCGTGCGAGCCCTCGAAATGAGAGTTCCCTTCCCGGCGCCTTCCCACCCCTCTTCTTTAATGACGCGCCACGGGAACTAGCGTCGGGAGACCTCGCCCACGCCGTCCGCGGCGAAAGGAGCGCGCGGACGACCTTGAATCGCCTTACCCTAGAGGTCGTAGAGCTGGCCCTGGGCCTCGCCGAGGACGGCGGACGCGGAGCCGAAGAGGCCCTTGAGGACGTCGCCGAGCACGGTGACGGCGACGCGGGCGACCTCCGCGACCTCGAGCTCCGCCTGGACCTCGTCCTCGTTGGGGATGAAGAACTGGGGCGTCTCCTCGACGACGGGCACCTTGGTGACGAACTCCTGGACGGCGAAGCCGACGATGGCCAGCATGGCCGTGCGGCCGTGCGTGAGCTCCTGGCCGATGATCTCGCGCCGCGCGGCCTCGACGGCGGAGAGCGGCCGCGGCGCCGCGGGCGCGAGCGCCTCCTCGAGGGCCAGCGCGTCGAGCGCGTCCTGCGCGTCGGCGTCGAGGCGCTCGCGCAGCGTCTCCGCGAGGTCGAAGGCGAGGGACGACTCCCGGAGGTTCGCGGACGCGCCGTCGTCGGGCCAGAGGCCGAGCGGGTCGAAGCCCAGATCCCCCGGCGCGCGCACCGCGCCGACGCGCTCCGCCTCGCGGAGCCGCGAGCTCCCGGCGTACTCGAGGGCGCCCGCGCCGGCGACCACCGCGAGCCAGTAGGCCGCCGTGACCTTGCCGAGGCCGCCGTTGAGCAGCGACGGCGCGAGGCCGATGCCTGGGCAGGAAAAGGGTGATTCAACGTCGCTTCAACGTGAGCGATCCGCGCGCGCGCGTTCCAGAAAAAGCATCCACGCTTCGAGACCGTTCCGAGAGATGATCGCTCGTCCAAAAATCAGCCGAAACGAGTGGAAAACGGCCGAGATAGGAGCCTTTGAAGTTGGGAATTTCGCACCCTTTTCCCGCCCCGGCCGATGCCCGCCGCGTCCGGCGCGACGAGCTCGCTCGGCAGCGCGAAGCGCTCGCTCAGGCGGCCGTCGAAGAGCTCGGACACGGGCCAGCCCACGGCCGCGAGCATGGCCACGCGGCCGTGCTTGAGCTCCGCCTCGCGGTACGCGTACAAGCGGTCGTCGCGCTCCTGCGGTGACTCGCCCTCGTTGAGGCCCCAGCCGACCTCGGCCCAGCCCAGCGGGTCGAAGCCGAAGTCGCCGGCGGTGAGGGCGAAGGCGTACTCGG
Organism: Aureococcus anophagefferens; assembly: GCF_000186865.1. Taxonomy (NCBI): domain Eukaryota; class Pelagophyceae; order Pelagomonadales; family Pelagomonadaceae; genus Aureococcus; species Aureococcus anophagefferens. The sequence goes on from NW_008705561.1 coordinate 327,757, forward strand.
CCCGCTTCAGCTCGTCGAGCCCCGCGGGCCGCTCGCACCAGGGCAGGGCCTCGCTCATCTCCCGGTCCACCGTCGTCGTGGCGCGGGCCGCCGTCCGCCGCGGCGCGGCGGCGCGCAGCGCGCAGGGCTTCGTGGCTTGCAGCGCACAGGCGCTGGCGGCCAGCGCGACGACGAGCATCGCGGGCGAGAGCTTGCACGCGGTCATGGTCGCAGTCGAGATCTCTGCCGTGGTTTGCTGCCGGCCGCGTCAGGATGCCTCCGATCGTTGAACGTTGCAGACTCGTTGCCGTCAACTCGGCTTCAAGGGCGCCCCAGAAGCGACATCACACCCCCATGTTTAAAAGCGTCGCGAAGGTGGCGGAGAACGGCGGCGCGTCGAGGGGCTCCCCCGGCGCCTCCGTCGCCGCCCGCTTCGCGAAGCGCGGCGCCGCGAGGCCGCCGCCGCCCGCGGGCTCGAGGCGGACGACGGCGCGCGGCCCCTCGTGGCGCGGGAGCCGCACGCGGGCGGGCCGCGCGCCCGCGTTGACGACGAGCACGGCCACGATGCCCCTTCGTGTGCCCGCGTGCGCGTAGACCGACACCCCCGGCGGCGCGGGTCCGCAGGACGCGCGCAGCACGTCCGCGCCAAAGAGCGCCGAGAATGTCTCCGCGACGTCGAAGGACGGCGTCGGCGCGTAGGTCCGCCTGGGCAGGAAACAAAATATTCAACATGACTTCAATCGACATCGATTTGGCAGAGATAGAGAGGTTTGAAGTTCTGCTAGACGGGTCCAGCTCACTGGTTGTTTCCGGCACAGAGGTCCGCGAGTCCAGCAGGCCGTAGACGCCGCCCGCGAGGGTCTGCCGCGCGAGAAGCCCCACGCCCGCGGCCGCGGCCCGGCCGAGGAGGTCCGCGTACCTACGAGCCGGGGTCGAGCGGCGATCGTACGACGGACGCCGCGCCGCGTGCCAGAGCGCGCCCGCGACCGCGTCCGCGGCGCCGAAGCCGCTGCCCTCGGGCGCGTGCGTGCACGGCGCGACCGCGACCGCCCAGGGCGCGGGCTTGCCGAGGCGCCGCGCGAGGGCCGCGTAGCGCGCCGCGACGGCGTCGAAGCGCGCGCCGTGGCCCGCGTCGACGACCCCCGCTGCGACGTCCGCGCGCGCGGCGCCGTAGGCCGCGCAGCCCTCGTGCTTGCGCTTCCGCGGCAGGAACTCCGACGACGCGTAGTAGGAGAACGCGACGCGGTCGACGTCGCCGCGCGTCGCCGCGTAGGCCTCGTCGGTCCAGGCCGCGTCCTCGTCGGCATCCTGGTTGAGCACGCCGACGACGGTGCCCGCGAAGGACCGCCGGAGGGACCGGAAGTCCGCCGCGAGGCTCGCGGCCGTCGGCGCCTCTTTCAGCTTGCTCTTCGACGCCGACGGCCGCCGGTGGAGCTCCTCGAAGAGCAGGACGGCGCGCGTCTCCGCGGGCAACGACGCCGCGGCCGCGCCGTCGAAGACGCCCGCGCCGTCGCGGATCGTCGGGTTGAGGTGCCAGGCGAGGTCCGTCCCCGTGGCCTCGGCGAACGCGCCGAGCGCCGCGAAATTGCGCGCCGACGCCGTGCCGGCGTAGCGCCTACCGTTGCACGACGGTACGTTCTTAAAATCGCTCGCCACGGGACGCCGGCGTAGCGCTTGCGCGCGCAGTAGGGGCTCGCGTAGCCGTCGCGGCCGACGACGCCGACGCAGTTCGACCGGCCGCCCGTGACGACGAGCAGCGCCGGCGCGAGGCGCCGCGCGAGCGCGACGAGGCGCGGGTGCGTGAGGTTGAGCAGGCCCGCGCCCCGCGGGTCCGAGAACTGGGACTTGGACGCGGCGCCGTCGAGCGCCAGGGAGCTCGGGTCGAGGACGGCGCTGACGTAGCGCGCGTCGACCGTGAGGTTCGTGCGCGCAAAGTCGCAGACGACCTCCGGCGCCGGCGGCGCGGCGGCCGCCAGCGCGACGCACAGGGCGAGCCTCATGCGTCGCCTCATGGCACACTGGGCAGCCGCTCCTGCAGGAATTCCATAAGCCTCACTTTCTGGCCGATGGTGAAGCTTCGTGATGGTTTCGTGATGGGATGGTGACTTTCGGCAGCCCTGACTTCGACGGCGCGCTGCCGCCCTAGCCATGTCCCAGCGGCGCTGGCGGCCGCCGAAGCAGGGCTGGAACGACGACTTTACGGGCACGAGCGCGCGCGCTCAAAGCGCCCCGCGGCCCCGTCGACGAGGAGCTGCTGGCGCTGCAGGCCGCGTGGGCGCCCGGGCGGCCGCGGCGCCGCAAGCCGGAGCTCGGCGCGGCGCTCGCGACCTACGACGCGGACCTCGTCTGGCGCGCGGACGATCGCCGCTCCGACGTCCGGAGCGGCGGCCTCAACTACGACGCGCCGATCATGCTCGAGGGCCTCCGGCGCTACGAGCGCCGGGGCGCGCGGCCGCGGTCGCCCGGCGGCGACGGCGGCGGCGACGACGACGCGTGCTTCGCCTATTTCGAGAAGAAGTGGGACTACATCTACGCCTTCGTCGACCGCGAGAAGGCGCGGGAGCGGCGCGAGGCGATCGACCGCGCGCGGCGCGCGGCGCGCGGCGCCGCGGCCGCCGCCGACGACGACTTCGGCGCGCCCTTCGCCGGCGAGCGCCCCGCGGACGACGAGGACCGCCTCGCCGTCGCGAGCCTGCCGGACGCGCCGCGCGCGCCGCGAAACGCGACGACGTGGGCGGCGCTCGAGGCGAAGCTCGCCGCGGGCGCGGCGGTGGCCGTCGCCGACGTGCCCTGGCCCCTCGCCACGGACCGCATCGTCGACGCGCGGGCGCCCGCGGCCGCGCGCAAGGACCAGTGGCGCGCGGCGCTGCGGCGCTTCCACCCGGACAAGTTCCAGCGCGTCCTCGCCGCCGCGGCGCCCGGCGACCGGAGCCGCATCCTCGAGCGGTGCAAGGCCGTCACGCGCCGCATCATCGACGAGAAGGCGCTGCTCTAGGCCCGGCGTTAGAACTTGAGGGGCGACGGCGGCGCGTCCTTCGAGCGCTCGAAGAGGCGCGTGAACTCGAAGCGGCGCTTCCGCGGCGGCGGCGGCGGCGGCGGCGGCGGCGCGCCCGGCGCCGGCGTCAGGGCGGCGAGGAACGACCGGACGGCCGCGAGCGCCGCGGCCACGGAGCCGCCCAGGGTCGGCGCGGCGCCGCCGGCGAAGACGCGCGCGAGGAGGCCGAGGACGCCGACGCGGATCGCGGCGTCGGCGAGCTTCCGCTTCTGCACGCGGCGCGCGCGGTAGAGCGCGTAGCGGTGCTTGGCGTGCTCGACGAGGGCCTCCGTGTGCTCGCTGAGGAGCAGCTCCTTGAGCAGCGCGAAGTCGCCGTGCTTCCGGTTGCCCGCCTCGGAGCTGCCCCAGGGGTAGTGGCCGTCGCGCGCGACGATGCCGAGCGGGTCGCCCTTGGCGCGGCCGCGCGCGAAGGTGCGGTCGCCGAAGACGGAGTGGGGCGCCGCGTCGAAGTCGACGATGGCGATGCGCGCGCGGTCGAACTCCGCGCGGAGCAGCGCGCGGTACTCCGTGATCTCGTCGTCCGTGAGCGTGTCGGACTTGGCGATGACGGGCACCTGCGCGGGGAACGGGGAGATGCGACGTCGCTTCGACGCAAGGGGAACGGAGAGATGCGATGTTGCTTTGACGCGAGTGTTCCGCGTGTGTGTGTTCCGGAAAACGCATCCACGCGTCGAGGCCGTTCCAAGAGACGATCGCTCGTCCCAAACGTCGGCCGAAACGAGTGGAACGCGGCCGAGAGCGGAGCCTTTGAAGTCGGGCGCGTCGCGCTCGTGTCCCGCCCCGACGGGCGCGATCGCGAGCTCGCGCTGGACCTGCTGGAGGAAGTGGCGGTCGATGTCGAGGAAGCGGTGCGGCGGGATGAAGTAGATGCAGCAGTGCACGAGGCAGTCGTAGGAGTACTCCTCGTCGCCGGGCCGCGCGCCCATCTGGCACTCGAACTGCTCCGCGCGGCAGCGGTCGATGTACTGGAGGATGGGCCGCACGGCGTGCTTGTGGTCGATGGCGTTGCCGAAGCCCGGCGTGTCGATGACCTTGACGCGGACGATCGTGTTCGTCGCCTCGTCGAAGCGCTCGAAGCAGCGGCTCACGTCGACGTGCTTCGTGCTGTGGTGGATCTGCGGCCGGTCGCCGAGCGACGCGCTGTGGCGCCGCGGCTTCTTCTGGTCCCGCCGGTGCCAGTGCTCGAAGAGCATGTCGCAGCACGTCGTCTTGCCGAGCCCGGACAGGCCCGACACCATGACGTTGAACGACACGACGCGCGGCTTCAGCCGCAGCGACGCGACGTCGTCGGCCGTCGGCACCGGCACGTCCCGCCGCGCCTGCTTCTGCAGGAACGCGTTCGCCTCGTTCTCGCCCGCCGCGCGCGACATGACGTCCGTCAGCGCCTCGTCCTCCAGCGGGAACGCCTCGAGGTCCTCCGCCGGCGGCGGCGCGGGCGGCGGCGGCGCCGCGTCGTCCGTCGCCAGCGGCGACGCCTCGACGTCCGCCGCCGGCGGCGCGGGCGGCGGCGGCGCGCCGCCGCCGCCGCCGTCCATCGACGTCGCGGCGGCGCAGGCGACGAGCGCGGCGCACACAACCTTGAGCATGGCCATCTTGAGCATGGCCATTACGAACTCGCGCGCCAGAGCTCGAGTGCCGCGAGGACGAGAACGTCGATTTTGTTGAAGGTTGCAGTGATGTTGACGTCCATAAACTTAGGACGACCGCCACCGTCGCACGACCTCGTAGACGGCGGCGGCGGCGCAGGACGCGACGTTGAGGCTGTTCTTGACGCCGAAGGTCGGCAGGCTCACGACGCCGTCGCACGCCGCGAGCACGTCCGGGTGCACGCCGACGAGCTCGTTGCCGAAGACGAGCGCGAGCGGCGCCGGCAGGTCCGCGTCGTAGAGCGGGACGCTGCCCCGCGTCGTCTCCAGCGCGTAGACCGCGACGCCCCGCCCCTGGAGCGCCCGGACGGCGTCGAGCGTCGACGGCTCGCGGCGGACGTCGACGAACGGCGCCGCGTTGCACGCGGCCTTGAGCACCGCGGGCGTCGGCGGCGCCGGCGTCGTGCCGCAGCAGAGCACCCTCGCGCCCGCCGTCTCGCAGGTGCGGATGACGTTGCCCACGTTCTCGCCGCTCCGGAGGCCGTCGAGGATCACCGTGAGGTCGTGCGGCGGCTCCGCCGGCCGCTCCGCCGCGGCGCGGTCGACGTTGACGAGCCAGGCCTCGTGGGCCGCGACGGCCTCGCGCGCCTGGAACGCGACCTGGTTCGCGATCGTCGCCGCGCGCTGCGGCGCCTCGGCCGTCGCGAGCGCGCCGAGGGATTTCGGGAGCACGAAGCTCCGGTACGTCCGCAGCGCGGACGACCCTCGCAGCCGCGCGTCGTCGTCGAGCGACGCCGGGTCCAGGCCCACGTCGCGCAGGGCGGCGTCGAGCCGCGCGCGGCGCCGCGCGGCGCCCGCCGGGTCCGCGACGAAGTCGTCGGTCGTCGCCGTGGAGCGGCTCGCGCGCAGCGCGGCGCCTCCCGTTTTCAGGCGCCGCAGCGGTCGCGCGAGCGGCGCGCAGGAGCGCGCGATGGCGAGGAGCAGCATGCCGCGCATCGATCAGATCACGGCGCTGCGGCGCGGCCCATCGTCTTGCCGCAGAGGTCGCACTCGCCTTGCTCGCCGCCGCCCGCCGCGACTGCGCGCGCCGTCGAGCGCCGGCCGTAGCCCCGCGCCGCCGCCACCCGCGACGCCTCTCCTCCGACACACCGGCACCGTCGTCGAGCCGGGAGCGCCGCGAAACCTCGCCGTCGTCGCGCCGCCCGCGCGCAACCCATCGCAACACCGACCGATGTCGTCCCTGCGCGCGGCGTCGCTCGTGAGCGTCACGGAGGTGACGAAGCTCATCGAGGATTTGAGCGCCAAGCAGGCCGAGTGCGAGTCGCAGCGCGCGCAGCTCGCCGTGCGGCTGTCGAGCAACAACCGCGACGAGAAGACGCAGGGCCTCCTCGCGCAAGTCGAGCTCAGCATCCGCGACGTCAAGCTCATGGTCCGCGAGCTCGAGGGCGAGAAGCAGAAGCTGGTCGCCGCGCGCGAGGCGGCCCAGCGGGCCAAGGACGCGGACCGGCGGAAGCGCGCGCCGGCCGCGGCGACGCCGCCGGGCACGAAGCTCGGCAAGTACGTCGTGCCGGACTGGATCGACGGCCGCGCGCCGGCGCTGCTCGTGGCGACGAAGGAGGGCAAGGCCGTGCAGACCATCGATCTGTACAAGAAGGACTGCTTCGTCCTCGGCCGCCAGCCCGAGCTCTGCCACATCACGCTCGAGCACGCGTCCGTGAGCCGCCAGCACGTCGTCGTCATCCACGGCGCGCCTCCCGGCGGCGACAAGGGGTGGTACCTCGTCGACCTCGGGTCGGCCCACGGCACGGGCGTCAGCCCCGCGCCGGGCGAGAAGATGGCCCGGCTCAAGCCCGAGACGCCCGCGCGCCTCGCTCCCGGCGCGTCGTTCCGCGTCGGCAAGTCGTCCCGCCTCTACACGGTCAAGGTCGACGACCGCCGCGACCGCAAGCGCAAGCCCGGCGACGGCGGCGACGCCGGGTCGGCGAAGCGGGCCCGCGTCGACGGCGACGACGACGACGACGACGACGACGACGACGACGACGGCGACGTCATGCACCCGGAGGACCGCGCGGCCGCGGCCGCCGCGGCCGCGCCCGCGCGGCCGCCCGCGGGGCCCGCACCGGAGCCGCCCGCGGCGCCGGAGCCCGCGGCGCCCGCGCCGCCCGCCCCGGAGCCCGCCGCGCCCGAGCCGCCCGCTCCGGAGCCCGCCGCGCCCGAGCCGCCCGCTCCGGAGCCCGCCGCGGCGGCGCCGGAGCCGCCCGCCGCGCCCGAGCCGCCCGCCGCGCCCGAGCCGCCCGCCGCGCCCGAGCCGCCCGCCGCACCCGAGCCGGAGCCCGAGGCCGCCGCGCCGCCGCCCGAGGAGACGCTCACCGCGGCGGAGGTGGGGAAGATGACGGTGGCGGTGCTGAAGCGCGAGCTCGAAACGCGGAGCCTCGACACGTCGGGCCTCAAGGCCGTCCTGAAGCAGCGGCTCCTCGACGCTATCCAGTAACACGCCTACTAAAATCGCTTATCGCGCCAGACCTTCTGCCAGCCGCCGCAGCCGTCGTCGACGGGCGTGCCGTGCTCGTCGTCGGACGCGCGGTCGTCGTCGCCGCCGTCGTCGGGCAGGTCGCGGAAGATCTTCGCGAGCGCCGCGGGCGTCGTGCCCGTCGTCGCCCAGGGGTGGGCCGTGTCGAGCGCGCCGAGGAGGGCCCTGAGGTCCGGCGCCCGCCGGAGCGCGGCCGCGCTCGTCAGCGCGAGCTTCCCCACGAGGTGCGCGTGGACCTGGCGCGGCGTCGCCGAGGTCGCCGCCGCGGCGTCGCAGTACATGGCCGCGACGTCGCGCCGGCTCGACACGGCGCGGGCCGTGAAGACGGCGTGGGGCCGCCGCAGGCACCCGACGCCGGACATGACGCCGTCGGCGCCCGTCGCTTCGAAGCACGCGGCGACGTCCGCCGCGTGGCGCACGTTGCCGTTCGAGATGACGGGAATGCCCGCGCGCTCCTTGACGGCGCGGATCCAGTCCCAGTTCGCGAGCTGCGCCGCCGTGCGCCGCCCGCCGCCCGCGTGGCGCGTCCGCCCGTGCACGGTAAGCATCTCCGCGCCCGCCCGCTCGAGCGCCGCCGCGAGCGCGAGCGTCCGCGCGACGTCGTCGAAGCAGCGGATCTTGACGACGCAGGCCACCTTCGGCGCGCCCGCGGGGCGGCCCGCGTTGTGCGCGTCGAGCGCGGCGCGCATCGCTTTTATACACGCGACCGCGCGCGCGGGGTCCTCCATCAGGAAGGCGCCGCTTCCCGTCTTCTTCGCGCAGCGCTGCGGGCAGCCCATGTTGAGCTCGACGGCGTCGCAGTGGCCCGTGGCCGCGACGAGCGCCGCGGCCCGGGCGAGCGCCGCGGGGTCCGACCCGCCGAGCTGTGCGGTGAGCGGCCGGTCCGCGGCGCCGCCACTGAACGCGTACTCCGCCCGGTACCGCGGCGACGCCGCGTAGCCCGCGGCGTCGATCATGGGCGTCGAGCAGCACTGCGCGCCGAGTGTGCGGCAGAGCACGCGGAACGCCGGCTCCGAGTAGCCCACGAGCGGCGCGACGAAGAGCTTCGGCGACCCGATGGACGCGTACCAGGCCCAGGCCGCCTCGTTGCGTGCTGCCGCGGCATCGGTCGTGGAGATGTGCAGCTTGGTGAGGTCGATTGCGGTGAGGACTTCGGCCATCGCTGGGCCGAGAAATGCAACCCCGAGTGCAAGCACGAGTGCATCACCACAACTTGAACCGAGACACTCGTGCGGTCGAGTCGAGAAATACAACAGAAATACACCACCACAGCTTGAACCTCAGGCTGCGGACTGAATTAGATCACCCCCGACGTGTCCGGCCGCCGGCGCGGGGCGTCGCCGCCGTCGCCGACCTTGCCGACGGGCGGGAGGCGCGGCCGCGTCTGCGGCGGGAGGTGGTCGTCGCGGAGGACCTTCGTCCCACGCTGCGTCGCGGCCTGGCGGATGCGGCCGTAGCCCACGACGCAGTGCCTCGCGTAGCCGGGGAGCGCGCCCGGCCCGAAGACCCGGTCGACGACGATTTCCATGTAGTCGAGCAAGATGAGCGCCCGTACGAACGGCCGCACGGGCTGCCCTCGGAAGAACGCCGTCGCGTCGTTCGCCGTCTTCCGAACGAGGAGCTCCGTGTCCTTGGTCTGCTCGTCGCGCCACGGGGCCGTCTCGTCGATGCACGCCCAGCGAAACAGCTTGTCCAACTCGTCGTCGCCGTCCGAGGGCATCCACGCGACTCGGTCTCCCAAAATCCATTCGCCGAGGTCGTCGATCTTCAGGCGGTCGAGCTGGAACTCGAAGGTCAGCGCCGCGAGGAACCGCGTGAGCAGGCGGCTCCGCATGGCCGGCGTGTAGCGCTCGAGCAAGAGGCCGTCGAGGGCGACGGACGCGACGCCGTCCGCCGCCCGCCCGCTCGCCGACTCGGCGTACGTCGACAGCGAGCAGCTGTCGTTGAGCGCTCGTTTCTCGCGGAGCCAGTAGGCGGGAATGAAGAACGCGTCGCCCGGGTACAAGATCGCCGCTCGCGCGTGCTCGCCGAGGCCCGCCGCGGCGCCGAGGGGCACGAGCGTCTCGCCCGCGTGCGCGTGGAGCCGCGGGACGAGGCCCGTGCGCCGCGTGACGTCGCGCGTGGGCGGCGCGACGACGACGCGCGTCTGGCCCGCGCGCTGCACGTGCACCTCGTCGCGGACGTCGTAGCGCGACGCGCTCCGCCAGCCCGGCGAGCCGAGCGAGCGTTCCTCGCCCGCGCCGGCGACGCAGGCGTCGAGCCCCGGCGCGGCGGCGCAGGTCTCGTCCGCCTCGCAGGAGCTACCGTAGCCGCGCACGACGACGGGCTTCACGACGTCGTCCCAGCGCTCGGCCTCGTCGATCGCGGGGTAGAAATACTCCGCGCGCGTGCCTATCGAGAAGAGCACAACGATGGCGCTCAGACGGCAGCCCATCGGCCGCTTTTCCTGCATCTCGAGCACGGAGGTCGGTCGTCGATGCGTGCGAGGTTATTGGAGATGGCAGCCCATCGTTGAAAGTTAATTCGTTGAGCTCAACATCACTTCACTATCAGTCGAGCGAAGACGATGGCTCGACTCAGTGCCGGTCTGCTCTTCACGCTCCAGCTCTGCGCGGCCTTCGTCGCGCGACCGGCCCCGCAGCATCGTCGCGCCGCCGCGCCGGGCAGCGCGGCCGTCGACGCCGCCATCGAGGCCCTGGAGCGCAAGCACGACGCTGCCTACGCCCGCGGCGCGCAGGCGTTCCGCACGTGGCACGCCGACGGCGAGGCGGCGGAGGACGTCGTCGCGCTGCCCGTGGACGTGACGCGCCACGCCTTCCCGGAAAACGCCGACGGCGCGCCGCCGCCGCGGCGCTTCGCCGACGGCCCGTGCGCCGCGGTGACCGCGGCGCCGCTCTTCAGCGCCGACGAGTGCGGCTGGCTCGTCGCCGAGGCCGAGCGGGCGGGCCGCTGGGTGAAGCAGGAGTTCCGCTACGCGCGCGACGTCGTGCAGCAGGTCGAGGACCTGCCCGAGGGCCGCCAGTGGCTCGAGGCCGCGTGCCGCCAGTCGCTCTTTCCGCTGCTGCAACAGTGCTTCCCCGGCGCCGTCGGCGCCGGCGCCGCCGCCCGCGACGCGCTGCGCGTCTTCGACGCGAAGATATTGAAGTACAACGCGTCCGCGGGCCAGTCGTACCTCGGCGCGCACCGCGACGGCACGCTCCTCACGGCCGTCGTCGCTTTGAATCCGCTCGACGCCTACGCCGGCGGCGGCACGCACGTGGAACCGCTGGGCCGGACGCTGCGCTACGACGTGGGCCACGTCTGCTGCCACGCGGGCGAGGTCCGGCACGCGGGCGCCGAGGTCGAATCGGGCGTGAGGTACGCGTTGGTCTGTTTCGTCGACAGCGCGGCGGTCTTCGAGCCCGCGCGCGCGCTGTCCAACGAGGGCGACGCGCGGCGCCTGCGGGGCGACCTCGACGACGCGCTGCGGCTCTACGACCACGCCATCGCCGCGGGGCCGTCCAACGAGCTCCCGCACTGCGGCCGGGGCCAGGTCCTCCTCGAGCGGCGCGACTTCTCCGCGGCGGCGGCCGCGTACGCGGAGGCCGTGGACCTGGCGCCGCGCCACGCCGTCGCCTGGACGAACCTCGGCTGCGCGCTCGCCAAGGCCGCCGGCGGCGACGCCGCCGTGCTCCGCGAGGCCGTCGCGGCGCTCGAGACGGCCGCGGCGCTCGACGCGCGCGAGCCCGCGCCGCTGAACAACCTGGGCCTGCTGCTCGGCGACCTCAAGATCCACGACGCGGCGCGCGACGTCTTCGCCGAGGCCGTGGACCGGGCGACGGCCGGCGGCGTTCTCTGCGTGGCGCCGCGCGAGCTCGCGGACTACCACTGCAACCTCGGCGTGGAGCTCGTCGAGCTCGGCAACCTCCGGGACGCGCTCCGCAACTTCGAGGACGCCCTCGCCTGCGACCCGAGCCACCCGGGCGCGGCGGGCAACATCGTCGCCATGCGGACCGCGCTGCGCTCGTAATCGAGATACGTGCTTTTTAATCCGAGTCTGCCCTAGTCCTTCTTCGCCCACTGGAGCATGGAGTAGATGACGAGCGCGGCGCCGGCGGAGAAGGCGAGCGGCGGCGGCGCCCCCGACCAGGCCGCCGCGGCGAGCGCCGTCGCGACGATGGACGTGGGCTTGGCGTAGAGGTAGACGAGGTTGCCCGCGTACTTGAGCGTCGCGGGGATCAGGATGCCGTTGAGGGACTTGAGCGCGACGACGGCCCAGACCGCGGGCGTGATGCCCTCCATGGAGCCGATCATGGACGACCCGAAGGCGTAGGGCGACGCCCAGGGCGCGACGGCGCCGGGGACGCCCGCGCGGAAGGCCGAGGCCGCGGAGCCGAGCTGCGACGCGGCGATCCAGAGGAAGATCCAGCACGTGACCTGGATGTTCCGCGCCCACTCGTCCTCGCCCTCCGTCTTGAGGATCTTCTCGTACCAGACGTTGGGCACGGCGCTCAGCAAAGCGCCGAGCACCGTGAGGCCGCCGCCGAGGAGCGCGTCGGCGCCCGCCTCGCCGAACGCGCCGCCCATCTCCGAGAGCTGCACGAGCAGCGACCCCGCGAGGAGCGACGCGAGGGCGACGAGCTTCCGCGGGCCGAGGCGCTGGCCGAGCATGGTCACGGCCAGGATGGCCGTGAAGATCATCTTCGACTGGCTCAGGACCTGGTAGCTCGCGGCGGAGATGCGGCCGAGCGCGGCGAAGTAGAGCACGTTCTGGGCCGCGTAGGCGCCGGCGATCCACGCGATCTTGAGCGGCGTGTCGCGGAAGGCGCGGACCACCGTGGGCTTGAGCCGCTTGGCGCCGCCGCCGAAGACGACGATCGCGACGGCGAGCACGGGGAACTTGGCGACCTCCGAGAGCATGGACACCGTCGACCCGCTGTAGGCGCCCGCGCGCCGCGTCATGTCCGTCAGCGTGTCCGCGAGCACCTTCTGGGTCACGAGCGCGCCGAAGAGCAGCGGCGTGCGGTGCCGCACGAGCAGGCCCCGCAGGCCCGGCGCCTCCTCGGCCGGGGCCGGCGCCGACGCGAGCGCGCCGCCGCGGCCGACGGCGACGCTGCTGCGCGGCTGCTTGAGCTTTTGCAGGGAGATCTGCGGCTTCGTCAGCGCCATGGCGACGCCCTGCAGCAGCAGCACCGGCAGCAGCAAGCCACGAGACATCGCGTGTTTTTGCACACTGACTTTTTTGCTTCAACCGAGTTCAACTAAAAGTTCAACCGGCGCGCGCTTGCCCCGTCCCTGCCGCCCGGTGCCACAGCCTTGCACGATCCGTCGCCTGTTCAGCCGCCCTCGTCGCGCGCGCCGGCTCGTCGCATTTTTGCTCGTTGCCTGGGTCGCCGTCACCGCCCTCACTTTCCTGCTGCACCACGGTCGACGGCCGCCGGAGCGCGCGCCGCCGGAGCCGCCGACGCCACCCCGCATGGCGGCGCTCGCGCCGGCCCGCGCCGCCGACACCATCGCGGCGACGCGGCTCCACGTCGGCGACGCGTCGCGGCCGCCCGACCTGTCCAAGGTCCGCGCGTTCGTCGACCGCGTCGCGCCCGCCGTGGACCGCGTCGCGATCGCCGTCGGCGTGCCCGGCGTCGAGGAGCGCACGCTCGAGGCCCTCGGCGAGCTCGCCGCCGGCGTCCGCGCCGCGTGCGCGGGCGCGGCCGCGCCCGTCGACGTCGTGCCCGTCGAGCCCTGGGGCAACTTCCTGCCGGCCCTGAACGCGCTCACGGCCCACGCGGCGCGCCGGGGCTACGGCTTCATCCTCTTCGCCTCCGTCGAGGCCGCCGCGGACCCGGCGACGGCGCGGCGCCTCCGCGCGGAGCTCGACGGAGCCGACGCGCTCGTCGCGGGCGCCGCGCTGCCGGGCCACGACTTCTCGCCGGGCGAGCGGCCCCTGACGGGCGTCACGACGCCCTGGAACACGCTCGCCCTCTGGCGCGTGCCGTCGCTGGCGCTCCTGGGCTTCCCGCTCGTCGGCGAGGGGCTCCACGCCGGCGCGGCCGGCGGCGTCGAGGAGGTCTCGGCGATCCACGCCCTCGCCAAGGTCCACCCGGCCAAGGCCCGGGCGCTCCTCGTCGCAGTGCCCGGCGTCGCCTGGGCGACGGACTTCGACGACGAGAAGCGCGCCGCGTGGCACGCGAAGAAGATGGCGTCCAAGGAGTCGCGGCCCGCGGCGCACCTCGCGCTCCTCGCCGCGGAGGCCGGCCCGCCGACGACCGTGCTCCACGTCGTCGCGTCGCCGTAAGTCTCTTTTTTGGGTTTTTATGCGGCGCGATTTCGGGAGAGCGCGCGCGCGTTCGCGCGGCGGTCGCGTGGCGCGACGGCCGGAACGGCGCCGCGTTTCGAGGGGCGGATCAACAGAAAGAGGCGGGGCTTCAGGAGGATTTCGCGATGATGGGCTTCGTCGGGCGCCGCTGCTGGCTCCTAGGGAAGGGCGAGGCGTCTTCGTCGGGCGCCGGCGGCGCGCGGGCTCTTCAACTCTCGCGTCGCGGCGCGCGCGAAGTGACCCGGGTTCACTGCCTCGACGACGTCAACCGCCGCTGCAGCTGCGTGTGGTTGCGGCGGAGGCGGTCCTTCTGCGACGCGCCGGCCCAGGCGTCCTTGATCTTGTCGTTCTTCGCGATGTACTCCTTGCAGGAGTCCTGCGAGCGTTTTTGGATCTTTCGCGCCGCGCCGCGCGCGCGCGCTGGGCTGCAAGATGGGGGCGGCGTCGCGCGCCGGGACGCGGATTCTTGACGGGGATCGACGCCTGGTCGAGCAGCTTGCTGAGTTTGAGGCACTCGGTTTCGCTGATCTCCATTTTGCTGGGCATTTTTGATGTCGGTCGCCTACGGCGCGGCGGGGTGCGGAATTCGTGTACGGGCTAGGGTGTCAACGCAGGGGCTGCGAACAAAGATCGAGAATCGACTGGCTTCTTTTGCTTCGGTGCGATCAAGGCTCTCGGTGCGGCTGTTCTCTCGGACGGCAAGGTAACCTTCAACACTTCTTCAAGTTGCGTCCCTCGTATGCTAGCCGAATGAGCTCTAGATGGCTGGCCATCCCCGCGGCGCCGCGAGGTCCGGGGGCAGGCCCGCCAGCGGCCGGCAGCGAATGCTCGCGTTCCGCCGCCGCGCGCCCGCGATGGGCGCCGCGGCCGCGGCGTACAAGTCCGTGGTCGCGACGCGCACCACCATCGATGGCGTTGGATACGCCCCTTGGCTTTGGGCGCGACGTGGGGTGTGGCGGCTGGGGTAGGCCATTTACCTTGCGTTTGATGTACCACCCGCGCGCGCGCAGGAGCTTGTGTCCGAGCGGGCTCGAGCGGCTCGCTGTGGTAAAATGCGCCGGTCATGATGGGCCGCCGGTCATGATGGGCCGCGTGTAATTTGTAATACCGCGACGCGAGGATGCTGCGAATACTCGGGTTTGCCTGCGCGTCGATCGCCGCGGCGCAAGATGCGACGCCGGCGCTGGCCAGTTTGAGCCTCGGGACGCCCGCGGCGCTGGCGCCTGTGGCGAGCGATGCCGGCGCCGCGCCGCAGCCTTCGCGGGCGGCGGCGGCGGCGACGACGGCGTCGCTTTTGGACGAGACGCGCCAGCGCATGTCGGCCTTCAAGAGCGACGCGAACGCCGACGCCGTGCGGCGGATCATGGAGGCGACGGAGATCCTCAAGCGGCGAAACGCGGCGCTCGTCGCCGCGAACGCCGCGGCCGCCGAGGCGCCGGCCGCCGCCGAGGCGCCGGAGGCGCCGGTTGTTGTCGCCGAGGCGGCGGAGGCGCCGGTCGTCGCCGAAGCGGCGCCCGCGGAGATTCCGGCGCCCGAGGCGGCCGCGGCGGCCGCGGAGCCGGACGCGGAGGCTTTCGGGTACGCGCCGGCCGACGCGGCGCACCACGACCCGCACCACGACGAGCCGCCGGCCATGCCGGAGCACGACGCGGCGCACGAGCTCGAGGTCGTTCCCGAGCCGCCCGCGGAGCCGGAGCCGCCCGCGGAGCCGGAGACGCCGGTACGCGACGAGCTCCCGCCGCCGGAGCACGACGAGCTCCCGGCGCCCATCCCCGAGCTCCCGGAGCCCGTGGAAAACGACGAGCACCCGGCGCCCATCCCCGAGCTCCCGGTGCCCGAGCCGCCGGAGGCCGAGCCCGTCGAATCGCCCGCGGCGCCCGCGGAGGAGCCCCCCGTCGTCCTCGTGCGCCCGCCGGCGGAGCCCGCCGAGGAGCTCGACGACCACGCCGCGAACCACCCCGGCGAGTTCGACGGCCACGACATCCACGCCATCGTCGGCGCCATGCACGACTACCACCGCGCCAAGGGCGAGGACGCGGACCCGCCGCCGCCCGCGGCCTTTGCGCACGAACCGTCGCTCGACGCGCGCGTCGCCGCGGCCGCGGAGCTGCCGGGCGTCGCGTTCGCGGAGCGCGGCGCGGCGCCCGCGGTCCTCGACGCGGCGGCGGCGGAGGAGCCCGCGGCCGCGGCGGCGTCGGCGCGCTTCGACGCGCCGCAGGAGCCCGCGGAGCCCGCGCACGATCCCTTCGCCACGGACGAGCCCCCGGCCTTCGAGGCGGAGGCGGCCGAGGAGCCCGTCGCGGCGGAGGACCCCGTCGCGGCGGAGGACCCCGTCGCGGCGGAGGACCCGCCGCCCGCGGACCCCGCGCCGACGGAGGACCCCGCGCCGGCGGCGGACCCCGCGCCGGCGGCCGCGGAGGCCGCGCCCGCGCTCCAGGACTGGTCGCGCGCCGCGCCCGCGGCGCGGCCCGACGCCCCCGCGCCCGACGCCGCGCCGCCGGAGGAGAGCTACCGCGACGTGCTCGCTCGGAAGCACGCCGCGCGCCACGAGGCCGCGACGTCGCCGCTCGGCCTCGCGTACCTCGAGCCGGCGAAGCTCGTCGCGGGCCTCGCCCTCGCCTGCTTCCTCCTCTGCGGCTGCCGCCTCTGCTACCGCCGGCGCCGCAAGGCCGCCGCGCCGCCGCCGCCCGCGCCGTCGCCGAAGCCGCGGAAGCCGCCGCCGCGGCGCGGCCGCGGCGCCGCGCCCGTCGCGGTCGCGAAGAAGGTGCCCATGGTCGCCGACGACCTCGACGACGACTGGGACGACCTCGAGGGCGGCGACGCGTCGCCGCCGCCGCGGCCGGCGGCCGCGAAGCCGGCCCGGTCGCGGTCGACGACGCCGCGGCCCGCGTCGCCGCCGCCGCCCGCGTCGCCGCCGAAGAAGTACGCGTCCAAGGTCGAGGAGATCTTGGACGACGACGTCTGGGGCGCCGACGGCCTCGACGACATCCTCAACGACTGCTGGGACGCCGAGGACGGCCTCGCGCCGGCGACGCCCGCGAAGTCGCCCTACGAGAAAGTCGCGCGAACCGCGAGCCTCAGCGCGCCGCCGGCGCCGCCGCGGTCGACGACGCCCCTCCCGCCGGCGACGGGGCCGCGCCGCGCCGTCTCCTCCGCGAGCTCCTACCACGACGAGTCCGACGACGACTTCTTCGCGAGCCTCGGCATGGCCGCGAAGCCCAAATTCAAGCGCTAGCGCCGCAATCCCGCTCCTTTAACCTCTGCACCGCCAGGCCATATTTTTTCCGAGGGCGACAGCGCGACCACCGCTCTACCAACTGCTCCAGCCGCTGGACTCGACGCGTTCAAGGGCGGACGACGTCGTCCGAGCGGCGAGGTCGCTGGCCCGCCAGGGCAGTCCTCAGGGCGGCTCGCCACAGCTCGCGCCTCCTATCCAAATCCAAGCAGTTTCGCGCGACGATGTCGACGTGGAGCGAGTACTTTGGGTATGGTAAAAAAACTTTACCGGGCCCGGACGACGTCCTGGGCATGTCCGCGACGGAGATCCTCCACCTCCCCCAGTGCGAAACGGCGTCCGACATTCAAAACTCGAGCGTCGAAACAAAACGTGCGAGGGCTCGCCGTCGCGCCGGAGCACACAAACGACGCCCCCGCTTTTCCGCCCCCGACTTCCCCGCACCTCGTAGGCTCCAGTACCAGCTGCTGTTCCTCGCCGCGGTGCACGGCGCGTGCTCGAAGCTCTTCCGCACGTACGCGACGGGCGCGTTCCAGGCCAAGTCCGCGGTCATGGCCCACTACGTGCCATTCCTGATCTGCTTCGTCGGCATGGCGGCCTACGGCGACTACCTCTGGCTCGCGGACGAAACATTAAGCGACGGCTTCGATAAGACGTGGGGCTTCCACGCGGGCGCCGAGGCGATCGTCGTGTCGATGCTCGCCGTGCAGCTCTACGACATCCCCGTGTCCCTGAGCGTCGACGACCTGCGCGTGCCGACCTTCATCGCCCACCACTTCGCCGTGCTCTACCTCGCCGTCGTGGTCCTCAAGTACCGCTGCTTCTACTACTACGCCGTCTACTTCCTCGGCGTCATCGAGACGTCGAGCCCGTTCCTCGCGCTCGTCGACGCCTTCCGCGACTTCCCCGCGCTCGCGGAGGCGTACCCGCAAACCAACGAGGCCATCCGCTACGCCTTCATCGTCGCCTTCTTCCTCGTCCGCGTCGTCTTCTGGGTGCCGTGCTCGGCCGCGTTCTGGCGGGACGCGACGGCGCTGCTGGACCCGGCGACGCCGTCCCACGGCGTGCCCGACGCCGTGGTCTACTCCGTGCTCCTGCTCAACCTCGGCCTGACGCTGCTCCAGTTCCACTGGGCGAGCCTCATCGGCAAGGCCGCGAAGAAGATGCTCCTCGGCGACACGTCGGACCGCGCGGGCGAGGCCAAGCGGAAATGAGCACCGCGCGACGGCGCCGGACACCGCGGCGACGGCGCCGGACCGCGGCGCCGGCGCGGCGAGACGTGCTGCGGCCCCTGCGGCCCGTGACGGCCGGCCCCCGGCCCGAGGCGACCCGGGGCTCGCGGCGCGCCCTAACGTGGCATACCCCGACTCGCCCGCGCGCCGTAACACAGCATACCCCGCTCACAGAAACCCGCGTTTTCCTTGTCGCACGGTTAGGTACGGGCGCGAGGTCTCACGCGGAGTACGGGTCCGCGCCGGAGAAGTACTTGGCGTAGAAGTCGGCGGTCTCGGCGATGGTCTTGTGGTTGACGAGCTCCTGGGCGCACATGCCGGCGACGCCGATCATGGCCAGGCGCCCGTTCTGGAGCTCCTTCGTGGCCATCGTCGCGAAATCCGCGGCGTCGCGCGGCTTGAGGCCCGCGGGGTCCCAGCCCAGGTCGCCCGGGTAATAGGATGCCCGCAATTCGAAGAGCTCGTCGGCGCTGGGCTCGACCCAGCCGCGCTTCGCGCGGAAGGTCTCGGCGACGCCGATGGCGAGCGTGAGGACGCCGAAGAGCGGCCCCGGGATCTGCGCGAGCTGGTCGTTCGCGGGGCCCGTCACGGCGCCGTTCCAGACCACGGGGCTCGCGGCCTCGCCGGCGAGGTAGCCCACGGCCGCGACCATGGCCACGCGGCCGTGCATGACCTCGGCCTCGCGGTAGCGCCGCACGTCGTTGAGCGGCACGCCGCGCTGCGAGAAGCCGAGCGGGTCGAAGTCGCCCAGCGGCGCCAGCGACCCGGGCAGGCCGTAGCAGAAGGCCTCGTAGTCGGGCACCCAGCCGTTGAGCGACGCGGGCTTGCGCGGCTTGCGCGTCCGCGACGGGATCGTCGTCAGCGGGCTGTCGTCGGAAGCAGCGGGCGGCGCTTCGGCTTCGACGTCCTCCGTCGTGGACCGCGCGAGGGACGGCGCGGCGGCGCGCGGCGCCACGAACGCATTGCCGACGGGCAGCAGGACTAGAGCGAGTGACAGCTTCATATGACAGGAGGCTTTTTTTCGTGTGGCAGCGGTGTGTGGGATGACAGTCGATTATTGAGGCCCTCGGGATGGCTGGTCAGCTTGATTGAGCCCATGTGGCAATTATTTAAAAACTGGCGCAATGGGCTGTGAGGCTTGTCCGATACTGCGAATTGACTGTCCGAAATCGCGGCCCGGCACGCATCACGCCGTGCCGCGATTTTGGACAGTCAATTGCGCGCCGTGCCGCGATTTCGGACAGTCAATCTCCGAGGCATCTCCAGCCGAGTCTTACGCGCCACCGCGCGCTGCGACCGCCGCCCGGCAGGCGGCCTTGTGCCCCAGCTTCCAGTGGCTCGCTTGGCAGGCCCGGGAGCAGTAGAGGACGGTCTTGCACGCGGCGCACTGGCTGAGCTTCGACGAGCTGCCCCCGCACGCGGCGCACACCCTGCGCGGCACGTGGCGCAGCGACGCGGCGACGGCTTTGAAGTCGACGGCCTCCTTCTCGCCGTTGTTCAGCATGAGGAACACGTCCTCCTCCGGCGCCTCGACGAGCAGCGCCGTCGTCGTCGACGTCAATCCCTCGAGGCGCCCGACGGACGCGTAATCGACGACCCAGGCCCGCTCGAACTGCGGGGCGTCGTACGCGGCGACGGGCCCGAACGTCGCGTTGTTGGCCAGCTCCTGGTCCTCGAGGTAGGCCATCAGCCGCGCCGCTCCGTCGCGACCGCCGCTCGCGGCCATCGACGGAAAGCGCGGCCGGCGCCGCACGAAGATCGTCGAGAAGCCGGGGCCGTCGTAACAACCTAAGAAGGTCCTCGGTTGTCCGGTACAAGTGAAAAACGCTCGCCAGCCGGACCCTGGTGCCGGCGCCGACTGACGAACTGCTCCACGAACGGGCCGTGGTCCAGGCCCGTGGCCCGGACTTCGGCGGGCGTGAGCCAGCCCCGGGGCACGCGGAGCTCGTAGGCGCCGTCGAAGCACGTCGCGTCGACGAGCGGCGCGCCGGCGACGATCGGCACCTCCGGATCCTTGCGTTTCTTTCGGCTATTGCGAGTTGATTGCGGGGCAGCCATCGCGCTTTAGATGAAGTGTGCGTCGACGATCGGCACCTCCGGATCCTTGCGTTTCTTTCGGCTATGGCGATTCGCACGGGGCTGCCATCGCGCTTTAAACACGAGTCAAAGTGTGACATGTGCAAGCCTAGGATGATGAGGCCGACATTGCATCGGCAAGCAGCGATGAGGTGAGCCCGAAGTCAATAGGGAGAACCACCACACCATACGCAACCATGATGCGCAAGCAGCGCCGGCGCGACGCCGCCGTGCGGACGACGTACAACGAGGCGGCGGCGCACTACGAGGCCCACGAGTCCGGCCTGCTCGAGGCCGAGTCGAAGACGGAGCGCACGCACAAGGTGAAACAGGAACAGATCGCGGGCGCCGTGTCGCGCAACTCGGCCGTCAACGCCTGGAAGCACCCGCTGACCCTCGGCCCCTACGGCGTGTCGTTCAGCCGCACGGGCCGCCACGCGCTCCTCGCGGGCCACGGCGGCCGCGCCGCGGTGCTCGACCTCCACGCGAACGCGCCCAAGTGCGAGGTCGTCGCCGGCGAGTGCGTGCGCGCCGCCGTCTTCCTCCACGACGAGACCATGTTCGCCTGCGCGCAGAAGAAGTACGTCTACGTCTACGACGACTCCGGCGCCGAGGTCCACCGCATGAAGCAGCACCTCGAGCCCGAGCACCTGAGCTTTTTGCCCTTCCACTTCCTGCTCGCGTCCATGGGCCACAGCGGCTACCTCAAGTACCACGACGTGTCCACGGGGACGCTCGTCTCGGAGCACGCGACGCGCCTCGGCTCCGCGCACTCGCTGGCCCAAAATCCCCAAAGCGGCGTGCTCGACGTGGGCCACGGCAACGGCGTCGTCACCCTCTGGTCGCCGGCGTCGCCGCAGCCCCTGGCGCGCGTGCTCGCCCACCGGGGCGGCGTCGCGGCGCTGGCGCACAGCGCGTGCGGTACGTACCTGGCCACCGGCGGCGTCGACGGCTTGCTCAAGATCTGGGACGCGCGGACCTTCCGGACCCTGCGGGAGACGCGCTTGAAGGGCCGGGCGCCGACGTCCCTCGACTTCTCCCAGCGCGGCATGCTCGCCGTGGCCTGCGCGCACTCGAACGGCGTCGAGGTCTACGAGTCCGCGACGAAGGCGAAGGCGTGCGCGCCGTACCTGTCGCACGCGCTCGCCGGCGGCGTCGCGGCCTGCGCCGCGCGGTTCCGGCCCTTCGAGGACGCCCTGCTCGTCGGCCACGCGCGCGGCGTCGACTCGATCCTCGTGCCCGGGAGCGCGGAGGCGAACTACGACGCGCTCGAGGGCGAGAACCCGTTCCGCACGAAGAACCAGCGGAAGACGGCCGTCGTCCGCGGCCTGCTCGACAAGCTCCCGCCGGAGACCATCGCCCTGGCCGGCGCCGACTTCGTCGGCCAGGTCGAGCGCGACCCGGAAGCCGCGAAGAAGGACAAGCGCGCGCTCGAGGACGCGGCGAACGCCAAGCTCGAGCAGAAGATCAGGGACAAGAAGAAGACGCGCGGCCGCTCCAAGCTCAAGGCCAAGCTCAAGAAGCGCCTCAAGAACGTCATCTCCAAGGAGACGAACATGCTCCGCGACAAGGTCGCCGACGAGGCCCGCGAGAAGAAGCGCAAGCGCAAGGCCGGCGGCGACGGCGCCGCCGCCGCCGCCGGCGACGACGCGCCCGCGGACACGTCCACGGCCCTCGACCGCCTCTTCTCCCGCGCGAAGAAGAGGTAAGGGCTGCTCGACCATCGGGCCTCGGCAAGTGCCTCGGCGAGGCAGCACCAGCTCGAAGTCTTCATCTTTGTCAAATTGCCTCAGGGCAAAATCGTCGGCAAATCGATGGGGAACGGTCAGCCCGAACGCATGCCAGTTAG
Source organism: Aureococcus anophagefferens (assembly GCF_000186865.1). Lineage (NCBI taxonomy): Eukaryota > Pelagophyceae > Pelagomonadales > Pelagomonadaceae > Aureococcus > Aureococcus anophagefferens. The sequence goes on from NW_008705561.1 coordinate 349,591, forward strand.
TCGCGCGACCGCAACGTGATCACGCGATACGAACGCGAAAAGGCCGACAAACACGACCGCAGCGATGATGGACGCGCCGACGCGCAGCTACTCCGAGGCCTGGACGCGCAAGGCGCGCGCCCAGGGCCGCGCCGGCGACGCCGTCTTCGTCGAGCGCGGCGCGCTGCGCGCCCTCGGCGCCGAGGACCTCGCCGCGGACGCCGCGCCGGGCCCCGGGCGCAAGCCCGCGCTGCTGCCCACGGAGCAGCGCATGGTCGACCGCGACGCGTACGTCGTCTTCCTCGAGGACCAGCTCAGGCGCGTGTCCGACATGGTGCTCCAGCTCGACGCCAAGGAGGCCGACGTGGCGCGGACCATGGCGGCCGCGGAGGCGCGGTGCGTCGAGGCCGCGCGGGCGGCGCGCGCGGAGGACGGCGCGCGGCTCGAGGCGCGGCTGATCGACGCGGAGGCGCGCATCGCGCGGACGGAGCGCGAGCTCCGCGAGTCCGAGGCCGCGCGCAGGGCGGCCGACGACCGCCTGGCGGACCTGCTCGACGGCCGCCGCGAGCCCGAGCCCCGCGAGCGCCTGGCGGCCGTCGAGGAGAAGGCGAGCTCCGCGTGCGCGCGCGTGCTCGAGCTGGAGAAGGCGCTGCACCGCGCGCTGCGCGTCAAGGTCGCGCGGCCCGACGACGACGACGGCGCGTCGAGCCTCGGCGACGACGTCGAGGCGGCCCTGCGCGACGCGACGGAGGAGGGCGTCCGGTGCCGCGCCGCGGCGGAGGCCGCGGACCGGCGGTGCGACGCGCTGGCCGAGCTCGCGGAGCGGTCCGAGGCCGCGGCGCGCGACGTCGCCGCCGCGGCGACGCGCCACGCCGACGAGCGGTCCGAGTGCGTCGTCGCGGCCATCGCCGACCTCGAGCGCGACTACGGCGCGCGCCTCGACGCGCTCGAGCGCCGCGCGCTATCCGCGTCGCCGCGCCGCGCCGCGGCGCCGGGCCGCGCGCCGTCGCCGCCGCGCGCGGCCTCGCCGGGCCGCCGCGCGCCGTCGCCGCCGCGGGCGGCGTCGCCGGGCCGCGTCCACGCGATCCGCGCGGGCGGCGGCCCGTCGCCGCCGCACCACGACCGGCTCCCCGCGGACTCGCTCCTCGGGTCGTCGTTCCCGCCAGGGCAGGACAAGGGTGATTCAACGTCGCTTCAACGTGAGTGTTCCACGCGCGCGCGTTCCGGAAAAAGCATCCACGCTTCGAGACCGTTCCGAGAGATGATCGCTCGTCCAAAAATTAGCCGAAACGAGTGGAAAACGGCCGAGAGAGGAGCCTTTGAAGTTGGGAATTTCGCACTCTTGTCCTGCCCAGGTTCCCGCTCTCGCCGGAGACGCTCGAGACGGACGCGCCGGCCATCCACACCATGTCCGAGGCCGAGAGCGCGCTCGACGCCGCGCGCGAGTCCGCGCGCTGCGCCGCCGACGACGCCGTCGCGCGCGCGGCGGCCGCCGAGGACGAGGCCGCGGGCCTCCGCGCGCGCGCGGCGCAGCTCTGCGCGAAGCTCGTCGACGGCGGCGACGCGCCCCTCGACGACGCGCCCCTGCCCCTGCCCCGCTGCCGCGCGAGCGACGACGACGACGGCGCCGCCGCCGCAAACGCCGCGCGGCCGCGGTCGCCGCCGCGGTCGCCGGCCGCGCGGCCGTCGCCGACGCGCCTCGCGGCGCGCCGCGGCTCGCCGACGGGCTTCCCGGCGGAGCGCTCGCCGTCGCCGCGCCGCGCGGCGTCGTCGCCCGGCGCGTCGCCCCGCCGCGGGGCGTCGTCCCCGCCCCGCCGCGGGGCGTCGTCCCCGCCCCGCCGCGCGGCGTCGCCGGCGTCGCCGCTCGCGCGCGGCG
>NW_008705561.1:351495-575435 GCF_000186865.1 Aureococcus anophagefferens
CGTCGCGGGCGGCGCGGTCCGCGTCGCCCGAGCGCCGCGCGGCGCCCGCGGCCGTCGCCCGCGCGGCCGCGCCGCGCCGCGACGGCGCCGACGTGACGCGCCTCGCGGCCGCGCGCGAGTCGCGGCTCCGCGGCGACGCTTTGGAGCCCGCCGACGAGCCGCCGCCCCTGCCGCCGCACCTGCGCGCCTACGGCGGCGACGGCGACGCGCCCGTGTCGCGGCGCGACCTCGTCGCGATGATCCCGCGGCTCTTCGCCGACGACTACGCCGGCGAGCCGGCGCCCCGGGGCGCGCCGCCGAAGAAGAAGGCGCCGCGGCCGAAGAAGCGCAAGCCCCAGCAGCCCAAGCGCAAGAGCCCGCCGCCGCGCGCGGACCCGCGGGGCGCCATGGCCAAGGCCGCCGCGCGCGTCGCCGCCGCGAACCGCCGCGCGGCCGCCGGCGGGCCCCTCGGCGAGTCCTGGCCGTCGTCGGTGATGCACTGCGGGCCCAACACGCGCGCCTGGGTGCCCGCGATCAAGGTCGGCACGCCGCGGCCCTCCGTCTCCGGCGTCGCCGGCGGCACGGTGTCCGTGGGGACGGGGCCCGGCCACTAGAGGCGCGTAAGCTGCGTGCCCTCGGAGATGCGCGCGGCGACGAGTCGGCTGTTTGGCCGGGGAATGGGGCTCGGGAACTGGCTCAGGGCGTCTTGTTGACCGATGATCGCTCAAAAATACCATTTGAAGCTTGCAGTCGAAGCTTGTGGTTTTTCACTCCTGGCGGCGCCCCACGGACGAGAGAGCCCGACGAGAGAGCCGTCGCACGCAAAAATCGGTACGCGATGTGCCGAACGATACTGGCGACTCTGGTGGCGATCGCCGTCTCACAGCCTCTCTCCCGCGAGCACTACGACCGCATTGTTTTTCACCATACGCGCAAGGCCGGCGGCACGTCGTTGCGCAAACTTTTGGCCGCCGCCGCCAACCACCACGGTCTGCCGATTCGCGTCCGCGAGGGCCAGATCGTGAACGAGACGGAGCTCTTCGGCGAAAACCGCGTCTGAAGTCACGATAACGAACCTGCGCGAGCCCACGGCTCGCGTCTGGAGCGACTACCTCTTCGAGGGCCAGTGGGTCCACGGGCAATCGGAGAAACTCAAACAGCGCACCGCCGAGAACCACGTGGACTTCGACGCGTGGGTGGCGCGCGTCGAGGAGCGAGGAAAGAATCTGGGCCGCCCGAACGCGCTTTGGACGTGCGTCTCGAACTGCTACTGCAAGTTGTTCGGTGGCAGGCGCGGTGGCAAGCGCGACCTGGAGCGCATCCTCGACCTGGAACGCATCCTCGCGGGGAACTGCTCGAGGGCGCTCGAGACGCTGCGACGGTTTCATCTCGTGATCGTCCTCGAGCGCCTCGACGACGAGGCTTATCTCGACCGACTCCACGAACAACTCAATATTCCCCACAATTTGAAGTTGATGCACGTTCGGCGCACCTTCTCCGGCGACCTCTCCCACATGGACGCGCGGATCGCGGCGAGCATGAACGCGATGAACGCGCTGGACGCGCCGCTCTACGAGACCATCGCTCGAGAAAGGCGCGAGGACCCGGGGCTCGCCGCCGTCTCTGAGAAAGTATAGATACAGATGTAAACCGCCTATATGAGAACCACTTATGTTGCACGATGCAGCCTCTATGAGAGACGCTCTACGCCCGTCTCGCGTGTATGTTGAATGTCGAGTACACCTCGTTTCACTCTCAGCCGTTGGGGGGAAGCGAGCTGGCGATCGTCCACCCGGCTCCGGACGCTTCGGCGCGCCCTCGCTTCGCTGCGGGCGCTCTCGCTTTCAAGGAACCCGCGGCGTCGTCGCCGGGGGTTTTTGGGGACACGGAGACGGGGGGTGTTGCCGGCATAGTGCAGCGCGCGCCACCGCTGCCGCCGCTCGTCAGCGGTCGCTTGATTTTCTTAACCCGGGCGTTCCCGAAGGCTACACCCCTGAAGCGTCCCGAAACCAAGGAGCGCGTACAACGGCGTCGATGGTGGCGAGATCGGTGGTGGCGGATTCGTCCGTAATTCGTCCGTGGGACTCAGTGGGACGACAGTGCACGAACCGGGCCGCGATCGAGAAAGGCGCGAGGACCCGCCGGCGGGGCTCGCCGCCGTTTCTGAACAGATAAAGATACAGCCTGAGATGTAAACCGCATATATGAGAGTCATCACACCCACGTTGGACGATGCCGCCTCTATGAGAGACCCACTTCACGCGCCTCGCTCGCATCTTGAATGTCTCGTTGCACTCTCGGTGAAGCACAGCCCGAGGGCGCAGCATGCTCATGCGTCGCATCGCGTCGCTGTCGTTCGCCACGTCTCTCGGGCGCGCGCGCGGCCTCGGGCGCAACGCGCACAAGTCGTGCGTGCGGCGCTTCGCGGCCGGGAAGCAAGGCGGCGCGTTCCCGCCCGGCCCGGAGCAGTGGGACTCGTGGACGGAGATCGGCTTCGGCGTCTGGGCGCCGACGGCGCTCTGCGCGACGTTCTGGAACAGCGGCACGTGACCCTACGCGCAGCGCGCGTGGATCGCCATGGAGGAGACGCGCGTGCCGTTCGTGACCGAGACCGTCGACCTGCAGCACAAGAGCGAAGCGTTCCTCGCCAAGTACGAGGAGGCGAACCCCGGCGGCCGCGCCAAGGTGCCCATCGTCGAGATCGACGGCCTCGTGCTCACGGAGAGCGCCGTCGTCGTCGAGTACCTCGCGGAGAAGGACGGGCCCGGGCCCTTCTACCTCGAGGACCCCGCGCGGCGCGCGGCCGCGCGGCTCATGGCCGAGGTCCACCCCTTCGGCGACTACTTCAAGTTCCTCAAGCTCCGGGACGACCCGGAGGCGCTCGCCGCCGCCGTCGCCGACCTCACGGGGAAGCTCGAGGTCTTCGAGGCCTTCCTCGTGAAGCACGGCGACGCCGCGGGCCCGTTCTTCAACGGCGAGGACCTGTGCTTCGCGGAGGCGAACCTCGCGCCCTTCCTCCAGCGCATGGTCCCGACGCTCAAGCACTACGTCGACGTCGACGTCCGCCGGCTCTGCGAGCCCTTCCCGCGCGTCGACCGCCTCGTGAGCGCCGTGCTCGCCCGGTGGACCGTGCGCAAGACGGGCGTCCCGGAGGACAAGCTCATCGAGGGCATGGACAAGATGCTCGCGCGCATCGCCGCGCAGGCGCCGCCGCCCTAGGCGCGGGCGCGCCTCCCCGCGACCACATGACGAGCCCGCGCGAACGCGCGTTCGCGCGGGCTCCGAGACCCCGTCGCGCGGCGCGTCCCCGTAGAAAAACGTTGTTGTGGAGTTACGCCCCGCAGGCCCGCCGCGCGGCGGCGAGGATCGCGTCGACGTCGCCCGCCGCTCGGCGGTCCGACGGGAGCGGTACGTTCGTGAAGGGGTCCACCCGCCGCAGCATCTTTTTGAGGAGATCCGCGCGGGCGCAATTGCCCGAAGGCAGGAGCCGCAAGTCCCTGAGCTCGTAATTTCGCAGCGCCTCGAGGCTGATGGGATCGACGTCGTTGCGGCAGACGCCGAGCGTCGTCGGCGGGCCGAGGGGCCCCGGCGCGGTCTCGGCGCGGAGCGCGGCCTCGACGCGCGCGATCGCCGCCCGGCAGGCCTCGGCGACGGCGACGCGGTCCTCGGCCGCTTTGCGGAGCTTCGCCTGCTCGGCCGCGGACGCCTCGGCGGCGTCGGCGGCGCGCCGCAGCTGCAAGAGCCGGCCCTCGCTCCGCCGCTCGTCCCAGTACTCCGGAGCGGCGCGCACGGCCCGCGCCGCGCGGTCCGCGCGGTCGAGCGTCCGCGCGAGCCGCTTCCGGAGGTCGTCGCCGCCGCCGAGCGCCTCGAGCGCGTCGGCGGCCGCGGACGCCACGAACTCGAGCTCCGCGCAGGCCGTCGCGAGCGGCGACGTCTCGAGCGCGTCGTGCGAGAAGCGCTCGCGGCAGACCGCGACTAAGCGCGCCGCGTCGCGCGCCTTCTCGTCGGCCTGCCACTCGGCGCGCCAGGGCAGCTCGAAGGCCGCGGGCAGCGTCCGCTCGCAGCGCGCGACGACGTCGCGCGCCTCGAGCGCGGAGCGCTCGGCGTCGGCGTAGCGCGCGGCGGCGGCGACCGACGCCGCGGCGCGCTCGAGGCGGGTTCGCGTCTCCGACGCGTCGGCGCACAACTCCGCGGTGACGCCGAGCCGCCGGCAGCGCTCGCCGCAGGCGACGCGCGCGACCGCCGCCGCGAAGGCCGCGTCGTCGCTCGTTTTCGCCGCGAGGTCCGCGTAGCGCGCGCGCAGCGTCTTCGCGGGTGGAAAGTCGACGACGCCGAGCTGCTGCGCCGCGGCGTGGAAGGCCTCCGGATCTTCCTCGCGCGGCAGCTCGGCGACCGCCGCGTCGGCGCGCTCGGCGGACCGCCGCAGGCGCCGCTTGGCGTGGAACAGGGCTGCGACCGGGGCTGTCACCGCCGCTGCGCCTAGTGTCGAAAGCCACATCGTGAGCTGCTGAGAGTCAACCAAAAGTGTGAAGAGAGTGGTGCCTCCACAAACGCTCGCAAAATGGCGGCGTCGCGCCTGCTCGCGTTCGCGGCGGCGGCCCTCGCGGCCGTGGCCCAGGCCTACCCCGTCGCCGTGGAGCACGCCTTCGGCGCCGCGGCGCCCTTCGCGCCCCGCGGCACCCTGGAGATCACGCCGAGCGCGCCGCGGCACAAGATGGTCAAGTTCGCGCCGGCGCGCGTCGAGCTCGCGCCCAACGCGAGCGCCGTCGGTGCGCTCCTGGCGAGCGACGGCTTCTACCGGCTGCGCGCGCGGAGCCTCGGGGGCGCCGGGCCCTGGGCGTCCGCGTCGCTCCGCGCGTGCGACCTCGCGCTCGCGGACTTCCGCGAGGACGTCGCCGTGTCGCTGTCCGCGCGCGGCGAGGTCGTCGCCCTGACCTTCGGCAACGCGCGGGCCGGCGGCCGGGGCTGCGCGGCGGAGCTCCCGGAGGGCGCGGCCCTCGAGGCCACGGCGACGGTGGCGACGGACGCCGTCGCGCAGGTGATTCCAGTGCAGGCCAAGGTCGGCAAACCGCCGAGCGGCATGGGCGAGGTGCTCACGGACGCGCCGGCGGGCCGCGGCGGCGCCGAGGGCGGCCAAGCGGAGCCGCAGAAGCCGAAATCCTTCCTCGCCAAGTACTGGCACATCATCCTGCCGCTCGCGCTGCTCCTCCTGACGACCAAGGAGCCCGAGCCCGAGAGCGTCAAGACGACCAAGGCCCCGGCGAAGGCGGACTAGGTGGGCGTAAGTCCGCGTTGCGGGGATGTTTCCCGTCGGAGCTCAGACGGCGGCCGCGTCCTTGTCCGGCGCCGCGGCGTCGCCCGCGTCCCAGACGAGGCCCGCGGCCATCAGCGGGCGGTCCGCGTCCTTGGGCTCGCCGAGGGCGTCGAGGGCGTCGTCCCAGGCCGAGATGGTCCGCGACGCGAGGTCCTTCTGCGCGTTGAAGAAGCGCCGCGTCCAGAGCGCGTTGAACGCCGCGTGCTCCGCGTCGAAGCGCGCCAGTTCGCAGTAGACGAGCGACCGCGCGTGCTGCTCCAGGAGCTTCTCGTTCTCCGCCACGACGCCCTCGGACTTGGCGATCTGCTCGTCGACGCTGAGCGTCGGGCCGTTCGTCTTGCTCGCGACCGCGCTCATGTTCTTCAGCGCCTTGTCCCAGAAGCCGCCCGACTTCTGCGGCGGCGGCGCGGCCTCGCCGCCCGTCTTGCCCGACGCCTTGTTCGCGTGGAGCAGCTGGAGCGTCTTCTGCTCCTTGCGCAGCTCGTCGAGGAGCACGCCGCGCTTCGCCTGTGTGGAAATCAAATCCTCAAGCCGACTTCAATGTGCGCGTAATCGAACGGTTCGGACCAGAATCCTTCGCTGTGCTTCGGAACTCGATGAGAGCAATCGATCCGTCCAAAAATCAGCCGAATCGACTTCGATTTGGCCGAGCTAGGGAATTTCAAAGTTTGGTCGGGACGTCCCGAACCGGCGGTTGATTTCCACGCCGCGCTTCGCGAGCAGGTCCTTGAGCGCCGCGACGTGGAGCTGCTGCCACTGGAGCGCGCCGCCGACGGCGACGTCGAGCGCGTTCGCCTCGAGCGCGCACTCCAGGCTCCAGGCGCGGAGCGCGCCGGACACGGCCGCGGCCGACGCCTCGCCGCCGCCCTTCTCGCCGCCGAGCTCCAGCGCGGAGAGCCGCGCGGACTCGCCGCGCCAGGGCGCGAAGCCCTCCGAGAGCGCCGCGACGCCCTCCGCGCGCTGGCCCAGGCCGCCGGCGCCGCGGGCCACGGCGGCCTGCGCCGCGCCGAGCGCCGCGCCGAGCGCCTCGAGGCGCGGGTTCACGTCCGCGAGGAGCCGCGCGAGCGCCGCGACCTACGAGACGCGTCGGTAACCATGCGTTGCTTCCGTCGAACGCGCTCGTAAAATCGTCTCCGGGACGCCGGGGGGCGACGGCGGGCGCGGCGTCGGACCGCTGGATCGTCGCGTACCAGAGCGCGCGGCCGCGGCCGCTGACCTGGGCCTCGTCCGTGGCGATGGCCCCCGGCGCCTGCTCACCCTCGAGGGCCTTGGCGAAGGGCTCCTTGGACGCGCCGACGAAGCTCCGGAGCACGGCGTCGTCGCCGAGCCACGGGATCGTGCCCAGCCGCTCCGCGAAGAGGCCCAGCACGCGGAGCCGCTGCTTCGTCTGCTTGTCGGCGGCCTTGGCCGACATGGACGCGATGGACGTGAGCTCCTTGGGCGGGATGGGCGGCACGAGGAGCCCGACGTAGCGCTGCACGAGCGCTTCGCGGAGCGTCGCGAACTCGGAGAAGCGCCGCGTGATCTCGAACTCGTCCTCGCTGCCGTCGTCGCGCGAGCAGCGGCTCCTCACGCGGTAGGTCACGTGGCGCGACAGGGCGCTGCCCGCCTGGACGGGGTTGTCCACCGTCAGCGTGAGCCGCGGCAGCTTCTCGCCGGCGCGCGACCAGGCCTCGCGCCAGGGGACGACGCCGGCCCGCTCCTCCACCTTGACCTCGCCCGCGGACGCCGCCGCGGGCCACTCGTCGCTCCCGGGCGCCGCCATGGGGACGCCGGGCCGCGCGCTGTTCCGATCGCAGCAGACGACGCTGCCCACTCGCAAAGCCGGGCTGCCAAAATATAAAATTCTTGGCAAGGTCACCAGTGCTTCACACCGCGCGCGGCGGCGTCCGCCGGCGATCTCTCGAGAGGGGCGTGCGTCTTCCGACACGCTCCTCGGGGGCTTGGGACGGCGACGAGGCACAAGCGAGGAGGCCGTGATTTTCACTTTCGCCATCGATGCGTGCGTTGACTTGGCTCGAAACAGCGCCTTGTCGAGCACCGACGCCGTCGTCGTCCGCACCGGTCGAACACGATGCGAGATAATTTGATTTTCCTCGTCTTCGTCGCGCTACGTGCGTCGGCGCGAGACGTCGCGACGTGGCCGAGCGATCGCGAGCGGTGCGACGTCTTCGCCGCGAACGAGGCCCAGCTCATCGCCGCCCTGGAGACGAGCGCCTGCGACCGCCTCGTCGTGACGGACGCGATCCGGCTCGGGAGCTGCCTGCGCGTGCTCTACGCGCGGACCCTGACCCTGGAGCTCGCGCCGGGCGGGTCCCTCGTCGGGCCGTCGAAGGACGCGTTCGCCGCGGCCGCGGCCGCGGAGGAGTTTTCGCCGTCGCTGAGCTCGCCCGCGATGCTCCACTTCTTCGATGCCGCCAACGTCACGGTGCTCGGCGCCTACGATCCGGCGCCGCCGCCGCAGGCGCTGGGCATCACGACCTTGGACGACGACGACGGCATCGGCCGCCTGTTCCGGCCGGAGCCTCAGCTCGTCGGCGCCGCCGCGACCTTCGCGCCGAAGCGGACCGGGCGGCGCGCGTCGGAGCGGCGGCGCCTCATCGTGCCGACGGTGAAGATGGCGAGCAAAAGTTTTGGCATCAAAATAATGGCGCACCGGGGCTACGGCCTCCTCAAGTTCGAGCAGTGCTCGGGCTGCGCCGCGCGGGGCCTCTCGCTCTCCAATGCTCCGACGTTCGGCGTCGCCGTCGTCGCGAGCGCCGACGTGGCGCTCGAAAAAATTCGCGTCGGGCTCGGCGCGAGCCGGCGCGACCCGCTCCGGAGCTACAAGAACACGAACGCGCTCCTCGTCGCCGGGTCGCGGCGCGTGTCGTGCCGCGTCGCGACGCTCGAGAGCGCGAACGAGGCCGTCGTCGTGCGCGCGTCGTCGGCCGTGGCCGTCGAGGACGCGTCCCTGCTCCTCGGCCGGGGCATCGCGATCGGCCCCGTCGCGCCGGGGGAGCGCGTCGAGGACGTCGCGTTCCGCCGCGTCATGCTCAGGGCGCCCAAGCACGCGCTCCGCGCGCGCTTCGGCGAGCGCGTCGCGGGCGCGGCGCCGCGCGCGGCCAACGTCTCGGCGTCGGACTTTTACGTGCAGAACGCGAACTTCGGCGTGCTCGTCGACGGGAGCCCGACGGCCGCGGAGCTCGGCGCGTTCGAATTCTCGAACTTCCGCTTCGAGCACAGCGACGCCTTCGAGCAGTACGCGGCGAAGAAGGGCTACATGAACGCGCGCTGCTGCAAATGCGCGGGCTTCTCGGACGGCCACGCCCGGTGCGAGAAGTGCGACGCGGCCTTCCCGGCCCGGGCGTGCGCGGGCTTCGAAATCCACGGCTACCGCGAGACGTGCGGCTGGCTCTACGGCGACGGCGAGGCGCGGACCTTCGACCACGCCTTCGTCCCGCGCCCGCAGGACAACGACGGCCAAAAGCAGGACCGCAAGTCCCTCGCGTGGCTCGACGCGCACGGCCACCTCGTGCCGCGGTGGCAGTCCGTCTGCGGCGACCCGTCGTTCCGCGGCGACGTCGTCGAGGCCGCCGCGGGCCTCGACGCCGAGGGCCTCCACGGCCTCGTGTCGGAGAAGTACCGGGAGGACTAGTTTTTCAGAGCCCGCGCGGCAGACTCTCAATGTCATCTATCGCGCGATTGGTCTTCGATCAAACATGTTATAGATAGAGGGTCGGCGAGGGTGGGATGTTCAACACACGCTCGGTGGTGGGGGCGGGGGAGCGCTCGACGGGGCGCGGCCCCGGAGCTTCGCCCCCCCCGCGCCCGGGAGGCGGGGGGGCTATGTTCAGAACTCGAGGACGGAGTCGAGGCACGCGGCGACGAGGTCCGTGTCGTAGGCGTAGCCGTCGTCGTCGTCGTCGTCGCCGCCGTCGTCCGTGACGACGGGCGGCGCGGGAAGGAAGGACCGGCCCGGCGGGAAGCGGAGGAGCCGCGTCGCGAAGAAGGGCCCGCCGGCCTCGAGCTGCGTGACGACCTCGGGCACGAGCACGTTGTTGACGACGCCGAGGATGCCCCCGCGGAGGAAGCGCACGGACGTGTGGCGCGCGCGGCCGAAGGCCTTGACCTGGTCCTTGAGCTCCGCGAACGAGATGCCCTCGGGCCGCGCGGCCGCGCGGTCCGCGACGTACAGGCGCAGGTCCTCGACGAAGCCGAGCTCCGCCGGCGGCGTGCGGCAGCGCACGGCGTCGCCGACGACGCGCAGCTTGCCCGCGGTCTCGAGCACGTGGCGGAGGTCGCGGCAGCCCAGCGCCGCCGCGTCGTCGAGGTCGTGGCCGTGGACGCGGCGGTACGCGCCCGCGACCTCGCCCAGGGGCAGCGCCGCGCCGCGGTGGACGAGCTCGTAGTCGTGGACGGCGACGTGGAGGCGCTTCTGCGCGCCCGCGAGCTTGCGCTGCGCCTCCGCGTCCGGCGACGGCGCGACGGCGCGCGCGTAGCGCGGCGCGGCGCCGGGCCCGAGCAGCGCGATGCGCGCGTCGCCGCCGGCTAAACCGCCGGCCGCGCCCGCGGGCACGGCGTGGCTCACGGGCGCGCCCGCCTCGATCCACGTGAGGCGGCCCGCGCCGAAGCGGAGGATCGCGTGCTTGATGCCCGAGCCCTGGCCGCCGCCCTTGCGGTACTGCGGGAACTGCGCGTAGAAGGGCACCAAGTCCGCGCACTTGACCTCGCGGCGCCGCTGGCGCGCCAGCCAGTCGTAGAGGTCGTCGACGAGCTGGTGGCTCGCCGCGTCGCGCGCCGCGAGCGCCGCGGGGTCGCCGCCTGCGTGGTCATTAAAATCTTCAACCCGACTTCAATGTGCGCGTAATTGAACGGATTGCGCCGGACTCTTCGGCCGTGCTTCGAGAACTCGATGAGAGCAATCGATTCGTCCAAAAATCAGCCGAATCGACTTCGATTTGATTGAGATAGAGAGTTCTGAAGTTTGGTGGGGACCCCCAAACCAGTGGTTGATTTCCACACAGGTCGCCGCTCAGGCTGCCGGACGACGGGAACGAGCCGAGGCTCGCGAGCGACGCGGCGGACGTGCGCGCGAGGGACGCGCCGCTCCAGGTCCGCTGGAGCGTCGCGGCGCTCCCGAAGTCGCCGAAGCTGCCCAGCGACGACGAGCTCCCAAAGCCCGCGAGGTGCGCGCCGGACGACGAGTGCACCGGCGGCGACCCGCTCCCGAGCGATTCCGCGTAGCCCGACGAGTCCAGGGCCCCGTCGCCGTCGCGGGGCATGGCGCGCACGACGAGGGCGCCGTTGTTCCGCTCCCTGTGGGACTCCCAGGCGAGGTGCGCGTCGACGCCGTGCGACGCGACGGCGGCCCGGACGTGCGACGTCGACGGCGCGCACGGGTACGCGCGCGTGCCCGCGAGCGTGCCCAGGAACGGCGCGACGCCCGACCGGCTCAGCACGGCCTCGTGGGGCCAGGGCCGCCGCAGCAGCCAGGCCCGCAGGTCCTCCGCGAGGCGCCGGAGCGCGCCGGGCGGGAAGTGAGGGAAGCCCCCGGCCGGGAGGGGCGGCGCGCGGCTCGGCAGGGGCGCGGGCGCCTCGAAGGCCTGGGCCGAGCCCACGACCCACTGGAGCGGCGCCGCGCCGCCGCGGAAGACGGCGCCCGATCTTTCGAGGCCGTCGAGGTCGACGCGCGCGCCGCGCGCGAGGTTCCGCACGTAGTTGTAGAGCGACGACACGAGCACCGCGGACCGGCCCGCGAGCCAGGGCGGCTCGACGTCGTCCGGGATGGGGTACCTGCGTGCAGGGAGGCGTGAGCGTCGACGAGCGGCGCTCCCGCTCGGACGCCGTCGCCGCGCGGGTCGACGCGGCGGAGGTGCGCGATGATGGCGAGCGCGTCGGCGCCCTGGACGTAGAGCGCGTCGTCGAGCGCGGCGGGCCGGGCCGGCGCCTCCGGCGACACGACGCGGCTCCGGAGCGCGGGCCACTCGACGAACGCCGCGTCGCCCTTCGGCCTCTCGCCCACCACTGCCACCCCCTCGTAGCCCGCGGCGACGAGCCGCTTGATCGCGTCGCCGACGAAGGCGTGGCCCCCGAAGGCGTCGGCGTCGGCGCCGGCGACGACGGCGACGCGGCCGGGCGGCGGGTGCGCGACGGCCCAGAGCGCGGCCTCGAGGCACGCGTTCGCGACGACGCGCACGTCGCACGTCGCGTCGTCCCAGGGCAGCACCGCCGCGAGCTGCGGCGACTTGTTGTGCTCGTCGACGAAGGCCTCGTGGCGCACGCTCGAGTCCCAGAAGACGGCGAGCGGCGGCGTCGCCATGGCCGGCTTGCGTCCGGTCCCGGGAATCTGGGGGAAGAAGTTGGGCATGCGCTGACGGGCGACGCCGCGACCGGTGCCCCCCCGCCGCGGCCGCGCCGCGAACGGCCGGCAGGGGTCGGGGGAGGCGCGACGCGCGGCGAAGGTTTCAAGGCCGACGAGGGATGACGCCTCCTTTTCACACGTCGATTCAGTCCTCAACGATCGTGAAGTCGCCTCGACGCCTCTGACGGCGGGGTGGAGCCTCATAGAGCTCTGCGATGAAGAGTTTAGCCGCTATTATTTAGAGCTAAGAGCGCCTCCTTCGATTTCTCGTGGCCTTTGGCGGCGCCGGGAGCCAACCAGCGTCTGGCCTCGTCGATGTCCACGTCCACACCGCGGCCGTAATAATATATAGATCCCATCTGGAGAGTGTTCCCAGAGAGAGGAACGCGGCAACGACGATGCCAAGGCCAAGCACGACTGCCGTGCGCAAGCGCAGCATCTCGGGCTCGGGCGACGATGCGGGGTAAAGATTTAAGCTATACTCGCGCATCGAGGGCCGCGAGGGACTCTATAGCTGGCTCGTAGCCCTTGGCAGCGGCGCGCTCGAACCAGTATCTGGCTTTGCCCAGGTCGACCTCCGTGCCTTCTCCGTCCCTGTAACAACAGCCAAGGTTGAACTCTCCAGAGGTATAGCCTTGATCCGCCGCGAGCGCGTAGTACCGGAACGCCTCTTCAAATCTCTCCTCAGCATCAAGTAAAGCCCCTAAATTGTTTTGCGCGAGCGCGTCGCCCCGATCTGCGGCCGCGCGATACAGCCGTTCCGCCTTCTTCTTGTCCAGTTTGACGCCACTTCCAGTCTCATGCAATCTCCCAAGGTGTCTCATCGCGTCCACGTCGCCGAGCTCCACAGCGCGCCGGTAAATCTTCGCGGCTTTCTTATCGGATTTCACGAGGCCAAATTTACCGAGTCGGTACAATTCTCCCAAACAGCAAATCGCATCCGGCACCTCGTTCTCCACATGGCGGCGAAGACGCGCGAGCTCCTCCGCATTGGTTTTCGTGGGCGGTAGGCGACAGAGGGGACACGCGCCGGTGCCGATCTTGTTCTCGCACGATCGGCAGACCTTTCGGCAGCAACAGACGCGAAGCACGCCCGGAACATTCATGTCCCACTCCTCGAGGCAGATCGGGCACCGCGACCCGTACCGCGCAGACAGCGGCTGTCGCTCCGGGTTCGCCTCGCGCCGCTGACGCGCCGCCTCGTGCTCCGCCGCGATGCGCGCGCGGACCTCGTCGGCGTGCGACCGAGGCGCGGGGCCGTAGAACACGTCCCGCGGCGGCGACGGCGGGGGCGTCGGCGCCTCGGCCCGGGCCGCCTCCGCCGCGCGCTCGCTTCGGATCTTCTTGCACGCCTTTCGAAAACCGGTCGCGCCAGTCGATGCGTTGACAGTCCGTCGTGCAGTATTGAGCCGTGCCGCACGGACACGGGAGCTTCGCGGTAGCCGAGCAAATCGAACAGGTAGTGCGGAGTTTCAGGGCTTTCGCCCTCGCTTTGACCTGCTCGAATTCTCTTTGCTTCTTCTTCCACTCGGGCTCGTCGCCCCCCTCGTTCTTTGGGTTCATCGTGTTGTCTCGCGTTTCTTGAGATTCTGGGGTACACCGGTTTATTTTTTGTCGCGGTCTTGCCGCGATTCGGCGGCGCCGACAAGCGCCACAAGATCTCCACAAAGGCGATCGCCAAGCAAGTGGCAGACGCGATAGGCGCGTGGCGGGGTGCTTCGCCTAATGCGCTAGAGAGAGACGTGGTCGACCCGCGTCGACGCGAACGCAGCTCGCCCTGCGTCGCGCGCGCGACCGTGACCGTATCACTCCTTCCGCCGAACCACAACACCAAAACGATGGCGAACTTTTCCAGCCTCACGGACGAGCTCGGCTTTATGCTTGCGAAGGCGGAGATTGCGACGCCCGAACCTGACAAAGCCGAAACGAGCGAGCGTGAACCGTCGCAGCAGCTCACCGCCGCCGGCGAAGCCTTGAACGCATCAGCGACGTGGTTCCGCGCCGCGGCGCGCGACGACGGCGCGCTCGACGGCCGCGCGTTCCTCGCGGCGACGTCCGCGTTGACTCCGTGGCTCGACTCGCTCGGCTGCGGCATCACCTCGATGGTCAACGTCAACGTCGCGAAGCTCGAGACGCGCTTCGGCGCCGACGACGCGTTCGAGGAAATCGAGGTTGGCGCCGCCGTCGCGGACGAGGCGTCGCGCGGCGCCAAGGACGACGACGACAGCGTCTTCGTCGCGTCGCTCTGGAACGCGCGCATCCTCAGCCTCATCGGTCGCCTCCTCGAGAGCGTGCTCGCGTGCGCGGACCTCGCCACCGACCCTCGGAGCTGTGCGAGATCATCACGGCGTCGTACGAGGATACGCTCGCGCGCCACCACAACTGGGCCGTCCGGCCCGCCGCCAAAGCGCTCCTGCTCATGACGCCCGACCGCGCCGACCTGCTCGCGGATTTCGGCTACAACAAAAATGAGTGGAACACGCGCGCGCGGAGCGACTTCGCGGAGTTCGTCGCGGCCGTCGAGGCCTGCCTCGGGCGGCTCGCGGCCATCTACGCGCCCTACGACGAGGCGATTTGAGGCTCCTGCTAATGGATAATCTAGCACCTCCAGACGTCGGCGGGGAGGATCGCAGATGCGCCAGGGAGAGAGAGGCAAGTGACTGGCGGTCCGACTGGCCGGTCTGGGCGCCTCCACCTTGAAGTGCAACTTGCCGCATTCCCCTCATCGATGGGCACACCCCCAAACAGGCAGCCCATGGAGGCGCAGTGCTCGTCGCGGGACGAGGCGGAGCGGCGGCGGCGGTCGAAGCTGCGCGCCGAGGACGAGAAGATGCACTCGCTGGCCCAGCAGGGCCGCCAGTCGCTCATCATCGTCAGCGACCCCCTGGCGCCGTCGGCCTACACGGGCCGCAAGCTGTCGCCCGGCGTGTCGAGCGGCGGCTTCAGCGACGGTTCGAGCTCGCCGCCGCCGCCGCGCGCGCCGCTCCTCAAGCGCCTGTCGCGGCGCATGTCCGACAGTTTAGCGCACATCACGCAGCACGCGGAGCCGCACAGCGAGTTCTTCGACCTCGACGACTCGTACATCGACGCCAGGACCGTGGAGCACGAGGCGGTCCTGCGCGTGCACTACCCGGCGCGGGGCTCGCCCTGGGCGGCCCTGGACCCGAGCGCGCCCTGGCGCACGTGGTGGGACGCGTGGATGCTCGCGCTCGTCGTCTACGTCATGTTTGTGACGCCGTTCGAGCTGGCCTTCGTGAACAAGGTGCCCCTCGACGGCGGGCTCTTCGTCGCGAACTGCGTCGCGGACCTGAGCTTCCTCGGCGACCTGGTGCTCCAGTTCCACACGGGCTACTACGACGCGTGGCGGCGCGAGTGGGTGACGTCGCGGCGGCGCATCGCCGCGCACTACGCGTCCTGCTACCTCTGGCTGGACGTCGTGTCGCTCCTCCCCTACGAGTACCTCTACCGCAAGTCGAGCGGCCTGGCCATCCTGCGCCTCGTGCGCCTCGTGCGCCTCGCGAAGCTCCTCCGCGTCGCGAAGGCGCCGCGGATTTTGGCGAACATCCCGCTCTTCGCGGAGATGTCCTTCAAGGCCCACGTCGTCGCCAAGTACCTGGGCTGCCTCGTGGGCATGCTCCACCTCCAGGCCTGCAGCATCCGCCTCGCCCACGACTTCCACCGGGGCGGCGGCGACAACGCGGGCACGAACTCGTACCTCGTCTGGAAGGCGCTCACGTTCCGCCACACGTCGTGGCCGAGCAACTGGGCGTCCTACGTCGACTCGCTCGACTGGGCCGTGCAGACCATGCTGGGCCAGTCCGCCTACATGACGACGGCCGAGGGCGTGCTGTCCATCGCGTCGAACAGGGCGGGAAAAGCGTGCGACATTCCCAAAGGCTCCGATCTCGGCCGTGTTCCGCTCGTTTTGGCCGATGCTTGGACGAGCGATCATCTCTTGGAACGGTCTCGAGGCGTGGGTGATGTTTTTGATACGCGCGCGCGCGGACCACTCACCTTGAAGCGACGTCGAATCTCTCGGTTCCCGCCCAGGTGTCGAACCTCGTGGGCATCATGTTCGTCGCGTTCCTCTTCGGCGACCTCACGAACATCTTGTGCAACCTGGACCCGGCGTCGAACGAGTTCAAGCGCACGGTGGACAACATGAACAAGTTCGCGAGCGACAACAACTTCCCGCGGCCCGTGCGCGACCAGCTGCGGGACTACCTCCGCCAGAGCGAGAGCCTCTTCCGCGCGAAGTTCCACGGCAACCTCGTCGACAAGCTGTCGCCGAACCTCCAGGAGCTCATCGCCCACTTCCGCCTGGGCCACCGCGTCGTCACGACGCCCCTCGTGTCCTACGCGCGCCAGTGCACGCTCGGCCTCGTCGTCGGCCGGCGCCTCGTGATCCGGCCGCGGCGGCGGCCGCGGCCCCGGAAGAAGCCGCGCGGCGGCGACGACGACGACGCGTCGGCCTTCGACCGCGTGCGCCGCGAGGCCGTCATCACGCGCATCTGCCCGGGCATGAACTACGACGTGCGCTACCTCGACGACTTCTCGGCGGAGCGGAGCGTCGCGCACGACCGCATCTCGCTCCGCGACGAGTCGACGCGCGTCCAGCGCGCGGTCCAGACCATGGAGTACGTGACGAAGCTCCTCGTGACGAACATGGCCAAGACCCTCGTGGCGACCCTCTTCATGGGCGGCGACTACGTCATCCGCAAGGACATCACGCTCACGTCGGCCATGTACGTCGTCGACGGCGGCCGCGTCATGGTCTTCGGGCGCGACGTGCTGCGCCCCTACGCCATGTCCTTCCTCACGGAGGGGGGCTGCTTCGGCGACCAGACGGCGGCGATGATCGTCGCGGGCCACGCGCCGCGGCCGGCCTGGTACAACGCGCGCGCGACGATGATCAGCCGCCTGCTCGTCCTCGAGGCCGACGCGCTCTTCGACATCATCTCGAAGCCGGGCTTCGAGACCTTCCGCAAGTACATCGCGCGCTACGGCGTCTGGGCGTCCTTCAAGATCAACTTCGTCAAGGCCATGAAGAACGGCGACCTCGCGCGCGTCCTCACGGACTGGCACCGGGAGGAGGCCCCGGCGGCGGACCTGGCGCGGGCCGAGAGCTTCGACCGCGGCTTCGAGGGCCGCGTCGCCGCGAAGGTCGCCGCGCGCCTCGAGCGGCGCCTGGACGCGCTCGAGGCGCGGCTCGCGGCGGCCGGCGGCGGCGCGGCCCCCGCGCCCGCGCCGCCGCCGCCGCCGCCGCCGCCCGCCGCCGCGCCCGCGGAGGTCGTCGTCGTGACGGCGTCCGACGCGCCGCCGGTCGGCGAGCAGTCGCCGGGCGTCTCGGGCCTCCGGGCGTCCTACGACTACATGTCGCACCCGCACCACGACAGCTTCGACGAGCTCGCGACGCTCGCGGAGCAGCACGACGGTAAGCCTTAGCGCGGCGAGGGCGCCGAGGTTCCGCGTGGCGACCGCGGCCCGGAGCCCGCGCGTCGGTCGAGAGGGGTGGTTTGGGGGTGTGTGCATTGCGTAGGTTCACGGAAATGGTGTTGCAAACGGGTGCGTCGTGGGCGAGTACGTCGGGACGCCCGTGGGCGCGGCCGTTGGCGCGCACGTCGGCCCGCCCGACTCCAGGAACCGGACTTCCGCGATGCCCAAGTAGTCGTCCTCCGTGCCCAAGTGGACTCCCTGCTGAAGGAAGAGGCGGATGTGCTGCGTCGCGACGGCGCTTTTGAGGGTGAAGCACGCGTCCATGACGTCCGGGAGCGAGCTCGGGTCGCCGTCGCCGGCGAGCATGCCGTTGTTCTCGTCGTAGGTCGCCTCCTCGAACCAGCTCGAGCCGTCGTACGAAATGTCGACGCGCACGCTCGTGGCCCCGTACATGATACTCGCGTACCAATCCCAGACCAGGCACACGCCCGTCACGGTGTGCGTCTCCTTGAGGTCGTAGGCGATCCACTGGTTGGTCGTCTGGAGATGTGCGGCGTACCAGCCCCCGTCCGCATCGTACTTACCGTCGAGCGTCTTGCTGCAGTGGTAACCAATAAACTGCGACGAGACCGAGCACGAGTCCTTGTCCGGGAGCAGCTCGACGTCGCACTGATCGACGGCCGTGGGCGCGGCCGTCGGGTCGCCCGTGGGCAGGCCCGTGGGCAGGCCCGTGGGCAGGCCCGTGGGCAGGCCCGTCGGGCCCGCCGTCGGGTCGCCCGTGGGCAGGCCCGTGGGCAGGCCCGTGGGCGCGCCCGTCGGGTCCGCCGTCGGGTCGCCCGTGGGCAGGCCCGTGGGCAGGCCCGTGGGCGCGCCCGTGGGCAGGCCCGTGGGGTCGCTCGTAGGAGCACGAGTAACCGGGCCCCGGGGGTCGCCCTCGTTGGAGTCCGAGACCTCTCGAGAGGGCATATGTGGCTGGGTTGGATAAAAAGTCGGGTTTATGATGCTGTTGAAGTTTTTGAGTTATTGGCTCTGCGCGCAAGACGACGGTGCCGGCTTTCAGATGCAACAAGAATTTTGCAAATCGGTGGTCATGGCGCCGAGATAGAGCTTGCCAAAGGTGCCCATCACCACTGGCGGAGCCCTCTTTACCATCGATTTTCTCGAAAGCGTATCTCGCCATTCGATCCGACATCTTATCCAACCCAGCCACATATGAGTAGCTGTAGGACCCGGCGTAGGTAAGATATACGCAGTTTCTCGCCTCCTCGAGGGACGCAATCCCGCGCAGCTCCACGAACCGGACTTCCGCGATGCCCAGATAGACATCGACGGCCTGCTCGAGGAAGAGGCGGATGTGCTGCGTCTCGACCGCCACACGCGTAGCATCGCTCCATAGCGCGGCCCGCTCCGAGTCGTGGGCGTCGCGCCGGTCGAGATCCACGGCGGCAACGCCCGGGCGATTGAAGTCCGCCGCAGCAAAAGGTACGGCGCTGCACCTCGATTTCTTCAGCGGGGGCGGCGATGACAGCTCTGCGGCGCGTGCCGGGTGCTCGCAGAAAGTTGAAGTCAAGTTGCTGTCCCCAGCCTCGAGAGAAACTCTGTGGCAGCCAGGGCCTGGACGAAGTCGTCTACCTCGTCGCTGCGCGACGACGACCTCGACGCGCGCGTGACACCTTTAGCGCCGCCGCCCTCGAAGAGGCGCTCCGAGACGATGCCGCCGCAGATGGTGAGCATCGGCGGGGGCGGCGCGGACCCGCGCCTGGGCATGGAGTACATGGAGACGGAGGAGCTCGGCGACGGCATCAGCATCAACCGCCACCGCTACAACACGGAGTTCGGCCACAACACCTGCGACTTCGTGTCCATGGAGGACCAGTCGCCCGAGAGCGTCGCGAAGCTCTCCGAGGCGCTCAAGAGGCAGCAGGAGGACAAGGAGGCGGCCAAGTGGGACGCGCGCGACGCCGCGGCGAAGACCCGCAAGGACGAGGTCATGTGGTCCTACGAGGTCGAGGACTGCGGCGCGGCGGAGTGCAACGGCCTCTACGAGCGGAGCGACGACTACGGCTGGCGCAACGAGGCGCCCGTCTCTATCCGGCGCCGCGCGGGGGCGATCGCGCGCGGGCGTTCCGCGCGCCCTCGCCCCGGAGAGTGGGCGTCGCGGTGGGGCGAGGGCGGAGAGTGGGTGTCGCGCCCTCCGCGCAGAGCATCGCTCGTCGAAACGTCGCGCCGAGAACGCGACCGCGCGCCGCGCAGGTCTACGTCAAGGCCAAGGGGTCCCCCAAGGGCTGCGACAAGGTCTTCTCCCTGAGCCGCGAGGAGCAGCCCGTCAACGAGGCGCGGACGGAGTTCAA
The DNA here is from genome assembly GCF_000186865.1 of Aureococcus anophagefferens. Lineage (NCBI taxonomy): Eukaryota > Pelagophyceae > Pelagomonadales > Pelagomonadaceae > Aureococcus > Aureococcus anophagefferens. Next base: position 370,919 of record NW_008705561.1, read on the forward strand.
GATGGGCTGGATCCTCGGGTGCATCGACGAGAAGAAGGCCTACTTTGGCACGCTGACGGACGGCCTGTCCATCCCCCACGAGCAGTGGCAGGCCCTCGCCGACGACGTCAAGTCGCCCGTGCCCTACTGCCGGTGGAAGTCGTGCACGGACCGCGCCAACGACCACAAGGTCATGGGCAACGTCTACTTCAAGCGCGGCCAGTACCACGAGGCCATCGCGGAGTACTCCGAGGGCCTGCTCTACGACCCCGTCGACGCGGCGACGCTCGCGACGCTGCTGAGCAACCGGAGCGAGTGCCGCATGCGCCTCAAGGACTGGCTCGAGGCGCTCGGCGACGCGGAGGACGCGCTCGACGCGCTCGGCGACGACCCGGCGCTCACCGCGACGACCGCGCCCATCGTCGAGAAGGCCCACAACCGGCGGGGCAAGGCCGCGCGCGAGCTCGGCCAGCTCGCCATCGCCGCCGACGCCTACGTCGCGGCCCTCGAGGCGTCCGCGGCGCTGCGGAAGATCCCGAACCTCAAGAAGGACGTCGCCGCGCGGCTCGCGCTCGGCGCCAAGGAGACGTCCGACGCGCTCAAGGAGGTGCGCGCCCTCGAGCGCGTCGCGGGCCTCGTCGGCGCCAAGGCCGCCGCGGCCAAGGGCGAGGACCTCCAGCTGCTCGAGACGAAGAAGTGCCTCGACGGCCTCGCGGAGCTCGCGGACGCCGCGATCTTAGATCGGGACGCGGGCGCCTGCGCCCGGGCGGCGAAGTTGTTGGACGTGCTGGCGCCGGCCATCGAGTCGCTCCAGCCGGACCTCAAGGGCGCGCTCGCGCAGCAGCCGACGCCGGCCGTGCAGCGCTACGCGCGCGCGGCCGGCGCGCTCGAGCTCCTCGCGGGCTTCGTCGAGGGCAACGAGACCCTCCACGCGAGCTGCGCGTCCCTGCCCCTCGTGCGCCTGCGCACGCTCGTCCGCGGCGACGAGGCGTCGCTCTGCAAGTTCGTCGACGTCGGCGGCGTGCGGCGGCTCCAGGCCGCGCTGCTGCAGGACGACATGCACTGCGCGTACCACGGCGCGGCGCTGCTCGTGGAGCTGCTGGGCGCGAAGCGCTGCGCGGGGCGGGCCATCAAGCAGTTCTTCGCGCCGCTCGCGGCGCCGTCCGCGGACGCGGAGAGCCGCGACTTCCACTTCGCCAAGAAGTTCGGCGCGCGCCTCGGCCGCGACTGCCTGGCGCGGCTCCAGAAGATGAGCGTGCTCACGCCCAAGGCCATGGGCTTCCGCATGGACACGGCGCGCTACACGAAGAACGAGTGGGCGACGGCGCAGCGCTGCGCGGCCGAGGCCGCGGCGCTCCTCTGCGAGCACAAGCCGAGCCGCGTCGCGGCCGCCAAGGTCCTCAAGATCTCGGCGCTCGTGAAGATGCTCGAGTCGCCGAACCGCGACGTCTCCGAGCGCGGCGCCCGGACGCTGCGGGCCGTGACGACGGACGCCGCCGCGCGCCGCGCGCTCGACGTCCGCGCGGGGTTCCGCGACCTTTTGAAGTACGCGCACGAGCTCGTCGCCTGCTCCGGCGAGGTCGCGCGGCTGACGCTGCGCATGCGCTCCGTCGACGACGTCGCCGCGCGCCAGCGCGCCCAGGAGGAGCAACGGGCCCAGTCCGCGAAAGCGAAAGTCGCGCGGGCCAAGGCGCGCGCGGCGGGCGGCGGCGCGCGCGCGGCCGCCGGCGAGCGGACGACGACCAAGGCCGACGCGATCCTCGGCTACCCGCTCAAGCAGATGTTCAAGGACGGCGCGACCAAGGCCGAGGATGACGATGGGGACGAGGACGCCGAGGTCCCCGCGCGACGAAGCACGGTCGACTGGGCGACGAAGCTCCAGACGGACGGCCAGGAGCTCCTCTACTACCGCGCGGACCACCTGGACAAGCGCAAGGTCGAGGACGCGGTCGGCGCGCTGGAGCTCGTCGCCGAGGAGCTCGAGGCGTTGGTCGCGGACCCGCGGCGCAGGGACGAGGTCGACGGCTGGATTTCGGCGCTCTCCGAGGACCGCGCGTGGGGCTTCCTCGCGCCCCTCATCCACGGCCCGCCGCCGCTCGCCGAGGCCGCGCTGCGCGTCCTGGCGGCCTGCTGCCTCGGCTGCCCGGACGTGGGCCACGCCCTCGTGGACTGCATGGCGTACCGTCCGCTCCTGACGCTCGACTCGCCGCGGGGCCACGAGCCGCTGCGGACGCACGTGCCCGAGCTCTACAAGACGAGCCGGAGGGCGCGCAACGCCGCGGCGACGGTGCTGGGCGCCTGCGGCCGCACGGCGGGCTTCAACCAGGGCGTCGACGACGACGAGCGGCGGTCCCTGTCGACGCTCCAGGCGCTGCTCGAGGCCGCGGACCAGGACCCGAACGCCGAGGCGACCGTCGCGGGCGCGGCCGCGGCGATGGCGTCCGTCGTCAACTACCGGCCCGAGCGCGTGCTCCTCGTGGAGCTGCGCTTCGTGGAGAACGTCATCGTGCCCATGTGGCGCACGGCGACGCCCCACGGCGAGCCGCGCAAGGCGCTGTCGTCGCTGCTCCGGGGCATGCTCCGCGACGAGACGTTCATGCAGAAGCTGCTCATCAACTTCGAGAAGCGCGGCCGCGTGGGGCTCTTCAACAGCCTGACCAACGAGCTGCGCTGCGAGGACCTCGGCGACTCGGCGCAGCTCTTCGAGCGCGAGGCCAACTCCGTCGACGCCATCTGGACGTCGTCCGACAAGAAGCGCGAGCAGCTCGAGCAGGACCGCGCGGACGACGACCTGCGCGTCGACGCCGTCGCGCGGTGCCTGGCCACGGCCCTGCCGAAGCGCGGCAAGTTCCTCGAGTTCGGCATGACGACGGGCCTCGTGTCGTCGCGTTTGAAGGACTTGGTCGACCGGTCCGTGTCGATCGTCGTCGCGGACCCGAGCGACAAGGCGCGCCTGGGCATCTTAGACGACCTGAAGCAGGTGGGCCGCGACCCGGACGTCAAGGACGAGGAGGACTACGTCTCCGAAGTGTTGGTCAACGGCAACGTGAAACTGGTGCGCGCGGACGCGCGCGCGAAGGCGCTCTCGGAGTTCGAGGCGCTCAAGGAGATGGGGCCCTACGACGTCATCTACCTCCAGAACGCGAAGGACTACGTCGTCGACTTCGAGCCCTTCTTCGCCGACCTGGCGAAGCATTTACTGGTCAAACCGTCGGGCAAGCTCTGCTTCCTCGAGGACAAGGACTTCGGCTTCGTCCTCGGCGACGACGCGGTCCACGCGGGGCTCGTGGAGGACGACGCGTCGGGCGAGTGCGTCGTGCTCCAGAAGGGCCGCGACCTCTTCATCTTCGGCTACGAGGACGGGCCGGGCTTCCCCCTGCCGGGGAGCCCCATCCCCGCGCCGCGCGCCAAGAAGGCGGACGCGATGCTCAAGGGCGGCAAGGAGGCCGGCCTCCTCGACCTCGACTAGGCCGCCCCTTTTTTTGCAGACGCGCTAACGGACGACTAGTTACTCCGCGCCGTCCCCGGCGGCGCGCGCGGCGCGCTTGGACTCGCGGATCTCGAAGGCGGCCGTCGCCTTCTTCTCCTTGCGGCGCTTCGCGAGGCTCGTCGCGTCGTCGAGGCGGATGGGGCGGCCCTCGACGGGCTGGCCGTCGAGGGACCGCAGGGCCGTCGTCGCGTAGAGCGGGTCGCTGTAGGTGCAGAAGCCGTAGCCCTTGGACTGGCCCGTGAACGAGTCGCGGACGATTTTCACGTGCGTCACGGGCCCCACCGCGCCGAAGAAGGGCTTGAGCGTGTCCTCCGTGACGTCGTAGCGCACGTTCGCGAAGAAGATGCGGTTCGGCACCTCGGCCTCGCGCTTGCGCCGCGCGTTCGCCCCGACGGACCCGCCCGTGTTCTTCTCCGTGACGCGCCGCCGGTTCTTCTTCGTCACGCCGTGGCGCACGACGAGCGGAGCGGCGGTCCGCGTCGACGGGGTGGTCGTGTGGGGCGCCAGGAAGGCGCGCGCCGGGGCGAGGAGGAGGGCGGCGGCGCCGAGGAGCAGCTGTGTCGAGGCCACCATGCTTGCTTCGCTGCGGCACTGCCTCAGCACTGTCGAGCGCGCGACTTCAACTTGAAGCCTGCGGCTCTCGAGGTGAGCTGCTCTCCGCAGCGTTGCCTCGGTTGCTGCCCGCCTGTCTGGTCTCGCAGAGCTGCGCTGCTTAAGCTGCCCGCCTGCTTGAGCTGCCCGCCTGCTTGAGCTGCCCGCCTGCTTGAGCTGCCCGCCTGCTTGAGCTGCCCGCCTGCTTGAGCTGCCCGACCGCTCAAGCTGCCCGCCTCCGAAGCCATGGAGTCCAAGAAGCGGCCGAGGACCGAGACGCCGCCGCGGAAGCCGGCGAAGCAGCCGAGAGAGACGCCCACACCGGAGGCGGCGGACGCGGACTGGATGGACCGTCCTCGGTCGTTCGCGAACCTCGCGAACCTCGCGGCCGCGCGGGCCCTCGACGTCGCGCGCGTGCGGCCGCTGCGCGCGTACGTCGCCGCGCTCCGAGAAACCGCCAAGGACGCGACGCTGCCCGACTTCGATCCGCTGGGCGGCGGCGTCGATGCCACGGTGCTGTTCCTGATGGAGGCGCCGAGCGGCAACGCGTCCGTCGCGCGCGGCGGGAGCGGCTTCATCTGCCCGAACAACGACGACGTCACGGCCGTCATCGACGCGGAGCTCAAGGAAGCGGCGGGGCTCGCGAGGGACCGAGTCGTGGTGTGGAACGCCTGCCCCTTCTACGTCGGCAGCGCGACGAAGATTCGCAAGCCGACGCTGAAGGACATGAAGCCCTACGCGACGCACCTCGTCTCCCTGCTGAAGCTCCTGCCGAAGCTCAAGGTCCTCGTGACGCTGGGCGCCGTCCCGCGCGAGTTCTGGGCCAAGCAGTGCTTCGGCGACGACGACCTTCGGTCCCGCATCGTCGAGGTGCGGCCGCGGCGTCCCGCCGCTTCGAGGGGCGTAGAGAGCATCCGTCGTAGGCGACGGGGCCCCTCACGGTGATCCACTCGCGGCACCCCTCGCTCCAGTCGATCAACCAAACCAAGGGCGCGCGAGGGGCGCTCCTCCGGTGCTACGCGCGCGCCTCCGAGCTCTCCCGGGCGCCGCGCCCCCGCGAGTGGACCCACGTCGATCGCTCGAAGAACGAGCACCTCGCACTGGACTTATGACTCGCGTAGTCGCGCCCGCGTATGGGCGAACATCAGGACCACAGTCTGGACCCGAATTACGAAGCGCTGGTCCCACAACAACAACACGAAGCGGCGGCCGCGGCCGGGGCCTGCGTCGGAGGCGCGAGGGTTTCGCGTTGGACTCGCGCGCGACGGTCGAAGGCCGGTCGATGCGACGTGCGCTCGGACATCCAAGGAAGTACATTAACTTGCCACAGAAGGACGATTAGATCCTTGTTCGGCTTCAACTGCGAATGTTTATGGGAAGGTCATCATCATCGCGCGCGAAACGGACATTTTTTTCCGGGACGCGGCGCCGCGCCTCAGTCGCCGCCCGACGACGCGTCGTCGCCCGCCTTCCCGGACACTCGCCTGATCGCTCGTCGCTGGAGCATGCGGCCGACCTCGAGCATGTCGCCGGGTCGATTCTCCGCGCGGATGATGTCGTCGGCGAGCGCCGCGATGCCGATCTCGTCGAGCTGGCGCTCGATCTCGTCGTCCTGGGCCTTGATCTCCTTGCGGTCGAAGGCCGCGGGGATCGTGAGGCCCGTGCCCTCGCAGTTGACGCAGACGTGCTTGCCGTCCGCCCTGGCCGCGTCGGCGCCCTCGCAGGTGTGGCACTTGCTGCCGTCCGCGAGGAGGCCCGTGCCCATGCAGGTCGCGCACTTGAGGTAGCCCGTGCCCTCGCCTACGCGGATGACGGGTGGGGGAGGGGGGCGGGCGGCGCGGAAGGGGTTTCGGGGCGCGGACGCACAGTAGGCGCAGACTACGCGTTGTTTCGCATGAAATCTGTTGTTCTCGTAGACGGCCAGCGTCCCGGCGACGCCCATGGAGCCGCCGACGAACGCCGCCGCGCCGTCGCCCACGAGGCGCACGGTGTCGAGGTCCATGTGTCTTCTGACGAGCGACCGGGGCGCCGGCGCCGGGGCGCCCGGCGCCGTGAAGGATGAGACGACGGCGAGCGTCGCGAGGGACAGCTTGAAGAGCTGGACGCCCATGTCGGCGGCCGGCGACGCTTCGACGCGTTCTTTCTGGGCCCAGCTCGCGGCTGCCTGCTTCAAGCGCGTCGGCTGTGGAGCAACGCGATTTTGTCGCCAGCGTCATATAGAAAATAGTTATATTATGGAAAAATTAAAGTCAGTCGCATATTCCAGCGATTTCATTGGTCGAGGACAGAAGATAACACGTATTCTTTGTCCGACGCCACACGCTGCGGTACCTGGAAGTATTTTTGTGAATGGGTGGCCTCGGGACGCCGCCAGGTGCCCTTCATCGCAATTTTGAAGAAAATGGTGCGTCTCGGACAAAAGATCGCTACTCTGGTTTTCATAGCTTGACTATTTTCTATATGTACCCGGCCGCCGCGCGCCGACGACTCGGCGCCCGCCGGCGTGCCCGGCCACCCCCAGCCACCTACGCGCCCGATCACACGGACGATTACGCGAAGGCCGGTCAGTGGTGCCCCTTGGACGCGTTGGGGTCCTGGGACGCGGTCTTGTCGAGGTAGGAGAGCGTCTCCTCCGTGCCGCGCTTCGTCTCCTGGGTGACGCGGGCCTGGAGCATGGCCGCCGCGCCGAAGCCGATCTCGGATCTTCCCCGGCGCGCGGCGGCGCCGCCGCCGTGGGTCTCGGACGTGTGGGGCATCATCTTGACGGCGTTCGACGCGAGCGTGCCCACGGTCAGCGCGGCCTTGTACTGGAGCTCCTCGTCCGTCGTCCGCTCGCGGCCCAGCCGCAGCAGGGCCTGGATGCCGCCCTCCTGGGCGATGGCGACGTGGTTCTCGAAGTTGTCCGCGAGCTTGAGGAGCGCGAGCCCCGCGTAGTGGCGCGGCTCGGCCTGGATCGACATCATGGCCACGAGGGGCTTGAGCGCCCCGAGCGCCACGAGGGCGACCTGGAGCTCGCGGTCGCTCGCGAGGTGCGCCAGCGCGAAGGCCGACACCTCCTGGCACTCCACGTCCTCCAGGGACGCGATCGCGATGATCGCCTCGAGCGCGCGGTCCGACGCGAGGTGGCTGTGGAACTCGACGGATTCCGCGAGGCGCGCGAAGAAGTAGGCCGCCGCGCGCTTGATCTCCAGGTTGCAGTCGTAGACGATGGCCACGAGCTTCGAGATCGCGCCGAGCTCCACGAGCTGCGCCTTGACCTCGCCGTCTTCCGAGAGCGAGCCCAAAGCGTAGACGCCCGCGAACTGGCACTCCTCGTCGTGGCTCTGGAGCAAATTCAGCAGCGGCTCCAGGCCCTGCTCGCGCATGATGCCCAGCTTCGTGATGGCCTGGGGCCCCAGCGCGAGCGCGTTCAACGCCAGCGCCGCGCAGAGCTGCATGCGCGCCTCCGGGAAGCGGCACATGTCCACGAGGGGCCGCACGGCGCCCTCCTCGACGATGCGCTCCTTGTTCGTGCCGTGGTCGCCCAGCGCCAGCGCCGCCAGCGCCAGCGACGCGTAGCGCTGGATCTCCATGTCCGGGAACCGCGCGAGGAACATGAGCGGCCGGATGGCCCCGAATTCCACGACCTTGGCCTTGTGCTCGCCGCAGCTCAGGTTGCAGAGGCTCAGCGTCGCGTAGCGCTGGCAGGCCACGTCCAGGGACCGCGCGAGCTTGAAGAGCGCCGGGAGCGACCCGCCCAACACCGCGCGCGCGCGCACCTCCTCGGACTGCGTGAGGCACGCGAACGCGCGCGCGGCGTCGCGCTGCACGCGCGCGTCCTCGGCCTCGCCGACCTTGGCCAGCGTCTCGATGGCGCCCTCGCGCACCAGGTCGCTCTGCAGGTCCAGCGCGTCCGCGAGGTTCGCGAGCGCGAAGACCGAGTCGCGGACGACCTGCAAATCCGTGTAGAGCGCGAGCACGAGGATCGTCGTCAGGCCGCCCTGGCGCAACAAGCTCGCCTTGTTCTCGACGCTCAGCGTGAACGACGCCAGCGCCGCCGCCGCCGTGCGCTGGTACTCCAGGAGCGGCGACTGCGCGAGCTCGAGGAACGGCGACACCATCTGCTCCTTGACGATGTAGACGCGGACCTCCGGGTGCGACGACAGGAACCGCAGGCCCATGGCCGCGTAGCGCTGGCAGACGTCCTCCTCGCTGCCGCACAGGTGCACGAGCGCCTGCAACGCGCCCTGGCGGTACGCCGTCACGTGGTTCTCCTCGTTCGACGTCACGTTCGCGAGCGCGCGCGCGCTGTCCTGCTGGATCTCGTCGTTCTCGACGCGCGCGAGCGTGCAGAGCACGGGGATGCAGCCGTTGGACACGAGGGAGATCTGGTTCTCCGTCTCCTCGCTCAAATTCGCCAGGAAGCCCGCGACCTGGCACTGGAGGTCCTCGTTCGCGCGCGACGCGTTCCGCACGAGGGGCGGCAGCGCGCCCGCCTCGACGAGGGGCCGCTTGAGCTCGTCGTGGAGGCTCAGGTGGCGCAGCGACGCCGTCGCGAGGCACTGGAGGCTCAGCTCGCGGTTCTTCGACAGCGCGACCATCGCGTCGATGCCGCCCTTGGCCGCGTAGACCAGCTTCAGCTCCGGGTTCGCCGCCAGGTCCCGCAGCGCCGTCGCCGCCTGGCGCCGCGTCGGCACCTCCTTGGAGTCGCGGATCTCCAGCAGCTGGAAGAGGGCCTCGAGGCCACCGTTGTCGACGATGCCCTGGTGCGCGTCCTTGTTCGGCGTGAGCTTGCGGAAGCTCAGCGCCGCGTTGTACTGGCACTCGCCGTCGGGCCCCAGGGCCAGATGCACCAAACCCGGCAACCCGTCGGAGATGATCGTCGACTGGTGGTGGAAGGACGTCAATAAGTTCGCGATCGCGCGCGACGCCTCGCGGTGGATGTCGACGGAGTCGTGGTCGATCAACGCGACCATGCAGCGCGACCCGCCGTAGGCGGCGACGTGCGTGTGCGTCGTCATGTCCTCGGCCAAGTTCGCGAGCGAGCCCATGGCCTGGCGCGCGGCCTCGCGGTCGCCGCACTGCGCCAAATGGACCATCGCCGGCAGGCACACCTTGGCGACGTCCAAGCGCACCTCGGGCTCCAGCGTCACGTTGCAGAGGCACGCCGCGACCTCGCGCTGGATCTCGAGCTCCGCTGAAAGGCCCGCGCTCGCGAGCGCCGGCAGCCCGCCGCTCTTGACGAAGCGGCGCCGGTTCTCCGGCTCGTTCGTCAACCGCCGGAGCGCCGCGAACGCGAGGCACTGGCTGTGGATGTTGTTCGACTGGGCCAAAAACACGAGCGGCGGCACGCCCCCCGCGCGGCCGATCTGGGCCAGCAGGTCCGGGTCCGAGCTCAAATTCGCGACGTTGAACGTCGCGTACTCGCGCACGGACGCGTCCGGCGAGTCCGTCGCGAGCGCCATGAGCACCTTGAGCGCGCCCTTGGCCATGACCGCCGGGTGGTTCGCCTCGTTGGACGTCACGTTCACCAAAACCATGAGCGCCTGGCGCTGCGAGTCGAGGTCCTTGTCGTCCGACGCCAGATCCAACACCGCGGGCAACCCGCCGTGGACGATGATCTGGACTTGAGTTGTGGGGAAGTTGGCCATGTTCCCGAGGCAGATGCAGGCGTAGCGTCGGACGTCAACTTCAAAATCGCGCAGGAGGCCCAGCGCGGCCTGCAACCCGCCGCCGCGCGTCGCGACGGACCGCGTCTGGATGTTCGCGGCGAGGTTCGCGAGGGACATGATGGCGAAGCGCTTGCAGTCGACGTCCACGGACTTGCAGAGCTTGATCAACGCCGCCGTCGCGTTCGCGCGGACCATGGCGATCTGGTTCGCGGCCGCGCACGAGATGTTGTAGAGCGCGAGCGCCGCGGACCGCTGCACCTCTAAACGCCCGTCGTCCCGCGCCGCCATGGTCACGAGGGGCCCCAGGGCGCCCGCGCGCACGAGGGGCACGCGGTTCATGCGGTTGGACGCCAGGTTGCAGAGCACGAAGCCCGCGAAGCGCGCGCACTCGGGGAACGCGTCCGCGTCCAAGGACATGCGGATGAGCGGCAGGATGGCGCCGTGGCGCACGACGTGCTCCTGGTTCGACTTCTCGTTCGTCAGGTTCGACAACGCCATGGCCGCGTAGCGCCGGCAGAGCTCGCTGTCCGGGTCGTCGAGCATCTTCACGAGCGGTCTTAACCCGTCGAGCTTGACGACCTTGACCTTGTTCGCCTCGTGGACGCAGACGTTGCATAAAGCCATGGACGCGAAGCGCCGCACCTCGGGCTCGCCGCTGCGGCAGGCGTTGATGAGGAGCTGCATGCCCCCCGCCTCGACGACCTTGGGCTGGTTCGCCGTGTGCGCCGAGAGCCGGCAGAGCGCGCGCGCGGCGAACTGCTGGCACGACGAGAAGGGCGACTCGAGGAGCGCGATGAGGGGCTTCAGGGCCCCCAGGTCGACCATGGTCACCTGGTTCTTCGTGATCGTCGACAGGTTGCCGATCGCGATCGCCGCGTCGCGGCCGCAGTTCTCCTCCGTGTTCAGCGCCAAATCGAAGAGCGCCTCGAGCTCCGACGGCCCGAAGACGCCGACCTGGTTGTCCGGGTGGGCGCTGATGCTGCAGAGCGCGCGGGCGACGTCCATCTGGATGCCCGCGTGCGGCACGCGCGACAGCCGCACCAAGGGCGCGAACGCGCCGTCGCGGACGAGCGCGAGCTGGTTCTGCGCGTCCTCCGCCAGGTTGCCCAACAACCCCGCGCACTGGGCCAACAAATCCAGGTCCAGCCCCTCGGCCGTGCCGATGGTCATGTCCGCGGTCCGCGGGTCGTCGGGCTCCGCCTCGTCGCGGTCGCCCATGAGGCACTCGTAGACGGGCCCCAGGCCGCCCTCGCGCACGATGGGCCGCTTGATGCGCGAGCTCAGGCTCAGGTGGCGCAGCGCCGAGATGCCCAGCACGCGCAGCTGCAGGTCCTTCTCGCGCGCGACGGCGATCATGCACCGGAGGCCGCCCTCCTCCGCGAAGGTGACCTTGTGGTCCTTGTTCGTCGCCAGGTCCCGCAGCGCCGCCGCCGCCTGGCGCTGCGTGTCCACGTCCCGCAGGCCCACGAGCCCGATCAGGGGCTGGAGGCCGCCCTTGGCGACGATCGTGTCGTGGTTCGCTAAATTCGGGCTCAGCTTCCGGAAGCAGAGCGCCGCGTTGTAGAGGCACTCCTGGTCCCGGCTGCAGGCGATGGCGAACAAGGACCGCAGGCCGTCCTCGGCCATGAAGATGCTGTGGCTGCCCTCGGACGACAGCAGGTTCGACATCGCGCGCGACGCCTCGCGGTGCACGGATACGTGGCGCGACCGCATCAGATAAATCAGCGTGTGCATGCCGTTGAGGTGGTGGCCGATGGCGCGGTGCGTCATGGGGTCCTCGGCGACGTTCGCGATGGCGCCGCACGCGAACCGCGCGACCTCGACGTCCGACGACTGGCAGAGCGCGAGCAGCGGCTGCGCGGCGCCGGAGAGGATGATGTCGGCCCGGTTCGCGTCCGCCAAGGCGAGATGGCACAAGCACGCCGCGACCTCGCGCTGCGTCTCGAGCTCCGGCACCATGGCCGCCGTCGACAGCGGCACCAGACCGCCGCCGCCGACGATCGCGACGCGCGACTCCGCGTGCGTCGACAGGTGGCGCAGCGTCGCGCAGGCCTGGCAGCGCGCGTGCTTGTCGTCGTCGCCCGCGAGGAGCACGAGGGGCGCGATGATGTTGCCCGCGACCATGACGTCGTGGTTGTCCGTCCGCGTCGCCATCTTGTTGCACGCGAAGACGGCGTCGAAGCGCGTCTCGAGGTCGTCCTGGGTCATGGAGTCGACGAGCACGGACAGCGCGCCGGCCTCGAGCACGGCGTCGTGGTTGTCGTTCTGCGTGAGCAGGTTCCCCAGCGCGAGGCACGCGTAGCGCCGGGCCTCGAGGTCGTAGCCGAGGTCGTCGACGAGCTGCATCTCCTGCTCCGTGTCGTCGTTGTCCTCGTTCTCGATGTCGCCCAACAGCCCCGCCGTCGACACGACGGCGTGCGTCTGCTCCAGCGGGCTCGGCGGCGCGCCGCCCTCGGCGGCCAGCGACGGCGCGCCGTCCGCGCCGATGCGCGTCCAGCGCCGCCGCCCGCCGCCCGCGAGCTCCACGAGCACGTTCGGGCCCTCGGCCTCGAGCAGACCCGCGTGGTTGCGCCAGTTCGTCGCCATGTTCAGGAGGCCGCACGTCGCGAAGCGCGCGACGAGCGCGTCGCCGTTCTTCGCCGCGCGGACCAAGGCGACGCACGTGCCCGAGTCCAACAAAATGTCGTGGGTCTCGTGGTTCGCGGCGATGTTCGCGATGCAGCGGCTCACCTCGCGCGCGAGGCCCACGTCCGCCTGCGTCACCAAATCGTTGAGGAAGCCGGCGGACGCGTCGGCGATCCACGGCGTCGACTCCCGGCCCTCCTTGGCGCGCCGCGGCGGGTGGGCGCCCAGGGGCACGCCGCCCGACGCGAGAATGGACATGTGCGTCTTCTCGTTCTCGGAAAGGTTCGCCAGCGCGCCGCAGGCCTGGCGGAGCGTCGGGACGTCGTCGTCGCGCGCCAAAGCGACCAGATGCTGGAGCGCGTCGCTGTCGGAGATGTCGACCTTGTTGTCCTCGTTGAGGCTCAGCGAGTTCATGGCCGCGGCGGCCTCGCGCCGGATCTCGACGTCGTCCGGGTTCCGCGCCGCGAGGCCCAGAGCCTCCAGCGCGCCCGCGACGACGATGGGCCGCCGCGCCTCGGGCGCGGAGCTCAGCCCCCGGAGCGTCGACACGGCGGCCTTGACGTCCGCGCTCTCCTCGGAGCAGGCCAGGCTGATGATCGGCGGCAGGCCGCCCTCGGAGACGATCGCGGGCCGCCGCACGGGGTCCACGGCCAGATTGCAGAGCGCGTAGGCGATGCACCGCTGCGTCTCGAGGTCCGCGGCGTTGCCCACGGTCACGAGGGGCGCCAGCGCGCCGCCGTCGACGACCTCCTCCTGGAGGCTCCGGTCGCTCGCGATGTTGCCCAGCGTCACGGCCGCGAACAGCCGGTACGTCGTGTCCGCCGAGCACAGGAACGAGATCAGCGTCTCGATGTCCACGGACCGCAGGAACTGCATGGGGCTGTTGCCGATGCAGCCGCACAGGCTCAAATTGCAGAGCGTCGCCAGCACCTCCATCTGGACCTCGACGTCCTGCGACGACGTCAGCGCGAGGAGCGGCTCCAACCCCCCTCTTCGCACGATCTCGTCGCGGAGCTTCGCGTCCGTCGACAGGCCCCGCAGGCCCTGGACGCCCCGCAGCTGCGCCGCCGGGTCCGGCGACGCCGCGAAGGCCACCAGGGGCCCCAGGCAGCCGTGGAGCAGGATCTCCTCGTGGTTCGCGGAGTTGCTGCTCAGGTTCGCGATCGCGAAGCAGGCCGCGTTGCGGATCTGCGAGTCCTGGTCCTCGAGGAGCGCGGCGAGGAGCTCGACGATGGCCGCCTGGACGAGCTGGGCGTGGTTCGCGCGCGTCGCCGCGACGTTGCAGAGCGCGAAGACCGCGTAGCGCTGGCTGTCGAGGTCGCCGTTGTCGCGGCGCGCGAGCGAGATGAGGGGCTGGAGCGCGCCGGCCTGGAGGATCTTGGCCTGGTTGCCCATGTTCGTCGCCAGGTTCGCGACGCCCATGGCCGCGTAGCGCTGGCAGAGGAAGTCGGGCGAGCTCAGCGTCGGCACGAGCGGCAGCAGCGCGCCCGCGGCGACGATCGCGGCCGTGTGCGAGTACTCGGCGGACAGGTTGGCGATGGCGCGCACGGCCTCGCGCTGGACGTCGACGGACTTGGACCGGAGCACGAACTTGAGGTGCTGCAGCAGGCCCGTCTCGATCATCGGGCCCTGGTTCTCGAGCGACTCCGCCAAATTCGCGAGCACGCCGCAGCTCTGGTGGGCGATCTCGACGTCCAGCGAGTGGGCGAACTTGATGAGCACGTCCATGCCGTTGTGGCGCACGATGCTAATCTTGTTCGCCTCGCTCAAACTCAAATTGCGCAACGCCGCCGCGAGCTCGCGCTGCACCTCGATGGAGTCGCTGTCCGCGAGCGCGAGCAGCGGCTGCAGGCCCTTCATCTCGACGAACTGGAAGCGGCACTTGGGCGTCAGGCTCAGCTGGCGCACGGCGAGGCACGCCTGGAGGTGCGTGTCCTGGTCCTTGTCGCGGAGCAAGGTAACTAACGGCCGGAGCACGCCCATGCGCTCGAGCACGCGGTGGTTCTTCTCGTTCGACGCCACGTTGTTCAGCGCGAAGGACACGCAGCGCCGCGTCTCCAGGTCGTCCGACGTCGCCAGCGGCATGAGCGCGGCGACGGCGCCCGAGTCGAAGAGCTCCTGGTGGTTCGTCGTCACGATGGCCAGGTTCCCGATGCCGAGCGCGCCGAAGCGCCGCGCGACCGTGTCCTCGCCCCGGGCGAAGTTGACCATCTGGGGGATGGACCCGGCGCGCTGGAGCGCCGCCTGGGAGTCGCGCTTCGCCGCGAAGAGGGCCAGGGCCCGCGCGACCTCGCGCCGGACCTCCGGGTCCGGCGACTCCGCCAAGAGCAGCAGGTACCGCAGGCTCCCCTCGTCGATGAGGCGCCGCTGCGTGCGGCCCTCGACCATCTCCGCCAGGTTCGCAAGACAGGCGCAGGCGTGCGTCTCGCGGACGACGTCGCGGCTCTGCATCAGCGCGATGAGCGCGCCGATGACGCCCGACCGCGCCATGGTGACCTTGTTCTCCTCCGCCAGCGCCAGGTTGCAGAGCGCCGCGGCGACCTCGCGCTGGACCTCGACGGACTCCGACTGGACCGCCAAAATCAACGGCTCGAGCGCGCCCTCGCGGACCAGCTGGAGCCGGATCGTCTGGTGCGTGCCCAGGCCCCGGATCGCGGCGATGGCCTGGAACTGGACGTCCGTCGACCCCGCGTCCGTCGAGGGGAAGGCGTAGCGGATGAGCATCTTGAGGCAGCCCGCCTGGACCACGGCCTCCAGATTCTCGCCGTTGGAGCACAAATTGCCGAGCGCGAAGATCGAGTACTGGCGGCATTTCACATCTCTATGCTTGCCGAACGCGGCCAGCGTCGGCAGCGCCTCGGCCATGAGCGCCGGGTGGTTCGCCTGGCACACGGCCAAATTCGCCAGGATCAACAGGCAGTAGCGCACGCACTCGAAGTCCGACTTGGACTTGGGGTCCAGCGCGAGGTGCGCCTCCCCTACTACCGGCTCCAGGATGCCCGTCGCGATCATCTTCGGCTGGTTTTGGAGGTTCGAGGCGAGGTTGCAGAGCGCCATGGCCGCCATGCGCTGGCAGCGCTCCTCCTCGGACCGGAGCATGATCATGAGGTAGCGCTGCGCGCCCGCCCTTAAAATCTCGTCGCCGTACTCGATGTTCGCGGCCAGGTTGCCCATCGCGCGCGCGGCCTCGCACTGCACGAGGGGCGCCTGGCCCACGAGCACCTCCATCAACGCCGGCACGGGGTTGTGGTCCATGATGAGCGACGTGTTCTCGACGACCTCGCACAGATTCGCCAGCGCGCAGCACGCCATGCGCGCCGTCTCGACGTTCGCGTCGCGGATGGCCGCGATGATGGGCGGCAGGCCGCCGTTCTTCGTGATGTCGACCTTGTTCTCCTCCGCGAAGGACAACGTGCAGATCGCCGGGATGACCTCGACCTGGATCTCGGGCTCGTCCGTGCGCGCGAGGTAGAGCACGGGCTCGAGGCCGCCCTCGTCCGTGACCTGCTTCCGCACGTCCGAATTCTGCGCCACCTTGACCAGGGCGTAGGCCGCGTACTGGCGCACCTCGGCGTCCGGCGCGTTCGACAGCGAGATCAGCAACGGGAGCATGCCCTCGGCGACGAACGCCGCGTGGTTGTCGACCGTCGACGCCTGGTTCGCGATGGCCAAGACGGCGTAGCGCTGGATCTCGAGCTCGATGTCCTCGGACCGCGCCAGCGTGCACAGGGGCTCCAGCACGCCCGAGTCCATGAGGGGCACGCGGTGCCGCTCCTGCGTGCACAGGTTGCCGATGCCGAGCGCGCCGACGCGCTGGCACGCCGTGTCCTGGCTCAGCAGGTAGGAGATCAGGAGCTGGTGGCCGCCGCCCTTGACGATGAGGTCCGACGTCTCCGAGTCCGACGCGCACAAGTTCGCCAGGAGGCGCCCGGCCTCGCGTTGCACCTCGACGTAGCGCGACCGCATCACCGCGATCGTCGGCCGCACGCCGCCCTCCCTGGCAATAATCTCCTGGTTCTCCTCCATCTCCGCCAGGTTCGCGAGGCAGGCGCAGGACTGGGCGGCGATGATCATGTCGTCGCTCTGGCAGTGCGTGATGAGCGGCGGCACCGCGCCGCACTTGGCGATCTCGAACTTGTTCTCGTCGCCGAGCGACAGGTTGTTGAGCGCCGCGCAGACCTCTCTCAAAATCTCCACGTCCTCGGACGCGAGGAGGCGCGTCAGGGGCTCGAGGCCGCCCTCCTGGACGACCTTCATCTTGTTCTCCGCGGACACCGATAGACCCCGGAGCGCGGCGGCCGCCTGCTGGTGCACGTCCGGGTCGTGGGCGTAGGCCAGCGTGATGAGGGGTTGCAAACCGCCCTGCTCGACCATGATGCCGTGGTTCGTCACGGCGCAGCTCAGGTTCGCCAGCGCGCAGCCCACGTAGTACTGCGACATGACGTCCGCGGAGTTCGACAACGAAAAGAGCGCGTGGAGCACGCCCTCCTCGATCATGACCGCGTGGTTCGCGACCGTGGCGCTCAGGTTCGCCAGAGCGAGCACGGCGTAGCGCCGGCCCTCGAGCTGGCCCCGGGGGTCGTGGGCCAGGGCGATCAGGGGGCGGATCGCGCCGGCCTGGACGACCTTGATCTGCGACGCGATGGTCGTCGCCAAATTCGCCAGACATAGCGCGGAAAACCGCTGGCAGTTGATGTCGTTGATCTCCAACGCTTTCACCATGGGCAGCAGCACGCCCTCCTTGAGCAGCGTCTGCTGCACGTCCGCGTTCGACGCCAAATTCGCGATGGCCCGCGACGCCTCGCCCTTCGTGTTCACGTCCTCCGAGAGGGCCAACGCCACCAACGGCGCCAACCCCCGCTCCTCGAGCAAGCGGCCGTGGAGCTCCGCGAGCTCGACCAAATTCGCGATCGTGCAGCACGCGTGGCGCTCCGTCTCGACGTCGCCCGACAGGAGCATGGCGATGATCGTCGAGATGGACCGATCGCAGATCTCCATCTTGTTCTCCTCGACCGACGACAAACAGTTGAGCGCCGCGGACACCTCCCGGAGCACGTCGATCTCGTCCGTGCGCGCCATGAGCACGACGGGGTCCAGGATGCCCTCCTGGACCACCAGAGGCCGGTACTGGGGCGTGATGCACAAGCCCCGCAGGGCCGACATGGCCTGGCGCTGGGCGTTCATGTCCTCGCAGCAGGCCAGCGCCACGAGGGCCGCCGCGCCGCCCTCGTCGACGATCTGCTGCCGGTGGTTCGCGTTCGCGGCGATGTTCGAGAGCGCGAACGCCGCGTAGCGGCCCGACTCGATGTCCTCGGTCTTGAGGAGGCACATGAGCGCGTTGATGCCCTCGGACTTGACGATCTCCTCGTGGTTCATGGGCTCCGCGGCCAGGTTCCCGATGGCCATCGCGCAGTACTGGCGGCCGATCAAATCGTTGTTCTCCGCGGCCGTGTAGTCGATGAGCGTCGTCAGGCAGCCCTCGGCGACGATGGCGAGGCGGTTGAAGCTCGCCGACGCGCAGTTGCCGATGGCCAGGGCGCTGAAGCGCTGGGCCTCGTTGTCCTGCGACCCCGCGAGCAGGTTGATGAGCGACTTGATGCCGCCTTTTTTGACGATGCGCTCGTGGAGCTCGACGTGCGTCGAGAGGTCGCAGAGGCCGAAGGCGACCTCCTTCTGCTCCCGGGGCCGCCGCACGCGCCGGCCCTTGGCGATGAGCGCCTCCAGGACCTTGGCCATGGCGCCGCGGTCGTCGTGCGCGCGACGTGCCGACCGTCGCCGCCGCGCTTAGGAGTGTCTCTCCGGTGCTGCGGCGCTGCGGGAGCACCCGCCGGCCGCCGCGAGAGCCTCCGGCCGCCGCCGCGCGCGTCGGCCGTCGGCCGCACCCAACGTCGGGTGCCGGCAGCCCGCGCTACCCGCCGTGCTATCTAAGCGGCCGGGGCAAGCGAAGTGCAACTGGTTCAACGACGGCTGATTCGGCGCATTTTTGGCTGCGGACGGCTCTGGGCTCCCCATCTGCGGCCTCCGTTCGTCATGTACGACGTCCTCGTGCCGTCGACGAAGCGGGACCCGAGGGAGAAGAAGATCCTCTACGAGATCCGCGTCATCTCCGAGGAGCGCTGCGGCCGCTTCGAGGTCAAGGACCGGGCGTCCAAGGCCTGGAGCGTCTGGAAGCGCTGGGCCGAGTGCCGCAAGCTCTCCGAGGCCCTGAAGAGCGGCGTCGTCGTCGCCGGCGGCCTGCCCCCCTTCCCCGAGCACGCCAAGCAGGCCGTGCTGACGCTGGGCAAGGGCAGCGAGAAGCGGCAGGCGGAGCTCGAGGTCTGGCTCAAGAAGCTCTTCGCGGCGCTCTGCAAGGACCGGGACATCTTCTACGACCACCGCCTCGTCGAGTTCTTCGGGGGCTACATCTGCCCGGACAAGGTCGAGGCCGAGGTCCGGGAGGCGTCCGACGAGCCCATCATCCTGGGCCCGCCGCCGGGCGAGGCGCCCGCGGCGCCGCCGCCGCCGCCGCCGGAGGAGAAGACGGAGGAGCCGGCGGCGTCGAGCGGCTACCCGGACTACATCCACCGCGTCGCGGGCGACGGCCTGGCCGTCGCCCACCCCGACGAGGCGCGGCCGAAGCGGCGGCCGTCGGCGAACCGCGTCGGCCCGCCGAAGACGTTCGAGATCCCCATCCCGGGCTCCCTCGTGCGCATCGGCGACGACGTCATCGAGCCCCTCCACGGCTGGCAGGGCCTCGAGTCGCGCAACGCCGTCGGCGTCGTCGTGTCGTCCGCGTTCGACCAGGCGACGAAGTC
This sequence comes from Aureococcus anophagefferens, assembly GCF_000186865.1. Classification (NCBI taxonomy): domain Eukaryota; class Pelagophyceae; order Pelagomonadales; family Pelagomonadaceae; genus Aureococcus; species Aureococcus anophagefferens. Next base: position 390,049 of record NW_008705561.1, read on the forward strand.
GACGTCCGTCGTCGTCGCGTTCAACGCGCCCGCGCGCTTCGTCGCCGACGTCAGCGAGCTCGTCGCCCAGGACGACGACGACGCCGAGGCGGACCTCGTGGGCCGCATCCTCAACGCCCACAACGACTACGAGGGGCTGGCCTACGCCAAGTACAAGCCGCACAAGCCCTTCAAGACGACGGAGAGCTCCAAGGCCCAGAGCCCGCGCGGCTACCAGTTCAGCGACGTCATCGCCACGCCCGAGACCATCCACCTGGAACAGAACGAGAGCTTCACCTACGTCTCCACGCGCACGGGCGCGAAGACGACCTACACGTACACGACGGAGACGGAGGACTACTCGACGCCCGCGCCGGAGCCGCCCAAGAGCAGCAGCTGGCTCTGCGCCTACCCGCAGGCCGACGACGCGACGCTCACGGACGAGGACGAGCAGATCCCCATCCAGCGCTACCCGGACGCCGCCGGGGACGGCTACGAAGACGACATGTTCAACATCATGCTCTGCAACTCGTCCACCGTCGAGGCCATTTGAAAGTGCCCACTCGAGCGCCCGCCCCGAACTGCCCCCCGCCTTTCCGTTGCTCATACATGTGCATCTCATGCATGGGCCGAGCGAACGTCGAGACTTCTTCTAGGCGGGCGCGAACGCGGCCGGAAACGGCGGGACGCTCCCGGCGAGCGTCGCTTCGTGTTCGAGGGCCCCTCCGTCGCCGACGGAGAAGGACGCGACGGTGCTCCCGTGCTGTCCGGCGACGAGGAGCGTGCCGTCGGAGGCGAACGCGGCGCCGCGGGGGAACGCGTCGACGTCCTCGGTCCGGCGCGACGCGACGAACGGCTTCAGCGGCTCCGACACGTCGACGGACACGACCGCGCTGTCCTCGCCGCGGACCGTCGCGAAGATGTAGTTGCCCCGGACGAGCAGCTCGGCCGCCTTGGACCTGTTCGAGGGCGCCGATGGCAGCAGGGAGACGATCGGCCCCGGCTCGAATTCGAGCTCGCCAGAGGCCTCGGTAAAGGACCAGGCCTGGAGAAACGATCCCATCTCGTGCAACACGTAGAGCACGTTGTGCGACGGGTGCTCCCGCGCGTGCCGCGGCCCGGCGCCGGGCGGCGACGCGGCCGAACCGACGCGGCGCAGCCGGCCGCTTCCGTCGTAGCGAAACCCGTAGATCCGATCGCCGCCGAGGTCGCAGGCGAACGCGATCCCCGGGAGCCGATGCGAGACGACGACGGAATGGATGTGGCTCGCTCCCTGCCGGCCGTCGGGGTCGACGTGCGACGGCGCATCTACAGCAGCAGAATCCTCTAGCGTGAGCCCGCAGCCATCGCGCCGCGAGAACGCGGCGACGGACGCGCCGCTGGAATTCGTTCCGTCGTCTGGTGCTGCGTAATTTGCGATCAGCATCAGCTGGCGATCGGGCGAGAGCTCCATGTACAGCGGCGTCTTTCCTCCCGAGGGCTCCGACGCCACTAGCGCGAGCGCGCCGTTGTCATTGCGAAAGCTCGCCACGCGGTTCGTGTCGTGCAGCGCCGCCCAGGTGCAGTCGCCGTCGGTCACGAGCCACGACGGGATGCCGCCGGCGTCCACGCGTTCGAACTGCGGCCACGACAGCGCGCCCGTGGCATCCACTTGGACTGCCCCTATTAAGCGCTCGTTTTTGGGATCGTCCACGCAACCATGATCTAGCACGTCGCATCCACCACTGCCGACGAAGAACAGCTCGGCGCTGGCGACGCCGACGCCAGCCATCACTAGGAACAAGCGCATCATCGTTGGTAGCGAGGCGATTCTGCCATGCTGAAATCCTGGCTTATAATTGCCGTCAAGAAGGCATCAATAACAACCTAACGGTTGAGCAGCTAACATGGAGCTGGCCGTCAAGGCCATGACCGAGCGGCTCGTCGAGGACTGCGGCGGCTGGCTGCCGCTGACGATGCGCGCCTGGCGCAAGTACACGCGGCGGAAGCTCGAGAAGAAGCGGCCGGCGCCGGCGCCGGAGCCCGAGGAGGTCGTCGAGGCTGCCCCGGAGCCCGAGGAGGAGCCGCGCGTGGCCTGGGCGGACGCCGACGACAGCGGCGGCGACGGCGAGCTCTACGGCGAGGGCTACAGCGAGGGCAAGCTCGAGGACGACGACGACGACGCACTGTCCTTCGAGGTCGCGCCGGCGCCGCCGCGGCCGAAGCGGCGCATGAGCGGCTTGGAGCGCGACGAGGCCGTGGCCGCGGCGGCGCTGCTGAGCCGGCGGCGCGACGCGTCGGCGACCTACTTCCTGCACCAGCGCCAGAGCGAGACGACGCGGAACCGGTCCGGCGTCGAGAGGCGGCACCCCGAGCGCGCGCCGCCGAGCAAGCGGTTCGCGTGGCTCGACCAGCAGGGCGTGCCCGCCGCGCACGCGGAGCACACGGCCGCGCGGGCCCTGGCGCTCTTCCCCGCGCTCAAGTGCCTCGAGGTCGCGACGGGCGTCGCGCAGCACCTCTTCCTCGCGCTCGACGCCGCGGCGCTCGTCGTCGAGTTCTACCTGTCCAACGACGCGCCGCGGACGCGCGAGCCCGTCGTCGCCGTGGACCCCTGATGCCCCGTGCGCGGCGGCCGGAGCCTCGACTCGCTCGACGCCTTCGCCGCGCGGTGCCGCGCGGGCGCCACGCCCCTCGGCGACGTCGCGGCCGCAGGCGGCGTCGCCTTCGTCGCCGTCTGCATCGACGACGACCCCCGCGTCTGCGCGCGCGAGGCGCGCCGCAAGTGGCCCCACCTCGCCCACTTCTGGATCGACTCGAAGAACGTCGCGGCCGCGCGGATCGCGTTCGTGCCGAACCGTGCGGTCGTCCGCCGGGACCGGTCCGTCGCCAAGTGGTGGGACGGCTCCAACGGCAACGTGCTGCGCGGGCCCCACGGCGCGAGCCGCACCAACGGCTCCCAGTCCCTCGTGCGGGCCATCGCCAGCGCGCTCGACGACGCCTAGGCGCGCGCGCCCGCGGGAAGCCCCATGACGGCCGCCGCCGCGACCACCGCCCCGGACGGTGTCGCGCGCGGCCCGACCCCGCTTCCCGCACGTGCGGCTGCGCCTTAATTCAACGAGACGACGCGGCCTCGGGCGGGCCTCCCCTTCAACAACTTCTTCAATGAGGAGTCAAGCAAGAATTCTTAGCAGGATTGAGCATGTTGTTCGAATGTTGGCTGGTTAATTAAGGCAGCCAGTTGTAGGCAGCCCTCGTTACGGAGCATGCTGGCGCGATGCGGGCCCGCTCGCGGCGCGATGCGAGGCATTGCACGCGCGCAGCAGCGCCGCAGCACGACCACGGCCGGAGAGCGCCTCCGGAACAATCCGGGCACCTACTGGACGATACCCGTCGTCGCGGCGGCGGTCGGCTTCGGCACGAATTACGTGGGCGCGCGTCGCCCGGCGCCGCGCGGCCGCGCGCGACGCGCCGGCGGAGGTTCCGCCGCCCGCAGGTCCAAATGCTCTTCTACCCCATCGACTACATCGGTCTCGAGCTCTGGCGCCTGAAGGACTCGCCGTGGGGCCTCTTCGGCTGGCAGGGCGTCGTGCCGACGAAGTGCGAACAAATGTCCGCGCGGCTCGTCGACGTCATCACCGCGAAGCTCCTGTCGCTGCCCGAGGCCTTCGGGCGCATCGACGCGTGCGCTCTGGGCGGTCTCCTCTGCGGACCCGTCGCCGACGCGATCGCGCGCGACGCGGGGCCCGCGTGGGCGTTTATGTTGAGGCCCGCGCTGCCCTGGGCGCTCGCGCGGTGCGTGCGCGCCATGCAGCGCGACATCGACGACATCCTGGACCTCGAGCACGTCGTCTCGACGGCGTTCCTCGCCAGCGTCCTGCGGCTCGGACGATTCTCGAGAGATTCTGGGTGGGAAAACGATGAAACATCGTCACCGAAGCACTCGGTAGGTTCCTGCGCGACAAGTCCGTACTGGTCGACTTATTTCAGGACGTCGCGCGCGTCGAGCTCGATTTTCTCGTGCGGTCGGGCCTCGGCTTCGGGTTCCTCTTCGGGGTGGGCCAAGCGGCCGTCTGGCTCTACCACCCGTATCGCGTACTCCTCCCCCTGGCCGGCTCCGTCGTCGGCTACGCGACGAACTGGGTGGCGATCAAGCTCGTCTTCGAGCCCGTGGAGCCCGTGGACGTCTTGGGAATGGAGGTCCAGGGCCTCTTCGAGAAGCGGCAGCCCGAGGTCTCCGACGCGTTCGCCGCGTTCCTGCGCGCGCGCGTCCTCACGTCGCCGCGCCTGCTCGCCGAGCTCGTCGACGGCGACCGCGCGCCGCGGCTGCGCGCGCTGCTCCGGCGGGAGCTGCCCTTCGTCGTCCCGGACTCCGTGCTCGACGCGGCGATCGGCGGCATCCGCGCCGTCGCCGCCGCGGAGCGCCACGGCGCCCACGACCTCATCGACGCGTCGCTCGACCTGGAGGCGGACCTCTCGGCGAAGCTCAAGGCCCTGCCGTCGGCCGAGTTCGAGAACCTGCTGCACCCCGTCTTCCAGGAGGACGAGTTCACGCTCATCCTCGTCGGCGGCGTCCTCGGCGCCGGCGCGGGCATGGCGCAGCTCGCGCTCGGCGCCGCGACCGTGGCCCTCTAGTCGACCCGCATCGTTCGTTCGTTTAAACGTGTCGTTAGGAGAAGATGAGCTGCTGGAAGTCCTCGGGCCGGTGGAAGTTCGGCCGCCGCGAGCCGACGGGCGCCCAGCAGCCCCAGTGGGGGTGCTTCGTGCGATCGCCGCACTTGTAGAAGTTGCAGCTCCACACGGTGCCCGCCGCCGGCGCCGGGCTGTCTTCGCCGCCGAAGACGTCCCAGGGCACGGTGAACTCGAGGTCGTAGGACGTCGCGGCGTCCCCGGGCTCTATCGCGACGCCGGCGTCCGCGGCCGTCGCCCGCGTCGGGTGCAGCGAGCTCTCGACGAGCACGCAGGCCGCGTCGTCGCGCGAGAGCGGCCGCCGCTCGCCGCTGCCCGGGAAGCAATGGTAGCACAGCATCGTGCCGGCGGCGTTGATTTCGAAGTTCCAGTAGTCCGACGCCGCGTGGCTCAGCGCGCCCGGCGACACGAAGAACTCGCAGCAGCTGTCCTCGCAGACCTGGTCGTTGAAGGCCGTGCGCGCGCAGGTCACGAAGTCGTCGTCGACGCGGAACCGGACCGTGAGGCCGCTGTCGGCGTAGGACGTCGACGCCGACACGCTGGGCCGGTGGGCGTGGTCGTTCTCGGGACCGGCGTCCGGCCAGTCGTAGTGGCATAGTTCGACGCGCTCCGGCTTCGCCGAGCTCCGCCGGCAGCGATGCTGCATGACGACGCTCGGGTTTTGCGATCGAGCGCGTTCCATGCTGCTGCTGCTGCTGCTGTGGGTGCTCGCCTCAGATTTCGCCGCAGTCCATCACTTTTAGCGAAGCCAAGGTGAAGAAATCAATTTAGAATATATCTAATGCATGCATCAGTAAGTAGCTACAGGATGGCGACGAGAATATTTGCGGCCTTCGCGTCCCTGGCGTCGCTGCCCGCGGCGTCCGGCTCGAGCTTCAAATACATCTACGGCGTCTGGCCCGGCGAGGACTACCTGCAGGACTTTTGGGGCCCCGTGCGCCTGGGCTTCGAGGGCAGCATCGCCTACGAGCAGTCGCTCCTCGCCGCGAGCGACGACGACGTCGCGGAAATCATCGGCACGATCATGAACGGCACGGCGCACATGCGCGACGTGCTCGTCGTCGGGCCCATGCGCCACGGCGAGGCCAGCTACGCGGAATTGCTGCAAGCCGGCGGCGCGTTCTTCCCCATCGCCGAGGGCGTCGACTTGGCCGCGTACGGCCTGACCAACGCGACGAGCTTCCAGTTCAACTTCAACCCGGACCCCATCAACGCGGCGGAGCTCGTGGCCCAGGAGATCTGCCGCACGACGGGCTACGGGGCCATCCACCGCGCCATGCGCCTGTACGGCGCCGCGTACGCGGACTCGCGCGTCGACGCGAACCTGGCGTGGCTCGAGGAGCACTGCGGCGCGACGATCTTCGAGCACTCGTCGCTGCGGGCCTACTTCCGCGAGGAGACGGCCTACGACCTGGCCTTCTCCGCGCTCGTCAAGGATTCGTCCGCGTCGTTGATCGTCGCGGCGAACGACCGCATGGTCAAGGGCGCGCTCCGGGCCATCGAGGACACGCTGAGCCCCGCGGCGGCGGCGAAGATTTTGATCGCGGGCTTCGACTGGACCGAGGACTGGATGCTCAAGCAGGGGAAGATCGTCGCCGACGGCGACCAGTACATGTCGACGCCGGGCGTGGGCGCGCGTGGAAATCAACCAGCGAGCTCGGGGCCAAACTTCAGAACTCTCTAGCTCGGTCACATCGAAGTCGATTCGGCTGGCTTTTGGACGAATCGATTGCTCTCGGCGAGTTCTCGAAGCGCAGCCGAAGAGATCGCGTCGAAACGGTCAAATCGGGTTGAAGATTTGATTTCCACACAGGCATGGGCGCGTGGCTGTCCATGCAGAACGTCATCGACGTCGTCCGGGCCAACGACTACAACACGACGGCGGACCTTCAGCGCTTCTTCGACGACGACGCGGCGCAGCTCGAGACGGAGACGTCGTGCCAGTACGCCGACGCCGAGGGCTACGTCGTGTCGGACCTCCTCGGCGGCACGTACGCCGCGGACGTGCGCGCGAAGCCCGAGAGCGGCGTGGGGCCGACGGTCGTGCGCGTCGGCGCGCGCGACGTCGGCATCGAGGACGTGGACACGGCCGGCGGCAGCTTCGCCGCGACGGTCTGGATCCGCCTCGAGTGGCGCGACCCGCGGCTCGCGTTCGACGTCAACATCTACAACGGCACGCTCTACGTCGACACGGATCGCATCTGGTCGCCGGACATCTACGTCGACAACCTCATCACGCCGGTCTCCCTCGTGTCTATCAAGGTGCTCCCCGCGTCCATCCTCCCCGACGGCACGGTCCGGGCGACGTTCAAGGCCGTGGGCGACTTCATCTGCGACATGAACATCGCGCCCTACCCCTACGACGAGCACGAGTGCGCCTTCGAGGTCACGACCGCCGCGACGGTGGACCAGGTCGAGCTCGTCGGCGACCTCGGCTACAACATCTTCGACGGGCCCGAGGGCTACCTCGACCCGGAGGAGGAGGCCGTCGTCGACTACACGGACTCGTCGACGGGCAGCACGTTCGGCCGCGTCGACTTCACGATCAAGTTCACGCGGAACCCGGCCTACGTCGTCTCGACCTACGTCCTCGTGGGCTGGGCGCTGAACATGCTCGGCTTCCTCGTCTTCTGGGTCCCCACGGAGGGGTCGGGCATCGACCGGTCGGGCCTCGCGATGACGACGATCCTCACGGCGCAGTTCATGATGTACGACGCCAAGGTCACGAAGGATTCCACGTGGCTCGACTTCTACTTCTCGTCCATGATCACGTTCCAGCTCGTCGCTTTCGTCTTGACGGTCCACAGCTCGCGCATGAACCGCATGGCGCTCGCGCTCGGCGGCGACGAGACCTACCTCGACAAGGTCTACCGGCGCCAGAACGAGCTCGGCGCGGGATCGGGCCGGCCGTTCAAGAACGTCGTCTTCTTCCTCTTCAACCTGCTCTACGGCGGCCGCGACGCCTTCTCCGTGGACCGCTGGGCGCGCCGCTACTTCGTGCCCTTCTTCTTCGCGTTCCAGATCTTCCTCTCCTTCTACCCCTGGTGGGGCGACGGCGACATCTCCGGCTCCCCCTACACGGGCTTCAACTCGGAGCTGTGCCGACTCAACATCTTCTTCGCCGCCGTCTATCTGATCGTCCTCGTTCTGGGGCTCGCGTGCCGGTCGTGGGACGACAAGCCCGAGGGCGTCTCCGCGAACTGGCGCCTGAGCCTGCGCACGCCCCTCTCGCGCGACTCCGAACAGTACGAGGCGTCCGCGCAAATGCTCGCGGCCGAGGAGGTCGCGATGACGGAGGCGTCCGAGGCGTCCGAGCTCGAGACCCCCCGCGACCGCAAGGCGCGGCGGCGCAGCAAGCGGTCCAAGTCGGACAAGAAGATCCGCGACGCGGCCGTCGTCGCCCCGCCGCCGACCCCGCCGCCGCGCAGCGACGTCTCCTTGTCCATGTTCGGCTGCGGCGCCTGCGTGGCGGCCCCCGCCGAGGACCGCTTCGACGACCTCCACGCGGCCCACGATGCGCGCGACACGCCCATGTCCCTCTGAATTAGAATCCCTACTGGCGCTAGTGCATATACATGTACTGGAGCCGCTCGGTGGCGAGCGCCATGGCCGTCGTGCGCTCCCCGTCGAAGTCGCCGAGGCTCCACAGCTGCGCGGCCGCGCGCGGCGTGCGGACGACGCGGTCCTCCGCGTCGACGCCGTCCCGCGGCTCGAGCGGCGCGCCGGCGGCCTTGACGAGGTGGACGACGTGGTCCCGGCCCGGCCGCCACGCGCGGTAGGCGGCGAGCGCCGTCCTGTCCTTCTTGCCGCCGTCGAGGTAGCGCCCGTCGGCGAGTTTCACGGGCGAGAAGAGCCGCGGCACCGCGCAGCTCGCGGCGACGGCTTTCACCAGATCGCCGGACGAGACGAGGCGCGGCGCGCCAGTCCTCGCGTCGAAGACGCCGACGGCCAGCGGCGCGGGCAGGTCCTCGAAGGTCGGCGGCAGCACGCGCGCGAGGCGCCGCTCCAGCGCGCGCGTCGACAGGACGCCGCGCCAGGGCGTGCGCGACGGCCGGCAGCTGCGGAGCGGCGCCGACGCCGACAGCTCCGCCGCGACGGCGTCGGCCGAGCAGCCGCTCGCGAGGTAGATGCTCGCCGCGAGGCTGCCGCTGCTCGTGCCGACCATCGCGGACGGCACGCGCCACGGCGACGCCTCGAGCGCGTCGAGGAAGCCGGCGTGGCTGCTAAAGCAGCAGAAGCCGGAGGACAGGATCACGTCGACGCTAGTTTTGACTCTCGGCTTATTTGGTGTTGTTACTTGCGTAATGAGCGCTTTGTAGTCGCTTAATAACGCGGCGGACGATGCGAGGAGCAGCGCGAGCCATGGCAGCATCGTGCGCGTCGACTACGCGACTCCGGTGCTTCTGGTTGCACGGCTCGCAACACAAAAACGCCTCACATACGCAAGGGTGCAACTTCTGCCACAGTGACGAGCGGCTACAGGTGCGAGAGCGCAAACCTCCACAAGGGGCTCGCGGCCACAGATCGGCTGACGACGAGCGGCAGCCTCGCATCGCAGACGTCCGCGCGTCTCCGAAACGTCGAGGCGTGCGCAGCGCCCCGTCGGTCGGCCTCGACCGGGCCACTCGCGCGAGCCCAGGCGCCGCTCCGGACGCGACCCTCGCGCGCCGCCGGCGTCCGCCGCCAGCGGCCGCGGTGTCCCGCGCTCAACCGTGCCGCTGCGTTCCGTAGGCGGCGACGATGGGCGGCGATGAGCGGGCGTCGCTGCTCCAGCCGCGCGGCGCCTGCGTCTGCGTCGAGGACCTGGGCTACGCGCGCGAGGCCAAGGGCGGCATGTCCATGGAGCTCAGCGGCGTCAACTTCGTCGCGCAGCCCGGCGAGGTCTGGTTCTGCATGGGCCGCAGCGGGCCCTGGATGCGCGGCGCCCGCGTCGACAACGAACGGCGCGTGCGTGGAGAAACCGACGCGTGTCTAGGTCGTCCATGCTCGACCTGCTCGCGTGCCAGCGCAACGAGGGCAAGGTCTGCGGCCGCATCCTTTACGACGGCAACCTCGCGTCGCCCAAGTGGCGCCACCTCATCACGCTCGTCTCCCGGGAGAACCAGTTCAACTGCATCTCGACGCTCACGGTGCGCGAGATCGTCGCGACGTCCGCGCGGCTCCGCCACGCGGACGGCCACGAGCAGATGGCCGACGAGATCATCGACCTGCTCGGCCTCACCAAGTGCGCGCACGTGCGCATCGGCTCCGAGACCGTGCGCGGCATCTCCGGCGGCGAGAAGAAGCGCGTCGCCGTCGCCCTGGGGCTCATCGCGCACCCGCGCGTCGTCCTCCTCGACGAGCCGACGACGGGCCTCGACAGTACGACGGCGTTGGACGTCATGCGCCACGTGCACGACTCCGTCGCCCAGAAGCAGGGGCGCACGGTCATCTCGACGCTGCACATGCCCTCGGCCGACGTCTTCCAGAAGTGCGACAACGTGCTCCTCGTCCGCGACGGGCTCACGGTCTACGCGGGCCCCGCGGCGAAGGCCGTCGCGTTCTTCGCGGGCTCGCCCCACGACTGCGCGCCGGCGCCGCGGGAGAACCCGGCGGACTTTTTGCTGGCCGTCGCCGCGGCGGAGCGCAGCGCTTTAGGCGGCGTCGCGTCGAAGCTCGCCGGCGCGTTCTCCGCGTCCGCGGCGGGCGCGGCGGCGGCGGGCGCGGTGCAGCGCGCGGTCTCCGTGCCCAGCGCGACGCTCCCGGGTCTGACGACGAGCGACGCGGACCAGTACCGCCAGGTCTGGGCCCTCGTCTGGCGGTCCATGACCCAGTTCAAGCGGTCGACGTCCATCTGGAAGACGTCGCTCTTCAAGATGGCGTGGATCGGCTTCCTCTACTCCTCGACGTTCGTGTCCCAGCCGCTGACGTCGACGGGCGCGGCGAATTTGGAGAGCTGCTACTACTTTTCCTTGATGTTCGGCATCCTGGGCAACCTGCGGGGCATCGTCACGCTCTTCGACGAGCGCGCGCTCTTCGAACACGAGCGCGCGTCGCGCGCCTACGGGCCCCTGGTCTACTGGGTCGCGACGACGATCGCGCCGCTGCCCTGGCTCGTCTTCGTCAACGTGCTTTTTAGTACGGTCGTCTTCTTCTCCGTCGGGTCGGGCAAGGTCGCGGGCGCGGCGTGGGTCTTCTTCTGGTACTTGCTCGTGACGCAGCTCACGAACCTCGTGGGCTTCGCGTGGGCCCAGATGCTCGCGGCCTGGACGTCTTCCTCCCAGGTCGCCATGTCGGTCTGGCAGCCGGGCGTCTACATCTGGAGCCAGACGAGTGGCTACCCCATCAAGCTGCCCGTCATCGAGAAGACGAACCCGGCGTACGCTTTGATGTTCGTGTCGTTCACGCGCTGGGCCTACGAGGCCGTCATCTGCGGCGTCTTCCACGACGGCTGGGGGGACCTGTCGCAGCACGACATCCTGTCGACCTTTGGGTACCCGACGGACACGCCCATCGTCTACTACCTCATCCCTCTGGTCGCGTTCATCGTGGTGGTCCGCGCGGTGACGTTCCCGCCGCTCCGGGAGAAGCCGCGGACGCTCCAGGCCGTGACGCCGGAGCAGCTCGCCAAGGCGGCGACGGTCGACGCCCAGGCCGCCGTCGCCGTGGACCTGAAGGACCACCTCCACAGCGAGACGTCCTCCGTGATGTCGATGAAGCAGGGCGACCCGGTCGAGGTCGTCGTGCGCGACGTCTACTACTCGGTGCGCGTGACCGACTCCAAGGGCAAGCCCATGGTGAAGCCGCTGCTGCGGGGCGTGTCGGCGGCCGTGAGCCCGGGCGAGACGCTCGCGGTCATGGGGCCGTCGGGCGCGGGCAAGTCGACGTTTTTGGATCTGATCTCGGGCCGGAAGACGGTCGGCTTCGGCAAGGGCGCGGTGCTCTACAACGGCGCCCAGCCGACGACGGCCCAGCGCCACGGCATGCAGTGCTACGTCATGCAGCACGACGTCATGATCTCCAATTTGTCGGTGCAGGAGACGGTGCGCATCGCCGCGCTGCTCCGGCTCTCGAAGCCGAACGACTCGGCCGTCGGCGACCGCGTGCTCTCCATCCTGCAGATGCTCGCCCTGGACGGGTCGTCCCACGTCCTCGTGAAGGCCCTGGCCACGGGCGAGCGGCGCCTCGCGGCCGTGGCCGTGGAGATGGTCCACCTGCCGGCCGTCATGTACCTCGACGAGCCGACTTCGGGCCTCGACAGCAAGATGAGCCTCGACTTCGTCAACGCCATGCGCCGCCTCGCGGCCCGCGACGCGACGCTGCTCTGCACGATCCACCAGCCGACGGAGGAGATCTTCAACCTCTTCGACAAGATTTTGGTCATCGGCGACGGCCGCCGCGTCTACGCGGGGCCGCCGGGCGGCGCCTTGGAGAGCCTCCGGCCGGACCAGGTCGCGGGCGACCGCAACGCCGCCGAGTACCTCATGGACATCGCCAAGCAGGGCGCGGGGCCCATGGAGGCGAACCCGGGCCTCGCCGCGCCCGTGCCCGAGGGCTTCGACTACGACGCGATGCTCACGCAGGCGTCCGCGAGCTACGGAAATATATTCTCCATGACCTATATCATGAAGCAGTTCTTCCACTTCAAGGTCCACTGCCTGCGCAACGCCCTCGTGCTGTCGCACACGCGCCAGGCTTTGAAGATCGCCATGATCCGCAATTTAGTGGTGGCTTTATGGTACGGGGTGGTCTACTGGGACCAGACGGACGCGCACTCGCTCGCGTCCGTGACCTACTTCTCGCAGCAGTTCATCACCATGTCGAACCTGCAAGCCATCCCCCAGATGTTCGACGAGCGCGCGCTGTACTACCGGGAAGTGTCCTCCGGCTTCTACGCGGAGCTGCCGTACTTGGCGGCGCGGTGCGCGATCAACGCGGTCGTCCAGGTGCCCCTGGTCTTCGTCTACTCCGTGATCACCTACCCCATGGTGGGCCTCCGGGGCGGCGTCTTCTCGGGCTACTTCGTCTTCTTCTTCCTCGTCATGTTCGGGCTGTCGCTCTGCGGCTACGCGTTCTCGAATTTGATCGCGGCGATCACGCCGAACCAGCAGTCGGCGCTGAACTTGTACAGCGCGCTCTTCCAGTTCTGCATCTTCTTCTGCGGCTACTCCATCCCCGTGAACCAGGTGCCGACCTACTGGTCCTGGGCGACGAACTTCTCCTTCGCGCGCTGGTCCTTCGAGGCGCTCGTGCTCAACGAGATGCAGGGCGAACCGGGCGACGACGACCAGGACGCGTCCTACTGGCTCGACTACTGGTCCTTCTCCGGCCACTCCAAGTTCTCCGTCTTCGGCGTCTTCGTCCTCCAGGTCTTCGTCTTCCACTGCCTCGCGCTCCTGGCCATGAAGTTCGTCTCCTTCCAGCGCACCTAGGAACGCGCGCGCGGCCCGGCGGGGACGCCCCCCCATTCCCCCGCCGGGGCCCATTTTCACCCCCCCGCCTTTTTGCGCGCCCGCCGTCCATCCGCGGCCGCGCGCCTCCCCCCGTTTTTACGACGAACGCTTACCGCAGGACGAGAAGGGCTCGATCGCGCGGTAGGACGAGTCGTTGCGGTAGCCGTAGGCCGACAGCGGGTACGCGTCCTGCGTGGCCGCGTCGTCCATCCAGAACGTCACGACGTCGCCGTTGTCGCTCCACGCACCCATGATCGCGTCCGCGTCCTCGGCCTCGTAGTAGAGCGCGGGTGCCATTCGATTCGCCTGTGTGGAAATCAACCACTGGTTTGGGTGGTCCTGACCAAACTTCAGAATTCTCTAGCTCGGTCAAATCGAAGTCGATTCGGCTGACTTTTGGACGAATCGAATGCTCTCGTCGAGTTCTCGAAGCACAGCCGAAGAGCTTGCGTCGAAACGGTCGCATACGCGCACATTGAAGTCGGGTTGAAGATTTGAATTCCACACAGGGCCTCGCGTAGTACGAGCAGTAGATCTCCGCGAGGTCGTCCAGCGCCGTCGCGGCCTCGTCCGAGAGCCGCCGCCGCGTCACGTCGAGGAGGTTCGTCGTCTCGCGCGGGTCGTCGAGGATCTTGAAGAGATTTAGAGACCGGAAGACGCCCGAGGCCGGCGCGGACGCGTTCAGGACGTCCGTGCCGTCCGCGTCCCACCAGCCGACGTTGTCGCAGCACGCGCCCTCGTCCTTGTACTTGTTCAGGTAGTAGACGAGCTTGTAGTCGCCGCGGATCACCGCGAACTGCTCGTCGACGTACGACGACTCGATGACCGCGTGCGGCGCGGCGTCGTCCTCGCCGAGGATGGCCTTCCACCGATTCGCGCCGTCGAGGGCGACGCCGCCGTTCTGCGACAGGTCCGCGGCCTGGCGCAGGGCGCCGTGGACGATCGTCGGGAGCCAGTCGCTGACGTGGACGACGGCCGACGAGACGCGCGCGTCGGGCGCGTGCTTCAAGCTGTGCACGAAGGCGGGCACGCGCAGGCCGCCCTCGAACGGTGTCGACTTGCGGCCCCGGAGCGGGTAGTTGGACCCGCCGTCGCCCATGCAGGACGCGCCGTTGTCCGACGCGAAGACGAAGACGTAGTCGTCCCACATGCGCTTGGCTTTCAGGGCCGCCACCAGCGCTTCGACCTCGTGGTCCACGAGGCGCAGCGCGCCCGCGAAGGTTTCTCGGAGGTGCGAGTGGCCGTCCGGGAGAGACGCCGCCAGAGTTTCGAACTCGGGCGTGGCCCGGTAGGCGTCGGGCACGCTCACGGTGTAGTGCGGCGCGTTGAACGCGAGCTCCAGGAACAGGGGTTCGGCCGCGTCGTGGCGCGCGACGACCTCGCGCGCCGCGGACCCGAAGGCGAACGTGGAGTAGGCGCCGTCGTACTCGGCCGCGGCGTTGGCCGTGCCGTTGCTCAGGCTCGTGAAGACGCCCATGCCGCCGTTGATCGTGTGGTTGAAGTAGTCGTCGTAGCCCGTCGTCAACAGCCCGAAGAACGTGTCGAAGCCGCGCCGCGTCGGCCAGTAGGCCTCCACCGCGTGGCCCACGTCCCACTTGCCGACGAGGTGCGTCGCGTAGCCGAGCTGCCGCACGCGCTCGGGGAAGAGCGCGAGCTCGAGGGGCAGCCCGAAGGGGCTGTCCGAGAGCACGTCCTTCTCCTGCATGCCGACGCTCGACGCGAACATGCCGCTGAGGAGCGCGGACCGCGACGGCGTGCAGCTCGTGTGCGCGTAGTAGCGTCTCAGCCGCACGCCGGATTCGGCGAGCGAGTCGACGAACGGCGTCGCCGCGCCGAGGTCCGCGCTCTGTGGTACCCGACGTCGTTGAAGCCCGCGTCGTCGATGAGGACGACGTAGACGTGCGTCGACGGCGTCGAGGATGCTGCGGAGGCGCCGTCCGATGCTGCGGAGGCGTCCGAGGGCGCCGAGGCGCCGTCCGCTGGCTCCGCGCCGTCCGACGGCGCCGGGTCCGCGGCGAGCGCGGCGACGGGCGCCCGTCGCTGCGTGAGGATGCCGGAGAGGACGAGAGCGCCTCCCACGAGGGCTGCGAGCAGCCCCAGCAGCGGTGGGAGCCGCTGCGGTAGTGGCTGCCCCATGCTCGTACTCGAAGGACTTCACCAATTCTTCACCATTGGCATGAACATGTTTGACTGCGACGCGCACCGCTGCGCGCGACAAACCATGGACTTCAAGTCCCTGAAACGCCAGCGCGACGGCAAGGCCAAGCGCGGCGACGTCAAGGCGAAGGCCGCAGCGCTCCGCCAGGCGAAGCTCGAGGCCGAGGCCGCGGCGCGGCGCGACGCGGAGAAGGCGCGCGCGAAGCGGGAGGCCATGACCATGCCGCCGCCGCCGCCGCGGGCGACGGCGGCCAAGCCCAAGGCGACGAAGAAGGTCGCGTCGCTGACGCGGCCCGCGCCGGCGACGGCGGCCGCGCCGCCCGCCGCCGCCGCGGGTCTGCCCGCGGGCTTCTTCGACGCGTCCGGCGCGACGCCGGCGGCGCCGGAGCCGACCGCGGCGGCGTCGCTCGTCGCCTACGGCAGCGACGACGACGACGACGGCGGCGGCGACGCGGCGGCGCCCGCCGCGCCCGCCGCGGCGCCCGCGGCCGCGGCCGCGTCCGCCGAGGACGACGCGACGGCCGCCGCCGCCGCGGCGGGCGTGCTCCCGGCGGGCTTCTTCGACAACGCCGACGCGGACCTCCGCGCGCGGGGCATCGACCCGGAGAAGAAGAAGGCCAAGGACGAGTCCGCGGCCTGGGCGGAGTTTCAGGAGTTCGCGGGCGGCGTCCGGGAGCAGGAGGCCCACGACGAGGCCGCCGAGGCGACGGAGGCCGACGACGAGTACGAGCGGCGGAATCTCGACCAGGCCTGGTACGAGAGCCGCCTCGCGCCGCTCCTCGCGCGCGCGGACAAGGCCGCCGCGCCGTCGTCCGAGGCCGCGCCGCGGCTCCAGGACGAATCGGAGGCGCCGGCGACGGAGGACAGCGTCGTCGCCCTGCTCAAGGCGAAGAAGCGCGCGAAGAAGGAGGAGCGCGAGGCGAGGCTCCGGGAGGTCGACGACGCGTACGCCGACCTCGGCTCCGACGACGAGGACGACGCGTGGCAGACGGGCTTCAGCGGCGTCTGTAGCCACCCCGTCGTGAGGGACGACTAAAAGTGGGTCGGCTAGTTTGTACGCTGGGCATGGGCACGGGGTGCGGCCGGCCGCGGGTTTCGCGCGGCCGGGGCCGCGCGGTCGCGCGCGGGATCGACGAGCCCATCCCCGTCCGTTCCGCTGCCGTTGCGGGTCGACACCGTCGTCTTATGCGATCAATATGAAAGCCCCCTCGACCCGCCTGTGTCCAAAGCTCTTCAACATTGTCCGGTCACCGAGAGCCTCTCACATTTCATGTTCGTGCCCTGTGATACTGCTCTCGTCGACGCGCAAAAATTGCTGGCGACGCAGCAGCATCGCGGAATTTAATTAAGCCAGGTGCGCGCGCGCGTCCTTCGCGGCCGTCTCTTGCCCGCCCGCTACCCCCGCTCGCCCGCGGCGCGGCTCCGCGCTGGGGCGGCGGACGGTTTCACCATCTTTTCCTTCAACCAGGTTGTTGCTCGGCGGCCGCCCCGGCGATACGGGCCGCCCGCACGGCGTCAATTTTCCCCCTCGACTCGGCCTGCACCATGAAGTCCGACGTCGCTTCCGACGCCGAGCTCAGCGACGACAGCGCGCCTGCCCCGCGCAAGCGAGCGCGCGCCTCGGCGTCGACGCTCCTCCTCGATCCGACGGCGCGGGGCCGCCGCCCCCGCCAAAAGACCCCCCTCCGCTAGCGCGCGTCGACGCCGAAGAGAGCCGACCCGCTCGTCCGCGGCCGCTCGCGCGCGGGAAAGCGCATCGCGCGTCACGCCGTCGTGATCAGGTACCGGCCCCGGCGCCGCAAGATTATCCCCTTCCTCGAGAAGCTCGTGCAGCTCATCCAGGTGCGCCGCCGCCCCGCATACGGTCCCTATCCGGACGCCGCCCCCCGCCGCAGGAGGAGCCCGAACTTATCCAGTGGACCAAGGAAGGCGCGCCGCCGCGTCGATATCTTCGGCCGCAAGAGAGCGACCCGTCGTCCCCAGGTAACATCATCATCCCCGACCCCAAGGAGCTCGAGAAGAAGCTGCCGACCTACTTCCGCCACGAGCACTACTCGTCCTTCCAGCGCCAGCTCAACAACTTCGGCTACAACAAGCTCCACAAGAGCTCGAGCCCGCAGAACTCGGTCTACGTGCGCATCAAGGGCGACCAGCTCACGGACATGGACCCCGTGGAGCTGCTCCAGCTGCGGCCCGTGCTCGAGCGGTCGACGCTGCGGCGCGCGAAGCGCACGCGGCGCAAGGGCGACAAGAAGGCGAAGAAGGCCGCGAAGAAGGACGCGCCGGCGACGCCCGTCCGCGTGTCGCCGACGAGCCCGCTCACGCCGCCGACGGCCGAGGCCGCGTCGGAGTCCAAGCCCCAGTGCCCCGGCGCGCCGCCGCGGCCCCGGCCCGGGTCCCTCCTCGCCCACCTCGGGCCCGACGCGCCGCCCGTCGCGCTCCTGCCCGCGCTCGACGGCGGCGGCGCCGCGCCGCCCGGGTTCCGCGACGCGTCCGTGCTCGTGCCCCGCGGCGCGGCGGCCGGCGGCTTCGCCGAGGCCTTCGCCGAGGGCCACTACGCCCACCTCCCGGGCATCGCCTTCCACCTCGCGCCCGCGCCGGCCGTCGCCGCGCCCGCGCCGGGCCGCGCGCCGCCGCCGGGCGGCGACCGCGGCGCGCGCTGGGCGCCGACGCCCGGCGCGTCGTCCTTCTCCGTCTTCCAGCGCAAGGCGCCGCCGGCGGGCGCGGCGGGCGTGCTCTGCCCGGGCCTCTACGCGAGCCCCTTCCCGGGCTACGCGCCCTTCTCCATCGTCGTCGCGCACGACGCGGCCTACCACGGCCAAGTCGCCGCGGCCGCGGCGGACGCCCGCGACGGCGGCGACGGCGCCCCGGCGCCCTGGCCCTCGCCCGCGCCGGCGGCGGCCGCGGGCCTCGGGCCCGACGGCGCGCCGGGCCCCGTCGCCGCGGCGTTCTTCGCCGCGCCGCCGCCCGAGGCGCCGCTCCCGAGCCGCCCCCACAGCCCCGACGGCCACTGGCGCGCCAACCTCGAGGACGACGACGTCCACATCTTCCCCGACGACTTCTCCGACATCTTCCCGCCCGAGGAGCCGTTCCTCCTCTGAAGCCCGCGGCCGCCGCCGGTTCGTCTTCGCCCGCCGTCGATCTCACCGGCGAGGTTCGCCCAAACATCTCTCCACGCGTTCTCTCTTCCCAATTGTGTGCTCCAGCCTTGTTGACTACTCTCCCACCACCACGACGCCGGCCCCGCTTTTTCGCGCGGCCCGCCTCGCGCTCTCGCGAGCGCGGGGCCGGGCCCCGCTGTTCCGCGCGGCCCGCCTCGCGCTCTCGCTCGCTCCTCTAGACGCTAAATCGCTACTCCTCTTCCAAAATTAGGGCCGCGCCGGCGCCTCCTGGTTCGCCGCCTTCTCGGCCGTGTCGGACGACGCGTCCCACCAGAAGCAGCCCGTGTTGAAGGCGACGTCGTCGCCGAACCACGCGGTCCACCGCGCGTCGCCGTCCGCGACGTAGGTCGCCGTCGAGCCCGACGCGTCCAGGTCGTCGTCGACGAGCGTGCCCATGAATTTCGACTCGGGCTTGTCGAACATGAAGACGTAGAGCTTGTCGTCGACGATCTGCCACACGTTCGGATCCGCGTCGGGCCCGAGCGTCGCCTTCGTCCACTGCGACTCCTCGGCGATGCCCCAGGCGCAGAACCCGCCGAACTGGGGCGCGTAGGCGCTCGGGTCGGTTAAAAAGGTCGCCCGGTTCGCCGCCGTCGAGAAGTAGAACGTGTAGCCGCCGTACGTCGCGTTGTGCGCCGCGGAGCCCGCGACGGCGTCGGCGCCGTCGGCGAGCGAAAAGTAGGCGACGACGTCGTAGCCGCTCAGCACCGGGCCGGCGGCGGCCTCGAGGCACGACGCCTCCAGCGCCACCTCCTCTGCGTAGACGACGCTCATGAGGTAGCCCCGGTTCTCGGCGACGAAGGCGCCGGCCATGAGCGCGAAGGCCGTGATGTACATGACGCCCAGCATGTGCTTGAAGTTGTCCAGGCCCTGCATCATCGTCGGCCGCGCTCCGAGGCGCGCGACGCGCCCAGAAGCTCGGCCTCTCTCAGACGCACTCCACTTGGGCGCTTGCTCCAGTGGCAGCTTCGCCGGAGCTGAAGCTGATACGGCCGCTGAGCTGAGATGAGCTGAGCTGAGCTGATACATGTACGGCCCCTCGGGCTGCCCAATCTCGAGCCCCAGTCGCCTATGGTGTGGTGATCCATGTCGAGCTTCAAGGACTTCGTCAAGGCGCGCAAGGCCGCGGCGGCCAAGGGCGGCGGCGCCGCGGACAAAACACCCGCGCCGGCGCCGCGCCGGCCGCCCGCCGCCGCGCCGCCGCAGGTCGCGCCGCAGCCGCCCGCGCGGCCGCCCTACGCCGGCCCGCGCGTGCTCATGGTGACGACGGCGAACCTCTTCGTCTACGACAACAGCGGCCGGAGCAGCGACATGACGAAGCGGCCCACGGGCGGGCTGACGCTGACGTACGCGCTGACGCGCTACGCGAAGCGCGCGCTGGCCGCGCGCGTCGTCGCCGTCGACTTCGTCTTCAAGCACTACGAGCGCGAGGCGCGCCGGTGGGAGGGCCTGGACGTGGACTGCGTGCGCCTCGGCTGCGACCCGCAGATCGCGGCGGGCGCCTACGACGTCGTCGTCGTGAGCTCGCCGGAGCTCGGCGTCGCGCGGTGGGTGTCGGCGCACTGCGACGCGCCGCTCAAGATCGCCATGTGCCACGACTACGCCGGCGCGCCCTGGGGCCCGTTCACGAACACGGACGAGGACCAGCGGGAGGAGCTCTACGCCGTGCTCGCGGGCTGGCGGCTCCTCACGGACTCGCAGCACGTCGCCGACTACCACAACCGGTTCGCGCCCGAGGCCTACGCGGCGCGGGGGCTACCGAACCCGCCGACGGCGCGCCAGTGCTACGGGGCCTGCTACGGCTACTACGAGCGCCACCGGATGCCCCACTTTGCCGACGCGATCGAGCGCGAGTACGTGACGATCATCTCGCCCTGCGCGCCCAAGGGCCTCTCGATGATCGCCGCGCTGTCGCCGATGATGCCCACGACCAAGTTCCTCTGCGTGGCGACGGCCTGGACGAACGGCGTCGTCCAGCACATCCTGAAGCGCTTCGAGAACGTCGACATCCAGATGGGCACGCAGAACGTCGACGACTTCTACGCGCAGACGAAGGTCCTCATCGTGCCGTCGATCTGGCCCGAGGCCTTTGGGCTCGTGACCATGGAGGCGTCGGCGCGCGGCATCCCCGTCGTGTCCACGGACCACGGCGGCCTGACGGAGGCGAACCCCGTCGCGCGGCTCAAGATCCGGACGCCCTACTTCTACGACCACGCGGGCTTCCAGCTGCTGCGGGACACGACGCTCGACGACATGATGGAGCGGCCGCGGCCGCCGCCGCCGGACGACGTCGTCGCCGCGGGCGGCGACGCGGAGAAGCGCCAGGAGAAGGTGTCGAAGCACCTCCTGCGCTGCCTGCTGCACATCGCGCCCCAGGACGTCGCGCTGCCCTTCGCGAACCTCATCCACGCGCTCATGACCGACGACGCGTTCTACGCGGCGGCCGCCGCGGACGCGCGGAAGAGCGGCCTCGCCTTCATCGAGAAGCACGAGGACAAGATGGACGCCATCATCGCCGAGGACTTCGCGAACCCCGCGGTCTTTAAGTTCTAGCCGTCGCGGCCGAGGCCCCGGAAGACGGCCGGCGGCTGGCAGAAGCCGAACCAGCCGTAGCCCAGCGAGAGCGCCGCGAAGAACGCGACGCACGCGACGCCGTGGGCGCCGGTGCTCAGCGTCGTCGATCTCTGGTGCGCCTGCGCGAGCGCGACGGTCACGAGCGCCGTCGAGCAGAAGAGGCCTCGCGTCATATCGCGCCGCGCGCCGCCGTCGACGACGCGCCGCGCGGACCAGATGACATAGGCCTGCCCGATCATGAACGACGAGAAGAGACGGATGGTCTCCTTGAGGTGCAGCCGCCCCTGGATGTGCCGCGCGGCGACCTCGGCGCCGTCGTCGAAGAGCACGGCCCAGGACGTCGGTCGGAAGAAGCCGGCGGCGCCGACGACGAGGAGCGCGACGGACGTGATGACGAAGAGTGTGTCCAAGCGTTTGCGCTGGGAGAGGGCATCCATCAGAGGGCTGCCTCAGACTGCCTCTCCGACGGCAACGCGGTGATTGTGCCCAGCAATTGAAGCCATTCCACGGAGCGATCAGGCTCGACACCAGAGGGCACATCGACGACGGCCGCGCCGCAGTCCGCCGACCGCCTCGCCACACCACATCGCGCCGCGCGCCGCGCGCCACCTCTCGGACCCCCCCGCACAGCCCTTTTTTGCCGCCCGACGAGGATGCACGTGAACAACGGCGTGCTCCTGGCGAACCCCGTGTCGCGGCGGCGCGTCGCCGTCGTCGGGTCGTCCGGGGGCTCGGCGGTGCTCTTCGGCACGCCGCACGAGCTGCTCGAGGCCCTCGAGGGCGAGCTGGCGCTCGTGTCCAACGGCGCGTGCGTCGTCGCCGCGCAGCTCGTGTGCTGCGAGGCGCCGCTGGACGGCGCGCACGCGCGGAGCCCCGCGTCGCTCTGGATCGTCGACGCGTCCGTGTCCGCGGAGCCCCAGTGCCTGCTGAGAAGCGACCTGCGCGCCGTCAACGAGCGCGCGCGGGAGCTCGACGCGGCGCTCGCGAAGACCGTGCCGACGCTCGACGGCGTCGTCGCGGTGTCCGCGGACGCGCGGCTCGGCGGCGCCAACTGCGGCGCGCTCCTCGCCGCGGGCGCGGCGGGCGTGCCCGTGGCGGGGAGCGGCGGGTCGTCGCTGGCCGTCGCGGCCGCGGACCACGGCTGCCGCCTCGCGGGCAACGCGGGCGGTTCCGTCGCGACGTCCGCGCGGACCAAGGCCATCGGCGTCGCGGCGTCGCTCGCGGGCTGCTGGGGCGAGGCCTACGCGCCGGCGTCCTTCCTCGGCAAGGAGGCGCCGCCCTGGCGGTCCGTGGCCGCGGAGCTGCTGCCGGCGTTCGTCTGCGCGGCCGTGCTCGCCAAGTTCCGCGTGCTCCCGGACTCGGAGCGCCTCCTGGCGCCGGCGGCGGGCGCCTTCGTGGCGACGAAATACGCCCGGGACCTGGGCGCCGTCGCCTGCCTCGGCGGCGCCCTGCTCGGCGCGCTCTGCGGCGGGTCGCCCGCGGCCGCGGCGCTCGGCGCCGTCGCGTACGCGGTCCTCGCGCCCCACATGCTCGCGCTGGCGTCGCGCTTCCGCGCGCCGGGCACGCTCGCGACGTTCCTCGTCGCCGGGGCGCTCCCGGCCGGCCTGGGCGTCGCCTTCTGGGTCGCCGTCGCGCCCGTCGCCGACGCGTGCGCCGCGGCCGCGCGGGCCGCGGTCGCGCGGGCCCTGGGGCAGCCGCTCCTCAACGCCGCCGCGGCCGTCGCGCTCCAGCACGGCGCGCGGCGCGGCTGGTACCACGCCTACTTCCTGCCCGTTATTCTCCTCGAGCACGAGGCGCTCGCGATGTCGGCCGTCGGCGCGCTCGACGTGCTCGCGCTCTGCTGCGTCGGCGCGGGCGCCTGCGCGGCGCAGCTCGCCGTGCCCCGGGGGCCGTCGCCCCGCCAGGCGCCGCCGCCGAAGGGAAACCCGGAGGGGTCGCCGGCGCCGCCGGCGCCGCCGCCGCCGCGCGCGGGCGCGGACGGCGACCTCGCGCTGCGGGGCCTGCTCGTGAACCTCTGCTGCGGCGACTACGTCGAGGCCTGCCACCCGTTCCTCGCGCGGGACCGCGCGCTCGACGTCGCGGCCTACGCCGCGTCCGGCCTCGCCGGTCTGGCCGGCGCGGGCGCGCGGTCGTCCGCGTACCTGCCGCTGCCCCTGAGCCTCTTCGTCGCCGACGAGCCGGGCGCCTTCGCCGCGGCGGCCCTCGTCGCCCTCGCGGGGCCCTTCGTCGTCGGCTGCGCGTCGAACGCGAAGCACAACGCGCGCGCCGCCGCGGCCGCCGCGGCCGCGAAGAAGGCCGCGCCGCCGCCGGACAAGCGCGCGCCGGCGAACGACGGGCCCGCCTACCGCACGCGGCGCCAGTCCTGGCAGTAGCGGCGCCCTAACCACCCCTACGACGCGCCGCGCCTACTCGGGCACGTAGTCCTTGTTCAGCAGCGTGACCTCCTCGCCCTTGTTCATGGGGTACCTGCGGCGCGGTCGTCTCGTGCGTGGCGGCCGCGCGCGCGGCGACGCGCCGGGCCGCGCATGAGGAACATGGGCTTGTAGCCGAGGACCTTGTCGCGCTTGAGGAGCTTCAACATGGCCCCGAGCGTGTCGCAGTGGTGCTTCTCGCCCTCCTGCACGAGGTCCTCGTAGGTGCACTTGCCCTCGGGCAGGGCCTTCATGAACTCCATGATCCACTTCTTGTGGCCGAGGCTTATTGCTTTGGCCTCGTCGGCCATGCTGTGTTATGCGACAGATTCGCCCGGCGCGATGCGACGAGGCGATGCGACGCGACGGCACGAGCGCTGCCGACAGCGATGCGATGCACGGCGCGGCGATCTGCTGGCGCACACGGGAGGGCGCTGCACGACGCGGAGCTGCTGGGCTGTGGGCGGCGGCGGCCGAGGGAAGTGCGCCGCTCTCGATCGAATTGCCGTCACCTTGGCTTCAGCATGAAGGAAGCATAAAGGAGCGCTCGGGCTGCGGGATCCATATGTTAGCACGCGGCCAACTTAGGCATGCTACGAGCCCGGTCAGGACGCCTCGGCGACGCTCTGGGCCTGGTTCCATAGAAAGGAGGTGAACTCCGGGTCGTTGGGGTCGTCGGCGAGGGCGAAGCGGTCGAGCGCGACCTTGCGCGCCGCCGCGCGCTCCTGGTCGTCGATCGCGCCGATGGCCTTGAGGCGGTCCAGGTCCCGGAGC
The DNA here is from genome assembly GCF_000186865.1 of Aureococcus anophagefferens. Classification (NCBI taxonomy): domain Eukaryota; class Pelagophyceae; order Pelagomonadales; family Pelagomonadaceae; genus Aureococcus; species Aureococcus anophagefferens. The sequence continues at coordinate 414,202 of NW_008705561.1, forward strand.
TTGCGCTCGATCCAGGCGCGGTTGTAGACGGGCACGGCGGCCGCGGGCGGCGCGCCGCCGCCGCCGTCCGCGGCGTCGTCCGGGGGCGCGTCGTCGTCGAAGTCGGCGAACGAGAGGAAGAACTGGCGGAGCGTGAGCCCCTTGCGCCGCGCGGTGACGCCCGCGGCGTAGACGAGGATGCGCACGATCTGCCAGGCGCCGAAGACGTGGACGTGCTTGAGCAGCGGCTTGCAGTTCTCGTCGCGGATGATCTCGAGGAAGTCGTCCGCGTCGAGGCGGTACGTCTGCACGGAGTTCACGGCCTTGGCGAGGTAGTGGCGCACGCGCCGGCGGCCGCTGCCGACGACGAGCGTCGCGATGTCCTCGCCCAGCGCCTCGCCGAAGTTCAACACCTCGATGTCCCACTTGATGTTCCGCTTCCGCCGGAACTGCGCGACCTTGCCCGTGTGGATGATGTAGAGCGAGTCGATGCGGCTCCAGTGGGGGTCGATGATGGACTCCAGGGGCATGAAGAGCTGGGAGTCGAGCTTCATGGCGAAGGACGTGATGAACCGCGTCTTGATGAACAGGAAGTTGGCCGTCCTCAGCTGCTGGATCTCGTCGTTCACCGTCGGCGACGACACGCTGCCGACGACGACGCGCTCGTAGGGCACGTGCGTCTCCGTCTCGCCGCCGTCGTACTCCACGTCCAGCGTCCCCCGCTTGCGGAGGGCGACGATCTTCGCGCGCCGCGGCGGGGGCGCGTCGCCGTCGTCGTCGGGCTCCGAGGCCTCGAGCGGCGCGATCGAGACCGTCGCGTGGACGACGATGCCGCAGCCGCGGCGCATGGCGTAGGAGAAGAAGTTGATGCGCCGCACCGTGTCGCTGAGGCGGTGCTGGGCGACGGCCTGCTTGAGGCCCGGCGACATGGCCTCCATGAGCTCCATGTAGTACTTCTCGCGGTAGATGGGCTCCGAGAGGATGATGTACTCGCGGAGCTTGAGACGGAGGATGTTCGGGAAGTTGTTCTCGATGAGGAACGAGTTCAGCCCGTCGACCGTCGTGGAGAAGGCGTTGCCCACGGGGTCGAAGTTGCCCAAAATGTTCGCGAGCTCGCCCACGAGGAACGCCATGACGACGATGCCCAGCAGCAGCACGACGACGTTCAGCACCGTCTCCTCCGAGTTCGCGTCCCCGTAGGCCTCGCCGCTCAGGGCCCCCAACGCCCAGAGCACGGCCGACGCGTACTGGGGCCAGACGCGGCCCGCCTCCCAGCGCCGCGACGTCGACAGGTACGTCCGCGGGCACCGCGTGCCGTCGTCGTCCGCGGGGTGGCAGTCGCCCAGCGCGAAGGACGTGATGAGCCGCAGCACGCAGGCCGTCCAGTGGATGATGACGAAGAGCAGGATGAAGTACTTGAGCAGCGTCTGCAGCTTCATGGGGATCGTGAAGTACTTCTTCAGCTTCGCCATGATCCGCGGCTGCTTCACCAATCGCAACAACTTCATGAGCCGGACGAGGCGGATGATGCGTAAAAACCCCGCCTGGCCCAGGTTCAGGTCCGTCAACAGGCCGTAGGGGATGAGCGACAGCAAATCTAGTAAAAACCACGTCTTCAGGTAGTGCGTCGCGACGACGCGCTTCCGCGTCTCCCACTCGCCCCGGTCGCCGTCGAAGTAGGACGTCTGGAAGGCCAGCACCATGTCCCAGAGGAAGCAGGCGTCGGAGCACCGGTTGAGCCAGAAGACGAACAAGATGCCCGTCGCGTCGTCGCCGGAGAACCCCTTGCCCCACGGCGCGCCCTCGAGGAACGTGAGCTCGAAGGGCGTCACGATGGTGATGACCATGATGAGCACGAGCATGGAGAAGTCCCAGACGAGCCGGTTCGAGCTGTAGGGGTCGAGCACGGGGAAGTAGCCCTCCAAATTCGTCGGGAACGACACCTGCGACTCGTCGCACTGCTGGCACGTCGCGTTCTCGCGGTTCGCCTCGTCCATGGCCTCCTGCATGGACTTGCCCCGGAAGTTCGTCGACGCGCGCGCCCGGGCGCGCTTCTTTTTGTCGTCGCCGCCCCCCCCGAGGTCCCGGCTGGAGCCGCCCGGCGACATGGACCCGAACGCGGCGAGCTCCGCGTCGCTCAGCACGCTCAGCTTCTTCAGGAAGCTGGGCCGCTCGGCGCCCTCGAGGCCCGGCCGCTCGTCCTTGGGCCCCTCGACGCTCGCGTACTGGGGCGCCGGCTCCACGGCGTCGCTGTCGCTGCCGTGGCCGTCGTCGCGCAGGGGCTGGATCTCCACGGGCTTCGCCCCGGCGTCGCTGTCGCAGTCCCGCCCCCCGGAGCAGACGCTGAAGCCGCCTTCCTCGCCCTGGAGGCTGCGACGCACGAACTCCATGTGGCGCGGGCCCTGCGTCTTCGCTCCCGGAGGGTCGGCGCTCCCGGACGGGGCTGCCGTGCGTGAGTAGATGGAGCTCTCTGGACTGGATGGCGAGTGCGATTTTCGGCATTCCTAAAACGTTGCCCCTTCAACTTGCAGTGAGGCTGCCCGTCGATATTATGGTGCTTCGACGATGAGGTTATCGCCTCGTGAGATGAGGTGCTTCGCCTTGGTGTTGGGCCCGCTGCTCGTGCGCGGCGGGCGCGACCTCGGCGCCGACCCGCTCGCGGAAATGGGCATCAACGGGACGACGACGCACGCCGGCCTCGCGGCCCTGCGCGCGTCGCTGTCGGCCTGGGGCGTCGGCGACCTGCTGCCGACGCTCGGCGTGAAGAAGTTCGAGCGCGCCAAGCACGCCCTGTCGGCCATGGCGGCCTGCGCCGCGGCGGAGGCGTCGGCGGACTGCGTGACGCTCGCGCTGCCGTGCGCGCCCATCTTCGGCGAGTTCCTGCACTACGGCGGCGGCTCGGGCTGCCCGGCGTTCCTGCGGCCGTCGCTGGCCCCGGCCCAGGCCGCCGTCGTCGCCGGCTACGCCCTGGGCGCCGAGACCTTCTTCCAGTGGGGCGGCGGCGGCGGCGCGGAGCTCCTCGCGTCGCTCGCGTCGCGCGGCTACACGGCCGAGCACTACGCGCCCTGGTGCGAGTGCCTGCGGAGGCGCCCCTTCCTCGGCTGCCTCGACGGGGCGCGGCCCCTGGCGGCGCCGCGCGTGGCCTGCACGCCCCACCGCCTCTCGCTCAAGGCCTTCGGGCGCCTCGAGCGCGACGAGGGCAAGACGTACCCGCGGAAGCTCGTGGAGGCGCACCTCCAGTACGTGAGCGCCATCGACGCCACGGGCGAAACGTCCTTCGACGTCGTCCTCATCGACGGCCGCGCCCACGCGTCCGCCGCGATCAAGGCCGCGGGCTACGCGACCGCGTCGACGGTCGTCCTCGTCAACGACTGGCCCAAGAAGTTCGAGACGCTCGTCAAGCGCTTCTATACCCTCGTCGCCACGGTCGGCGCGAGCGGCCGCGAGTGCGACAAGGGCGAGCGCGCCTGCCTCGCGGTCCTCACGGTGAAAGGCGAGTACGCGGGGGACAAGGCGACGCACGACCGCCACGTGGAGCGCTTCAAGAACTTCATGCGCTCGCCCGTGAACTTTTAATTGTGTGTGCGCGGATCTATGGGCCGCGCGCAGAGCGTGTTTTTTGCCGCTGGCGACCCCTAGCCTACCCCTTGTTGTTTGCTCTTTCTCCTCATCGAAACGATTGTGTGTCGACGCCTCCGTCTCGCGTTTCTGGTTGTAGCCGACGCGAGCTGCCCGCGCCTCGCGCGCCCGCGCCACCCCGCCGCGCGCGCCGCGACCGGCAACGCAGCACGCGACCGCTCGTCCGCAGGTCTCCCGTGTTCGTCGCGTTCCGCGGCGTCGCACCCCGTCGTCGACCATGATGACGGCCGGGGAGCCCATCAGCAAGCAGAAGAAGGGCCAGAAGCCCATGAAGCAGCTCTACGACCACCTCGGGAACCCGAAGAAGGAGGGGGACCCGCCGCTCGGCGTGGGCTACGACGAGGACGGCTGCCCCGTGCCGGACTGGGACATCGAGGTCGACGCGACGCACGACAACCCCGACTCGAACGGGTGCGCCCTCAAACCCCCCGCGCGCCCCGCGCGCCCCACGCCCATCCCCGCCCCCCTAGGCGGCGGCGCGGCGCGAAGATCGTCGGCGCGGTGCACCTCAAGGACTACGTCAAGTACGTGAAGCGGCTCTGCCCGACGTGGGGCAAGAAGTTCGGCTACGTCAAGAAGGACCGCGTGGGCTTCTTCGGGTCCTTCACCGTCGACGAGGCGAAGCTCTGCCTCTGCACGGAGGACTTTGGGTGGAAGCTCGGCGACGACGCGGGCCTCGCGCCGACGCCGCCGTACGTGCGCCTCTGCTACGGCGAGCACCACGGCGAGCAGGAGTCGATCCGCCTCTTCACGGGGCTCAGCGAGGTGCACCTGCTCAAGGATTTGGACCTGCGCGAGGTCCACTACATGCTCCAGGGCCTCGGCTACGTGAGCTACAACGTGCCGCAGTGGGAGGAGGACCGCTGGTGGGGCGAGGGCATCGACGTCTACCCGCAAAAAGTCTCCGCGGGCTTGGCCGGCGGCAAGGGCCCCATGTTCTACTCCTGGTACTACCGCCTGCCGCCCTGGATGCCGGGCCTCGCGCTCGAGGGCGAGGACGGCGACTACAACAACGGGCCGCTCGCGCTCAAGAAGAAGATGCAGGAGGAGCACAAGGAGATGGAGTACCAGAAGCTCAACGAGGACCACATGCTCGACCTCAAGCAGAAGGCCCTCGAGCAGCGCGAGGACTGGCTCTCCCAGGCCGCGGAGGCCGCGGAGGCCGACGAGAAGGAGTAGAACGCTCCTCGCCGTACGTGGCGCGCCGCCCCAATTCCGCGGCGCCCCGCCTCCTAAGCCGCCCGCGCCTCGAGCTCTTCTTAGGACCGGCGCGCGCCGTAGACCGCGCGGTAGTCGCGGACCGCGTCCGCGTGCTTCGCCCCGCCTCCTAAGCCGCCTCGAGCTCTTCTTAGGACCGGCGCGCGCCGTAGACCGCGCGGTAGTCGCGGACCGCGTCCGCGTGCTTCGCCGTCTCCGCGTCGCCGCCCTTGGCCGCGTCGAGGTAGGCGAGGAGGTCCGTGAGCGTGACGATGGGCACGACGGGCACGCCGAGGTCGCGCTGGACGGCGGCGACGGCGGAGACGCGCGGCGCGCCCGGCTCCGGCGGCGCCGCGCCGCCCGTGACCTCCTCCCGGTCGACGGCGACGCAGACCGCGACGAGGATCGCGCCGGCCTGCTTCAGGATGCCCGTCGCCTCGCGCACGGCCGTGCCCGCGGAGATGACGTCGTCCACGAGCAAGACCTTCTTGCCCGCGACGTCCGCGCCGACGAGCGTGCCGCCCTCGCCGTGGTCCTTCGCCTCCTTGCGGTTGTACGCGAACTGCGCGATGACGCCGCGGCCGGCGAGGGCGGCGGCGACGCCGGCGCAGAGGGGGATGCCCTTGTAGGCCGGGCCGAAGATGACGTCGAAGTCGAGGCCCGAGGCGACGATCGCGGCCGCGTAGGCCTCGAAGAGCGAGAGCACGTTGGGACCGTCGCAGACCTTGCCCGCGTTGAAGAAGTAGGGCGAGGCGCGGCCGGACTTGAGCGTGAAGGCCCCGAACTTGAGCGCGCCCGTGTCGAGCACGCAGTCGATGAAGGCGCGCTGGTGCGGCGCGATCGACGCCGGCGGCGGCTGCGCGAGCGCGCACTCGACGGCGGCGTTGATCTCGTCGCGGAGCTCGGCGGCCTTGGCCCTGGGGTCCGGCGCGTTGGCGACGGCGCGCGACACGGGCACGACGAGGCGGAGGGACGCGCGCGACGGCGCGGCGTTGCCCGCGAGCGCCGCGGCGACGACGTCGGACGCGGACGCGCCCTGGGCGCCGACGCCTGGGCAGCAAAAGGGTGCGAAATTCCCAACTTCAAAGGCTCCTATCTCGGTCGTTTCCCGCTCGTTTCGGCTGATTTTTGGACGAGCGATCATCTCTCGGAGCGCTCTCGAAGCGTGGGTGCTGTTTCCGGAACGCGCGCGCGCGGAACACTCACGTTGAAGCGACGTTGAATCACCCTTTTGCTGCCCTGGCCCACACCCGGAGCGAGGATCCACGCGGCGCCGTTCGCGCGCCGCGCGGCGGCGACGGCGGCGGGCTTCGTCGCGCCGACCACGAGGCCCAGGGGGCGGCTCGCCTCCGCCGTCCGGGCCGCCCAGGCGCCGCCGCAGAGGGCCGCGACGGTGCCGCGGAGCTCGTCCGACTGCACCTCCTCGGCCGAGCCGTTCGACGTCGCGCAGAGCACGAAGCAGCCCTTGCCCGCGTAGGGGCCCGTCACGAAGGGCGCGATGGCGTCGTAGCCCAGGTAGGGCGACAGCGTCACGCAGTCCGCGCCGAGGTCGTCGTAGCACGCCTTCGCGTACGCCTCCGCCGTCGCGCCGATGTCGCCGCGCTTGCAGTCGAGGAGCGCGAGGCCGCCGACGGCGTGCACCTTGGCGATGACGCGCTTGAGGGCCTCGAGGCCCGCCGACCCGTGGGCCTCGAAGAAGGCCGCGTTGGGCTTGAAGCAGCAGGCGACGTCGTGGGTCGCGTCGATGAGGGACACGCAGAGCGCCTCGGCCTCGGCGGCGCTCGACGCGCGCGGGTCGAGGCCGACGCAGAGGAACGTCTCCTGGGACGCGCAGCGCGCCGCGAGGCGCTCGAAGAAGCCGGCCATTACACTGGTGGATGCAATGATGGGTGCCGAGGACGCAGGATGCTCGAGCTCGATGCTCTCGTTCAAAACTCAGCATCGGCGCTCGCGAGGCATCATCGAGGCACGATCAGCTCCGAAGCTGCCCGGCGGGGATGGCCACGACCAGCCCCATGGCGACGACGACGCAGCCCCAGCCCGGTTCGGTCGTGACGCAATCGGCGGCGAAGGGCCGCTTGTCGCACGATCCCTGGGGCTGGCCGTTCTGCGACTGCCTCGGCGCCGCCGTGTGTTGCTGCGATTGCGTCGTGGCGGGCCAGCTGTACGAGCGGCTCGTGAAGCCGGGCAGCTGCAAGTTCATCGTCGGCGGCTACACGCTGATGATGGTCTTCGCCGCGCTCCTGGCGCTCATCGCGGTCGGCTCCTCGCCCATGAACGCGACGCTCTACCAGGTCGCGACGTGGCTCGGCTGGCTCACGCACCTCGCTCTCGTCGCCGTCATGGTCGTCGTGCGCGTCGCGGTGCGCAAGCGCGACGGGATCCCGACGGCCGTCGAGGGCGACCCGTGCGTCGAGGACTGCCTCTGCCTCGTCTGCTGCGCGCCCTTCGCGCAGTGCCAGGTCGCGCGCCAGGAGTACGACGCCGCGCACTACGCGTTCGTCTCGATGAACGGCGCCGACGCCGTTTAAAAAAACTATGACGCCGCGTCGTCGGAGGCCGCGGCGTCGCGCGCGGCCGCGGGCGCCGCGGCCGGATCCTCGTAGCAGACGAAGAAGAGCATGTCCTTGAGCGCGTCGCCCAGGGAGCCCCGGCTTTCGTCGTCGTCGCCCGCCTCCTTCCTCGGGCTGCCGTCGCCGGCGAGGTCGACGACGGAGACGTTGAAGGCGCCGTCGAAGTCCGGCATCGAGAACGTCGAGTCCGACGACGTCGCGCGCCGCGGCGGGTCGTAGGTCACGGGCTTGTACAAGTTTTTCTTCTTCTTGCCGTCCAAAGCCGAGCAGCAAAATAAAAAAGCCTTGTTCGTCGCCGACGTGTCGCTCGGGCGCCGGTGCTTCGGCGGGAGCTCGCGCACCTCCTCGCCGTCGATCGTGCCGACGATGAGCGGCTCCTCGTCGTCCTCCGCGGCCGCGCACGCCGCGAACTCGAAGCCCGCGATGGCGACGCTCTTCTTCGATGGCGACTCGTCGGCGTCCTTGAAGTAGGCCGCGGCGACGTCCTCGACGGACTCGTCCGCGCCGCCGTCGTCCTCGGGCGGCGGCGGCGGCGCCGCGGGCCCGACGGGCGCGGCGAGCGACTTGTCGAAGTCGCCGTTGAAGAAGGCGTGCTCCACGAACTGGGCGAAGGCGCGGTCGTTCCAGGGCGCGAGCCGCGCCTGCGGGTCCTTGAGCAGCAGCCCCTCCAGCAGATCCCTAGCAAAGGGGTCGTCGTCGAACGCGTTTTCGAACGCCGGGTCCCGGAATAACACGTTGATGAAGAGGTCCCGCGCCGTCGCCGCGCCAAAGGGCGTGCGGCCGCAGACGCACTCGAACAGGATGACCCCGAAGGCCCACCAGTCCACGGCCGCCGTCGTCACGCCGCCCGTCTTCTGCAGGCGCTCGGGCGCCGCGTACTCGACCGTGCCCGCGAAGCCCGCCTTGCGCGCCGCCGGCCCGCCGCGCTGCACCGTCGTCGGGCACAGCGTGCTCAGCCCGAAGTCGGCGATCTTGACGAAGCCGTCGTCGTGGAGGAGCACGTTCTCGGGCTTGAGGTCGCGGTGGATGATCGAGTGCGCGTGCAGGTCCCTCAGCCCGCTCGCGAGCTGCGCCGCGAGCCGGCGCGACGCGTCCTTCTTGAGCCTCCCGCCGCACCTCGCCACGTGGTCCACGAGGCCCCCGCCGCCCGAGTACTCCATGACCAAGAAGACCTTGTCGCGGGACTGGAACGCGTACTGTAGCCGCACGAGGAAGCGGCTGTCGATGCCGCAGACCTTGCCTAAAATCTCCCGCTCGGCGACGAGCACGCGCCGGTCCACGGCCTCCTTGTGCATGATCTTCATGGCGTGCGTGCTGCCCCGCCCGGGGCCCAGGACCTTGCGCACGAGCAGCACGACGCCGAAGGCGCCCTCGCCGACGACCTTGATGGGCCTGAAGGCGCCGGCGACGTCGGGCCCGTCGCAGAGCGGCCACGAGTTCCGCTTCGTCCAGATGACGTTCGACATGGCAGGTCTTCCTTCGGGATTTGTCAGGGCATCGGGCAGCCACGGAGCCTAAAAACGAGGTCAAGTTGCGGAGCAACTGATTTTGGTGCCTCCGCTGCAATCGATCGACGCAGCCGGCAGCCACAGCCCGGCTTCGGTATCGACGCAGAAGCCATGCCGCGCCTCGTCGCCGCTCTCCTCGCGCTGGCGCGCACGGCCGCGGCGGATTTGCCCTGCGCCGCCAAGCCGGAGACATGCGTGCCCATCAAGACGGCCACCGGCGATCTCATGATGCCCGCCGTGGCTTTGGGAACCTGGCGCGGGTCCTACGGCGACTGCGCGGACAATGATTACTCATGCGTACGGGCCAAGGCCAAGGCCTCCGTGGGCGACTGGCTCGATCTCGGCGGCCGCCACATCGACGGCGCCAACGACTACCGGACCCAGGTCGAGATCGGCGAGGCCGTCGCGGGCGCCGACCGCGAGTCGCTCTTCATCACGACGAAGTGCCCCGGCGCGCTCGGCATGCAGGCGACGATCCAATGCCACGAGGACAACCTCCAGATGCTCGGCCAGTACGGCGTCAACACGTCGGGCTACGTCGATCTCCTCCTGATCCATTTTCCCTTCGCGATCAAGCCCGAGTGCTACGGCGTGACGACGTCCGCGGACTGCGCGGCGTCGCCCTACTACGACCCGGGGACCAAGGTCCGCCAGGAGACGTGGAAGGCCATGGAGCTGCTCGTCAAGCTCGGTAAAGCTGTCGCCGTCGGCATTTCCGACTACAACGCGACGCACATCGAGGAGACGCTCGAGGTCGCCGAGGTGCCCGTCGCGCTGCACCAGGTCGAGTGGAACCCGAAGAAGCACGACGAGGACATGCTCAAACTGTGCCAGAAGCACGGAATCCAGCTCCAGGCCTGGTCGCCGCTCGGCGGCGCCGAGGGCTCCGTGCTCGGCGACCCGACGGTCAAGAAGATCGCGGACGCGCACGGCGTCTCCACGGCTCAGGTCACGCTCAAGTGGTCCCTCCAGCGGGGCGTGGCCGTCGTGACGGGCACGGACAACAAGGACCACATGGCGTCGGACCTGGACCTCTTCGGCTTCGCGCTCGGCGACGACGAGGTCGCGGCCATCTCCGCGCTCCAGTAGGGCGGCGTCTTAAATCTCGAGCGACACACGCCGCGGCGCGGGGCGCCAAGCCCGGCGGTCCGCGGCGGCGCGCGGCCGGTCACGCGCGGCGCGCGGGCTTGATGGCGTGGACGAGGGCCTCGGCCTGGTGCTCCGTCGCGAGCTCGAGGGTGACCAGCTTGCCCTTGTCCGTGGCGAGGATGACGAAGTTCGGCGGGTACTGGGACGCGCGGAGGCTCGCGTCGCGCTGGAGCTGCGTCCGCGGCCGCGGCCCCTCGGGAGGCTTCGCGCCGTGCGTGCGGCTGCCGCGCCAGGCGCTGAGGTCCTCGGCGATGCGCAGGCGCCGCGTCTTCTTGAGCAGGCGCCACTTCTTCGCGGGCAGGATCTGCAGCTCCTCGCCCGGGTCCAGCCGTAAGCTCCGCTCCGCGCGGCCGCGGCGGCCGTGCTTGTGCACGGGGATCTCGATGCCCGGGACCATGGTCCCCGGCTCGCGGCGCGCGGTTTCCTCCTCCTCCGCCGCCGGCGGCGGCGGCTTCTCCGGCGCCTCCGCGGCCGGGGGCGCCTCGGCGCGCTCCGCGTCCGCCGCGGCCGGCGGGATGCGCGGCGGGTCCGGCAGGACGACGGCGGACGCGACGGGCCGCGCGTCGTCGTGCGACGCCTCCGCCGCCGTCGCCGTCGCCAGGCCCGCGTCGCCCGCGGCGACGCGCGCGTCGTACTCCTCGCAGGTCGGCGGCGGCGCCAGGTCCAGGCACACCGCGCGGCCGCCGAGCGCCTCGGGCAGGAAGTCGGGCCGGATCTCCTCCGTGAGCGCGCCCGTGGCCCCGAGGCCGTGGATGTAGATCTTGCGCTGCGTGTGCTTCGGCAGGAGCGGGCGCAGGTAGGCGAAGAACGTCGACACGGCCATGGACGCGTTGACGAAGTGCGTCGTGTCCTGGAGCCACGGGTAGTAGCGCTGCACGAGCGGGATGAGCTGCTTCACCATGCGGTAGCCGCCCGGCAGCAGCGCGTGCCCGAAGGTCAGGCCCTTCATGTCGAAGATCGTGCAGAGCCGCGCGATCTCGCCCCAGCCCTCGCGCAGCGACCCGCCGGCCGCGCCCGCGCGGTTCGCCTCCCACTGCGCGTGCGCCGCTCGCAACAGCACGCGCTCGCGGCCGAGCGCGATGCGCTCGAGCTGCATGGACTTGAACTCCAAGGCGTAGGTCTGCCAGGCGATGTAGCCCTCGGCCGTGACGTCCCGCAGCCGGTGCGCGGGCCAGAAGCCGTACTGCTCGACGCAGAGCGCGTTGCCCTTGACGTCGAATAAAGACGTGGAGCACGGGCACACCGCGAGGCGGTCCTTGAAGAAGTCGCCCAGGGGCCAGCCGCTCTGGGGCACGTCCCCCTTGCGCAGAAAGGCGAGGATCTCGTCGAGGCCGTTCTCCCGCCGGTAGGCCAGGTACCTGCGCCCGCGGGTTCGCGGCCAGAAAACGCGCGCCCCCGGGCGCGCGGGCGCCGCGCGCGCGTCGAACGTCGAGAAGGGACGCGGGGCGCGCGCTGCTTGACGGCGGCGAGGGCCTTGTCCGCCTTCTTGTGCTGGCGCAGGAACCGCAGGAGGCGCCGCTCGCCGTAGGCCTCGGGGTACGGCGGCGCCCTCGCCAGCTCCTCGCGGCACTCGGACCGCACGAGGTCGAGGAAGTCGCGCTCGCTCTTCACCCAGCGCGGGGCGAGGGGCGCGGCCCGCAGCCAGGCGGCGAAGGCCGGGTCGTCGGCCTCGTCCCCGGGGATCAGCTCCGGCAGAGGCAGCGGCGGCGCGCGCTCGGGCCCGAGCCAGGCCGTGACGCCGTCGTCCCCGCCGAAGCCCTGCGGCACGGCGAGGGCGTACTGCATGATGGGGACGCCATCCTCGTCGAGGAGCTCCTTGGTCACGGGCTCCGCCTGGACTTTCGTGACCTCTCCCATACCGCCGCCGCTGCACACGCGCTGGGTGGGCTGCTTTGCTGGTGGTGGCTCGGTAACAGCACCAACGTCGGCCATGTTGTCGTCGACGTTGCACTGAGCAACGTCTCGAATCGCATCACGCCAGCAAGACCGTGAAAATTCGGCTGGGCTTGGTCGATAACCATGGCGGCCATGGCCCTCGAGGGCAGTCCGCTGAAGCGGGCGCGCAAGGGCCTCGCGTCGCCGTCGGCCACGGCCGTGCCGAAGCCGTCGCCGATTCCCCGCGTGCCGCGCGAGATGAGCCACCAGCGCGACTCCGCGAGCGACTTCGAGCCCCTGCGCTTCCTCGGCAAGGGCGCCTTCGGCGCCGTCGTGCTCGTGCGGCGCAAGCGCGGCGCCCACGCCGGCGCGACCTTCGCCATGAAGGTCATGAGCAAGCGCAAGCTCGCGCACCGGAATTTGCAGGAGACGGCGCGCGTCGAGCAGGAGGTGCTGCGGACCGTGCGCCACCCGTGCCTCGTCCACCTCTGCTACAGCTTCCAGAGCCGCACGCGGTTGTACCTGGTGACGGCCTACTACGAGGGCGGGGCGTTGGACGCGCGGCTCGCGGCCGCGGGGCCGCTCGGCGAGGCCGAGGCCGCGGGCCACGGCGCGCGCGTCGCGCTCGCCGTGGGCCACCTCCACGCGTCGGGCGTCATCCACCGCGACATCAAGGCGGCGAACGTCCTGCTCGACGGACGCCGGCGCGCCTTCCTCGCGGACTTTGGCCTGGCCGCGTACTGCGACGACGCCGCGCGGGGCCGGTCGAGGTCGTTCGCGGGCACGCTGGTCTACATGGCGCCGGAGCTCTTCCTCAAGAGCTGCACGGCCTACGACGGCGCCGTGGACTACTGGAGCCTGGGCATCCTGCTCTACGAGATGTGCGCGGGGTCGACGCCCTTCGAGGCGGAGCGGCCGCGCGACTTGTTCCGGAACATCCTCCACGAGGCGCCGCGGCTCGGCGCGCTGCCGGAGGCCGCGCGGCCGACGGTCGGCGCGCTGCTCGCCAAGGAGCCGGCGCGGCGGCCGAAGCTCGACCGCCTGCGGTGCGAGGGGTTCCTCGCGGCCGCGCTCGACGCGGCCGGCGACGGCGGCGACGCGGCCGACCGCGGCGACGCGGCCGCGCCGGCGACGTCCTTCGACGCGCGCGACGCCCACGCCTACCTGAGCCACGAGGGCGAGAGCCTCTGCGCCGACGTCCGCGCGGACCTCTTCGCGGGCTTCGCGTACCGGCAGGAGTCCGCCGCGCGCGCGCCGGCGATCCCGGAGCGCCGCGAGCCGAGCCTCGGCGCGGCGTCGACGGGCTCCTCGAACGCCTTCTCCTCGGGCAGCGTCCTCTCCGCGTCCGACGGCGGCGAGGACGAGAAGCGGCCGAAGAAGCGCGGCTTCCTCTCGTCCGCGCGGAAGACGCTCGCCAAAAGCCTCGGCAAGATCCGCCCGCCGAAGTCCCCCACCAAGGGGGCGTAACGGGGCCTGTGTGTGTGATTTGTGGCGCGCGCCTGGGTGTACTTGCGCGCAGTCCTGCGTCGACGGCACGCGGCGTACCCCCGGCGACGCCTCCGGCGAGCCTCCGAGTCGGCGGCAAACTCGAGCGGGACGATTCTCGACCCACGCGCCGCCGCGCCGACCCGCTGCCGCTGTCAAGCAACCATGGTCCTCACTGCCTGCGGCGCGTTTGAAATGCACGTCATGCTCGGCGAGTCGAAAGCGGAAGAGTTCGCGCCAGTGGCTGGATGCGCGCCCTGCGACGGCTTCATCGAGGCCAACCTCTTTGTAAAGGGCGTGTCTTACCAGAAGGAGGAGGTCGAGACTGATCCCTTCGGGGAGACGTTCACGCAGGCGTGGCCCGTGACTCCGTACAAGGTGCGCGTCAGCAACCACTCGAACGAGCAGCGCTGGATCCGCGTCTACGTCGACGGGGAGCAGGCCTACGGCTGCAGCATCAACGCCGGCGAGACGCGCGTCCTGGAAGGCAAGCAATCGCAGCCGGACCAAGGCGCGTCGGCGATCCACGAGCTCCTGTTCGCGCGGCCGCGCCTCGTGCGGCGCGACGAGAACGTGGACGCGCCCGTCGATCCGGCCAAGCTCGGCGAGTTCGAATCCGTCCGGCTCGACGTCCACGCGTGCACGCGAGGGGAAGAGACGCGGGGCACGAAGCGCGGCGCGTCCGGCGGCTTCGACGGCGTCAACAAGGCCATCTGCAAGAAAGCCAAGGCCGGCGCGATGACGCGCACGGGCGACGAGCTCGCGCCCGCCGCCTTCGTCGGCAAGCCCATGACCAATTACAGCGTCGGCGCCAAGATCTCCACCCTCCGCATCCGCTACGCGCAGCGCGACAAGCTCGAGAAGCTCGGCGTCGTCAAGGACGAGCCCGACGAGTGAGCCCCGCGCGCCGCTTTGTAAGAACATGTGTAACGCTCAGTCCCCGGGTCCTGTGTGTGCTTCCCTCCGGTGGCTGGTTTGTGGCGCGCGCCTGGGTCTACTTGCGCGCAGTCCTGCGTCGACACCGCGTCGCGTGCGGCGCCGGAGCGCGGCTCGCCGGCGCCGCGCGCCAGTTGTGGCATTTATAAAAAGAGCTTGCTCGACACGACCGGTCGACCCGCGCCGCTGTCAAGCACCATGGTCCTCACTGCCGACGGCGCGTTTGAAATGCATGTCGTGCTCGGCGACACGAAGGCGGAAGAATTCGCGCCAGTGCCCGGATGCCCGCCCTGCGACGGCTTCATCGAGGCCAACCTCTTCGTCAAGGGCGTGAGCTACCCCAAGGAGACGGTGGAGACCGACCCATTCGGCGAGGAGTTCACGCAAGCCTGGCCGGTGACGCCTTACAAACTACGCGTGGAGAACCACTCGAACGAGCTGCGCTGGCTCCGCGTCTACGTCGACGGCGAGCCCGCGTACGGTACGAAAATCAAGCCCGGCGCCGTGCGCCTCATGGAGGGCAAGCAGTCGAAACCGGGGAGCTCTTCCTCAGCGGTCCACGAGCTTTTGTTCGCGCGCCCGCGTCTCGTGCGCGTCAACGCCGGAGAATCGGTGGACGGCGCCGTCGACCCCGCGAAGCTCGGCGAGTTCGAGAGCATCCGGCTCGACGTCCACGAGTGCACGCGAGGCGAGAAGAAGCGGGGCGTGAAGCGGGGCGCGTCCGGCGGCTTCGACGGCACGAACAAGGCCGTGTGCAAAAAGGCCAAGGCCGGCGCCATGACGCGCACGGGCGACGAGCTCGCGCCGGCGGCGAACGGCGTCCACAATCGGAGAGAGTACGACGTCGGCGCCAAGATCTCCACCCTCCGCATCCGCTACGCGCAGCGCGACAAGCTCGAGAAGCTCGGCGTCGCCAAGGACGAGCCAGACGAGTGAGCCCCGCGCGCCGCTTTGTAAGAACATGTGTAACGCTCAATCCCCGACGTAGACGCGGTGGACGTCGTCGACGAGCTTGCCGAGCTTGCCGCCCTTGTCGACCTTGTCGCCCGCGTGGGTCCCGACGCTCTTCTGGATGCGGTGCTTCTCCATGTTCTTGCGGAAGGTCGCGTACTTCTTCACGTTGATGAGCTTGGAGTAGGTCGCGGCGTCGCGCTGGATGTTGGGCCCCTCGCCGGGCTTGCGGCTCGGCCGGTAGGTGACGTTCGTCGACGAGAAGCGCTCCTTCTCGGCCTGCTCGAGGTCCTTCATGTACTCCGAGTTCTCGAGCTTCTGGAGCCGCTCGGCCTCCTCGGACGCGGCCGTCGCCTCGCGGTCCTGCGCGAGCATGATGGACGTGCGCCGGTTGACGGCCTCGACGTCCTTGTGCCGCATGGACATGCGGCCGCCGTTGAAGGAGATGGACTGCTCGAGCGTCGCCTTGGCCTTGGGCGTCGCCGCGGCCTCGTCGGCCTTCTCCTGCGCGGACTTGGCGACCTCCTCGTCGCGCATGGAGTCGCCGACGTGCTGGAGCGAGCCGCCCTCCATGTAGCACCGGTCCATCTCGCGCAGCTTTTCCAGCAGGTCGTCCTGGCGCTCGCAGCGGCGGTCGATGTGCTTCACCCAGAACTTCACGCCCAGGATCGCGTTGTGCAGGATCTCCTGCATCTCGAAGGCCGGCGCGACGAGCATGGGGTAGGTGTTGCAGCGCGTCACGAACTCCTCGCGCGTGATCATGCCCGACTCCGTGAAGTCGCACTTGTCGAGCGCCTCGAGGACCCGCTGCGTCAGCGGCCGGTCGTAGACGTAGTTCACGAGCGCGACGAACTCGTTCATCTCGAGGTAGCCCGACCCGTCCTCGTCGAAGATCGCAAAAATAAAATGCAGGAGGTGGACCTTCTGCATGCTGCAGTAGTTGTAGACGGCCGCGGTGTACTCGAGCACGTCGAGGCTCATCTTGTCCGGGGGCTCGTTGTCCATGATCGTCATGGCCCGCCGGTTGAACACCGTGTCGGCGACGGCGTAGTGGTTGAAGAGCTCCATGGACGTGATCTGGCCGCTGCGATCAATATCAATATTGTTGAACTCCCAGGCGATGCGCCAGACGACGCGCGCGTCGATCTCGCAGACGAGCATGAGGTGGCGCAGCTTGATGTACTGGCTCGGCGTGATGCGCAGCCGCTTCGCCGTGAGCGTCATGCTGTAGACGATGCCCATGATCGATGCTATCTAAATCGAGACCCGGGGCTGGCGTGGGGAGGACGGCGCATTGCAGCGCACGGTCGATTCGACGGGGCAGCCACGGCAACCAGGTCGTAGGTGCATTTGTGGTGAAGCGCTTGCCACACAGCGAGCTCTGGCCTCGTCTTAGAGGCGCCAGCGCAGCGCGACGCACCGCGCGCGCAGCACCGCGCTGACATGTCGAGCTTCCTGAGGAACCTCTTCTCCAAGGTCGTGCAGCGCGGCGCCGCCGCCGCCGAGCCGCCGCCGGCGCCGCCGCCCAAGTGGTCCCAGGCGGGCCTGCCGCCGATGACCAAGTTCCGGCCGCCGACGAAGGACGGCCGGGCGCCCCAGTCCGCCGGCGACATCGACCCGAAGCTGTTGGCCGAGCTCTACAAGATGGGCCCCGCGCTCAAGACCGAGACGTCGCAGCCGACGGCGCCGCCGACGAGCGAGGAGCGGTCGCGCAAGGCCCGCTACGGCAAGCTGCGCCAGACGGAGGCGCCGCCCGAGGGCCGCCTCGTCGAGGCCGACGTCATCCACTTCCTGGACTGGCGCGGGTCGCGGACGTCGCCGGACGTCGCGTCGTTCGCGGCCGCGCTCGGCGGCGGGCCGGACGCGGAGGCGACGGCGCGCGCGCTCGCGCGCGACTTCGGCCACCCGCAGATCCAGGAGGACCGGGGCGTGCGCATCGGCCTCTGGGGCGCCGGCTCCGTCGCCGACGGCGTCATCCACGCGCTCCCGGCCGGCGGGGAGCCGCGGCCCGCGGCGACGCCCCGGCCGCTGCCGGGACGCCGCGCTAGGCCGCCGCCCGAGGACTCTTAGACTCGTCTGTAGATCATGCCCCGGGCGCAGGCCTTCTCGACGGCGGCGTCGAGGCCGCGGCCCGCGTAGTCGACGTGGCGGTCGCGCGCCGCGCGGAGCCGTCGCGGCCGCGCGGGCGGCGACGGGCCCGCGGGCGACGACTCCGAAGACGTGCCGTCGTAGGGCGGCGGCTCGGCCCGCTTCGGCGGCGTGTCCGGCGTTCGCTTGCGCTTCGGCGGCGGCCGCGGCCGCGGCGGCGCGCGGCGCGGCGGCGGCGCCGCGGGCCGCGGCGCCATGGCCTCGGCGAAGATGGCGGCGTGGAGGTCGGCGACGGCGGCGAAGGCGCCGGCGCGGACGCGGCCGGCGAAGCCCTCGAGGAAGGCCCGCTGCCGGCCGTCCGCCGCGGCCGCGACGAGCTGCGACAGCGCGGCGACCTGGTCCTCGGGCGCCGGGGCCGCCGGCGCCGCGCGGGCCTCGCGCTGGAGGCGCTTGCGCTCGCGGCGGTCCCGGCGCTCGGCCTTGCGCTCGCGGAGCCGCGCGCGCTCGGCCTTGCGCGCCGCGCGGCCCGCCGCCCGGTCCGCGCGGTCCGCGGCCGCGCCGTCGTCGCCGCCGCCGTCGGAGAAGCGGGGGAAGTCGTCGTCGCCGCCGTCGCGGGGCGGCGCCGCCTCGACGGCGTCGACGGACTCGCGCCGCGGCAGCGCGAAGCCGCTCCCGTCGGACCAGCGGTCCGCGTCGTCGTCGGCCGGCGGCGCCTCGGCGGCCCACTGGCGCTGCGTCGGCGGCTCGGCCGAATCGTTCCACTGGCGCTGCGTCGCCGGCTCGACCTCGTCCCGCCGCGTCGGCGGCTCGACCTCGTCCCGCCGCGTCGGCGGCTCGACCTCGCCCCGCTGCGTCGGCGGCTCGACTTCGTCCCGCCGCGCCGACAACTCGACCTCGTCCCGCCGCGCCGGCGGCTCCCGCGGCTCGTCGGCCGCCGCGGGCTCGTCGTCCCCCGGCTCGTCGAGGCGCGTCCGGTCCGAGTCGGACCCCGCGGCGTCCGGCGCGTCGAGGGTCACCTTGATCTCCACGGGCGGCCGCGGCGCCGGCGCCACGGCCGGGGCCCAGACGTTCGTCGCGCGCGGCGCGCCGGCCGCGAGGTCCCAGGTCCCGTCGCCGGTCCGCGCCACGCGGAGGGGCACCGCCGCATCGACGCGGCCGCCGCGCCGGCCCGCGGCCCACCTAGGCACCGCGTCGTCACGGAAAAGGAAAAAGGGGCGGGACGCCGGCGCGCGCAGCGACGCGAAGACGCCGGCCGACGGGTGCGGCGCGGGGCCCGAGGAGTCCTCGCGGCCGTCGTCCGACGACTCCGACGACGACTCCGACTCGACGACGGCCGCGGCGTGCGGCACCGCCGCCGCCGCGCCGTCCGACGCCTACGGCGACGCGCGTCCGGCGGAATCGCGAAACGGAAGCGACGGGCGCGGCGCCGCGCGGCGTCGACCCGCGACGGGTTCCGGCGGCACTTGTGCGTCTCGTGGCGCCGGCAGCCCGTGAAGTTCGCGAGCGTGTAGCACGCCCCGCAGCGGTACGCGCAGCCGATGAGCCTGCGCGCGGAATCGTCCATCGAGACGCGTCGCGGCCGCGGCGGGGCCGCGCGGTCGGCGGGGCGCCGGGGCGCCACGTCTTCTCGCACTGCGGGCAGCGCCAGAGGAGCCGCTCCGGCGCTTTCTCGCGGACGTCCTTCGCGGACGGCGGCTTGACGCGCTGCCGGCCCTCGTCGTCGAGGTCGGGCGCGGTCGCGACGCGGCACGCGTAGCACACGGGCACGGGCTCGTCGGCCGGCGGGGCGGCGACGGGCCGGCAGACCGTCGCGGCGGCGCGCGGCGGCGGCGGGGCGACGGCGGGCCGGGGCGTCGCCGCGGGCGCCTCGCGCGGCGCGGCGTCGACGGCGGAACCGCGCTCCGACGACGACGCGCTCGCGGTGATTCGCGTCACCCCCGACGCGTCGGCCGGCGTCGGCGCGGCGTCGTTGAAGGACGAGTCCTGCGACAGTCGGACGAAGGCCGAGTGGGCCGGGAGCGCTTTGAACGTGTTCGTGACGTCCTCGTCGCACTGACTTTCGTCCTGCGACGGCCCGAACCACTGGCTCTCCTGCGACTGCGACATCGCGCGCGTGGTCGCGGTGCACGACGCGTCGGAGGAGGAGGAGCGGCGGGCGTTTGCGGGGGCGTCGAGGGGGCGGGCGAGGCGTCGATGAGGGCGGCGCCGAAGAAGTCGCTTAAAATCTCCACTTAGAGGGTAAGCAGCCGACAGTGCCGCCGCGCCCCGCCCGGCATAAGCATGGAATGCTCGTAAGGGGATGTCTGATTTCATCGACTTTGAGGTGGTGAGTTCCGACGACGAGGAGGACAGCGGCGCGAGCTTCAGCCACTGCGGCCCGGATGGCGCGTGGACGCCCTACCCGCGGTCGCAGTGCGCCACCATCGACCGCGCCATGGCGAAGCGGCCCGCCGGCGGCGCCGTGCAGCTCTCGCGCCACCTGCCCTTCGAGATCCGCTGGGGCGCCGAGGCCGTGAGCGCGCGCATGCCCCAACCGCCGCGGAGCCGCATGATCCAGGTCAACGCGCGGTCGCAGAACACGCGCGTCGTCCGCCGGGACCCGACGCCCAAGGACGAGCTCGCGGAGCTCATGGGCCGGCGCGAGCTGTCGCCGCGGTCCGTCGGGCGCGTGAAGCGGCTCATGTCGCAGCAGAGCGGCGGCGCCTCGGCCGACGCGCCGCGGACGCCCGGGCGCGACGACGACGACGACTACCGGCTCCGGCGCAAGGCGGAGCTCCGCCGGCTCGTGGAGAAGAAACAGCTCAACGCCGCGGAGAAGCTCCGCGTCCAGCACCTGAGCGCGTACCTCGGCGGGAAGCTCTCGTTCTGCCCCGGCGACGAGCGCGCGCGGAGGGAGGGCTGGCCCGCGCTCCGGGGGTCGGCCGCGCGGCGGACCCGGGGCCCCCTGGGCTGGTCCCGCGAGGCCACCCGCTGGTTCGTCCTCGGCCGGGCCGACGGCGAGCCCGGCGGCGCGGAGCTCGACTGGACGCTGCGCTGGTTCGACGACGAGGCGGCCTTCGCGCGGGGCGACGCGCCGCGCGGCGCCGCGTCGCTCCGCCACGGCGACGCGGAGCTCCGGGGCGAGGGCGCGGACATCGAGGTGCGCGTGTCCGGCGGCGACGGCTTCGCCCTGGGCTTCGACGACGGCGCGGACCGCACGCGGTGGTGGCGCGCGCTCGCGACGACGATCGCGAGGACGCGGCAGCTCGTCGACGACGGCGGCGCGCCGCTGCGCGCGGGCGCCGCGAAGCGCGACGGCGACGACGCGCCGTCGGCGCTCGAGGCCGCCGGCGCCGCCGTCTACGGGTCCCTCTTCGGCGTCGAGCCGCGCGCGCCGAGGCGGCGGGAAAGAGCGTTGAGCGTCGACGGCGGCGACCGCGGCCGCGCGGGCGAGGCCAAGGAGGCGTACCAGCAGGTCGTCAAGCTCATCATCCGCCCCCCGCGCGCGAGCTACGGCCCCGCGGACCTCGGCCCGTCGAAATTCATGTTCCCGCGCCGGTTCCTCGAGCCCGGCGTCGTCGGCGTCGAGCGCGTCGACTTTTCCGTGACGAACAAGTTCGACTACGCCCTGCAGGTGTCGCACTGGCGGCCCGAGCACCGGCCGCCGAAGCAGACGCCCTGCATCCTGTACCTCCACGGCGACGCGTCGTGCCGCGTCGAGGCGCTCCAGGTGCTCAAGCTCGCGCTCGAGCTGGGCGCGTCGCTCTGCGCGGTCGACTGCGGCGGCTCCGGCCTCAGCGACGGCGAGTTCGTGAGCCTGGGCTACTACGAGCGCCACGACGCGCTCGCCGTGCTCGACGAGCTGCGCGCGGCGGAGCTCTGCGACGGCAACGTCGCCTTGTGGGGGCGGTCCATGGGCGCGGTCGCGGCGATTCTCGCCGCGTCGACGCTGGATCCCTTGGTGTCCTGCGTCGTCGCCGACAGCCCCTTTAGCTCGCTGCCGGACCTGTGCCACGACCTGCTGGACAAGCACGTGAAGACGGGGCTCCTCGTCGACGCGGCGATCGAGGTCGTCTCCGCGTCCGTGGCCTACCGCGCGGGCTTCAACGTCCGCGACGTCGACGCGGAGGACGCGATCCCCGCCTGCGTCTGCCCCGTCTGCCTCGTCCACGGCGACGAGGACACGTTCGTGCGCGTCGACCACAGCCGGCGCCTCCTCGCGGCCGCGACGGCCGCGCCGGAGACCAAGTTCGTGCCCCACGCGGGCGGCAAGCACGACTCGCGGCGGCCCGACGCCGTGCTGAGCGCCGCCGCGGCCTTCCTGCTGCGCCACCTCCGCCGCGAGGCCGGCGGCGCCAAGGCCGAGCGCGAGCTCGCGAGCTGCCTCGCCGTCTACGAGACGCCCATCTCCGCGCCGCCCTGGGCCGGCGCCTCGGCCTTCACGTCCGGCGCGACCGCGAAGCGCCAGTCCCAGGTCAAGGGCGCCCTCGGGCGGGCCTTTCGGTTCTGACGTGTGTAAGATGTTCGCTTTCAAGCTGGCTTCAAGGTGGTTGTTGCCGCTCGACTCGACCTCACTCAGCTTTGCAGTGCCGCAAGGTGAGTGCGCGCCGCTTCCGCGCCGTGGCCTGACCGCCGCTGCAGCCATGACGGGCCGGCGGCTCGCCGCCGCGCTGCTCGCGTCCATCGCTTTCACGTACACGCCGCAGAACCGGCGACCAACGAAGCAGCGCACCGCGCCGCCACCAACCACCAGCACGGACCGCGTCGTCGCCATCGGGGACGTCCACGGCGACCTCGAGGCGCTGCGGAGCTGCCTGCGGCTGTCCGGGCTCGTGGACCGCGAGGACGCCTGGGTCGCGGCGCCGGGCGCGACGTTGGTCTCTTGCGGCGACGTGCTCGACCGCGGCGACGGCGACTGGGATTGTTTGACGTACCTCGCGGACCTCAAGACGCGCGCCACGGACGCGGGCGGCGACGTGCACCTCGTGTTGGGCAACCACGAGGTGCTCAACGTGCTCGGCGACGTGCGCTTCGCGTCGCGGGGCGCGTTGGTGAGGTGCGCGTGCGAGACGGACCCGGGCCGGTCGCCCGGGTCGCGCGACGACGAGTGGCTCGTGGCCGCGCGGAAGCGCGCCTTCGCGCCGGGTTCGGGCGAGGGCGCGAGGCTGCTGGCGGCGCTCTGCGGCGACGCGCCCGTGGCGCGGGTCTGCGGCGACACGCTCTTCTGCCACGGCGGCCTCCACGTCGTCGCTCTCACCGTCGGCGCGGCCGCGCGGCGCAAGGCGCGCGGCGGCGACGCGCCGGGCCCCGGCGCCGGCTCCCGCGCCTTGCTCGACGCGCTCAACGGCGACGCGGCGCGGTGGCTCGGCGGCGCGGGCCGCCTGCCGCCCGCGCTGTCGCCGTCGCCGAGCTCGCCCGTCTGGAGCCGGTCCTACTCGCATCCGGCGGGCGCGGAGCCGTCGCCGCGCCAGTGCGGCGACGCGCGGTCGGCGCTCGACGCCCTCGGCTGCGCGCGCATGGTCGTCGGCCACACGCCCCAGCTCAACCAGGGCATCAACGCGTGCTGCGACGACAGCGTCTTCCGCATCGACACCGGGCTGAGCGCGTACTACGGCGGGCCCAAGGAGGTCCTCGAGCTCCGGCCGGGGAGGAGGCCCGCGGTGCTCCGCTCCGCGCCCCGCGGCTTCCTCTGATCTGGGGAGCCCCAATTCGCAGGCCTCACGTAAATTCGTCTGTACCGTCGTTCGCGGCTGACAAAGTCGAAAAGCGCTTACCCCGGAGTCGGAGGGCGAGCGCGCGCGGTGTCCCCTAGGGCTGCCAGGTGCCCGGCTTCTCGACGGCGACCTCGATCTCGACGGGCTTGGGGGGCAGCTTGGACGCTTTGGTCTTCGCCAACGAGTAGAGCAACACGCCGCCCATGGCGACGCTGGAGCCGATGATCTTGCGCGTGGACACCTGCTCGCCGAGGAAGAGCACCGCGGCCAGCAAGATCGCGACGCGCTTGAGCGAGTTGGCCACGGCGGCGGACACGGGGCTCAGCAGGTCCAGGACGCGGAAGCCCATCTCGTTGTAGCCGTAGTAGAGGAAGCCGCACGCGACGAGCTGGCGCGCGAACGCGAGTTGATCGGGCATCTGTTGGAACGCCGCGAGCGCCGCGCCGCCCTCGCCGAGCGCCGACGGCAGCAGCAGCAGCGTCGTCGAGCAAATGGTAAGAAAGGCGTAGTTGTTCGGCGCCGTCAGGTTGTACTTCTGCTTCGTCTCCTTGCCCATGAGCGACTTGGCCAGGAGTTTCGCGATCGAGAACGCGACCGTCGACCCCAAAGCCGCGAGCGACGCGTAGCCCACGAGGTCGCTCAGCGGGAAGGACGTGCCCGGCTTGAAGGCCGCGTAGGCGACGCCGCCGACGATGGGCGTCAGGCACGCGTTGACCCACCAGGGCGCGATCTTGCCCGTGAACGCTAAAAGCACCAACGTGCCGATGACGGGCTCCGTGGCCTTGATGACGTGCGTGAAGAAGACGGAGCCCGCGCCCATGCTGCTCACCTGCAGCCCGTGGCCGCCGCAGTGGAGGGCCGCGATGGGCAGGAACTTGAGCACGAGCGACCGGTCGACCTTTGGCGGCGCGCGGAGCTTCGTAAACCACATCGGCAGCACGAACAGGAGGCCCGACGCGAGCTGGAACCAGGACACGACCCAGGGGTAGGGGAACTGGTTTAGGATGAGCTTGTTCTGCACGTTAAAGAACGCGTTGAACGCGTACCACAGCCCGATGAACGAGAGCAGCGGGATCACGCGGCCCGCCTTGGACTCGTCGCTGATGGACACGGACGCGGCGAGCGGGCCCGCGGCGCCGGCGCGGCCGAAGCGGCCCGTCGCCGCGGCGCGGCCGAGGCCCGCGACGCGCCGTTTCAGGCCGGCGGCGGCGCTGGCCGCCGCCGGCGGCGGCGCCGGCGACGGCGCGGCGTGGCGGGCGACGGCTGACCGGCGCAGCGGCGATCTCGCGGACAGCTGGAGCGCCGCCGCCGGCGCGAGCAGCGCGACGCACAGCGCGACGCGCAACGAAGCCATTGGACGCGTTTAAGCGCGGCGGCTGGGACGCGATTATGTAGCAGCCAGAGACCGCGCGCCTGAGCTCACAAATCGTCGTGTCTTTTTCGTTCAACGATGCACATCTGATGCACGCATTGTGCCGTCGTGTTGATGCAGCGGTCCTCCTGCTCGACGCGGGCGCGCGAGTCGATGACCGCACCTACAGCGGGTGGACCGCGCTCCACTACGCTGCCGCCAAGGGACGCACCGACATGTGCAAGCTCCTCCTGAGCCGCGGCGCGTGGCTCGACGTGCGCACCAATTACGGCGACGACCCCGAGGCCCGCGCGCGATTCCGCGGCCGCACGGCCACGGCCGACGTCCTCGCGGCGGTCCGCGCGGCGGGCGGCTGGCGCCCCTACTGCACCGCGCAGCGCCCCTACTGCGACGCGCCGTTCCTCGAGCTCCGCCGCGAGCTCCGCGCGCCCGGCGCCGTCGCCGAGTCCAGCGAGCGCCTCTACGAGCGCGTCTTCGTCGAGCTCCCCAACGCCGTCTTCCCCCGCGTCCTCGCCTTCCGCCCCGACTTCTAGGCCGCGCTCTTTAAGCGTCCCCGTCGTCGCCCGCGGGGATGGGCGCGTATGCCGCGCCCGGCGGCGGCGGCGGCCCGCGGCCGCGACCGTCGCGAGCAGCTTGAGGAACGTGCCGATGGCGACGACGAGCATGCCTCCTAGCTCTCCCTAACCTCCTACCAGCGCACTATGGCTTAGTTCTTAACGCCCCCGACTTCGAACCCCGCGAGCGGCGCGGCCCCGTCGATCGAACGAGCGCGAAGCGCGAGGCGCGCCGCGAGCGAATGTTCGAAGCGCCGGCCGCGGTCCGCGAAAGTCTTCCTCCGAAAGGGTGGTGTTCGAAAACACCGGTGTGGTTGTGTGAGTGGGCGGCCCGGCGGGTCTTGGTCTTGGTGTCGAGGCGCCCGGGCTCAGCGGGAAGATTTACCCGCCGAAGCCGTAGAGCGTGCGGCCCTGGCGCTTGAGCGCGTAGACGACGTCCATGGCCGTGACCGTCTTGCGGCGGGCGTGCTCCGTGTACGTGACGGAGTCGCGGATGACGTTCTCGAGGAAGACCTTGAGGACACCGCGGGTCTCCTCGTAGATGAGGCCGCTGATGCGCTTGACGCCGCCGCGGCGAGCCAGGCGGCGGATCGCGGGCTTCGTGATGCCCTGGCTTGATTCTGATTGGCTGAAAATCTTCAGGAAACGAACTTGAAGTTCAAAATAAAAGCCTGAAGAAATTCGACCAATCAAAAACGAGATCACGAGGTCCGCTCCGGCGGCCGGCCCGAGCTTATCAGGACCTCCTCCAAACACCAAACAACAAAGCTGCGAGCGCTTCCGGGCGTCGCTCTCGCTTCTGTTCGCGCGCGCTGCTGGGGCAGCCGGCGCTCGCCGCCATGCTTCGCGCGACGCTGCTCCTGGCGTCCGCGCGCCTCTCGAGGAGCGGCCTGTCGCAGACGGCCCCGGCCGAGGCGACGTACAATCCCATCTGCGCCTCGGGCGAGGCGGACAAGGGCCGGTGGGAGGGCGTCGAGGAGGGCGTCTACCACGAGCGCGTGCTCGGCGGCTTCAAGTGCCGCTTCGACAACGCGACGCTCGCGCAGATCGACGACGCGAGCCTCGACTACGGCCCGCGGCTCGCGGCCCTGCTCAACGAGACGAAGCGCCGCTACGACGCGCTGAGCCCCTGGACCTACGAGCTCGTGCTCCGCCACGTGCCCATCTACTTCGAGTTCGACTACTGCGACTACCCCGCGGACGAGTCCGCGTTCCTCCGCGAGCGGCACAAGCACGACGACTCCGACTGCTACGACCAGCAGTTCAGTTACAGCGGCTGGCACGGCGGCGCGACGGAGGCCAAGGTCGGCGCCGTCGAGGCCTGGCGGTGGCGCGAGACCGTGAACTCGCTCTACGACGGCGGCTCCGTCTTCATCCACGAGCTCCTCCACGCGTTCCACGACGCCATCGCCGACATCACGGGCGGCGGCGACGTGAACGTCTACGCGAACTGCTGCCCCTACGCGGGCTACGAACACAACATCGGCCCCGCGGCGCTCCAGGAGGCCTGGCAGGCCGAGGGCGACGACCGCTACATCAACATCGACGAGTACTTCGCGTACATGACCGAGGCGTACCTCACGGAGCGCGCGGACGTGCCGACGACGTACTGCGCCGACGGCGACGACGACGCCGGCGGCGCCTACTGCCCCGCGGTCATCGGCACCTGCGACGACCACGACGCCGACGACGACGCGTGCTACGCGTCCTGCGAGGACATCATCGCCGACCGGGGCTGGACGTGCCAGGAGGTCATCGACGCGGGCGTGCCCGAGTCCTGGTGCACGCAGTGCCCGTCCTGCGACGTCGCGGCGGACGACGGCGACGACGGCGGCGGCGCGACGTGCGGCGACGGCTGCTGCTGGTACGACTGCGACGCGTACGCGCGGGACGTCTGCTCCGACGGCCTCTTCAACCACGCGGCGAGCGGCGGCATCGAGACGCGCGAGGACATCGAGGCGGCGCTCCCCCTGACCTACGCGTTTCTGACGTCGATCCTGACCCTCGGCGAGGCGGAGCTGACGGCGCTCATGAACCTCGAGTACGAGCGGCGCTGGCGCTACGCGGCGTCGGGCACGGACGCGTCCTGCGCGGACGTCGAGTTCGAGGCGGGCCGGTGCTACGCCTACCTCGGCGCCTACGACCCGTGCTACCTGGAAGGGGCCGCGGACGACCTCTCGGAGTGGTCCGTCTCGGGCGAGCTCGCCGTCGACGGCCTCGCGCTCGCCGACGCCGAGGCCCAGAGCGCCGTCTTCCGGGACGCCGTCGCGGCGCTGTCGCTCTACGCCGACGCCGACGACGTGAGCCTGACCTTCGCGGCCGCGTCGCGGCGCCGCCTCGACGAAGCCGGCGTCGTCGCGAGCTACGTCGTCGCGGTGACGTCGCAGGTCGCCGCCGAGGCGCTCCGCGGCGACCTCGCCGACGCGTCGCCGGCGGACGTCGACGCCGCGCTCCAGGCCGCCGCGGCCGACGCCGGCGCCGCGGCGGCCTTCGCGGCCGCGGAGGTCACCGCCGTCTCCGAGCCCGACGCGCGCGACGACGGCGCCGTCGACGCCGCGCCGCGCGCCGCCCTCGCCGCCCTCGCCGCCGCGCCCCTCGTCGCCCACGTCGCCGCCGTCGTCGGCGCGCTGTGGTTTGGGTAGCGCGGTGCTAGATCTCGGCTGCGGAGTGCATCTTAACAGCTGTAGGTGCATGTTGAACAGCATGCTCAGGCAGGTCGCAATGGGGGCCTGCCGCGCGCTCTGATGGCCCTACCATAGCAGCGTCAGGCGCCGCGCTGGCACCGCGTCGACCATGCTCGCGGCGCGCGTCGCGCTGCTCACCGCCGCGGCGTGCGCGTCCGGCAGCGGCGACGACGCGGCCCTCGCCGACTACTTCGCCGTCGCCCGGACCATCTGGCCGGCGACGACGTCCGCGGGCCGGTGCCTGCGCGTGCAGGAGGCCGAGGGCTGGGCCGCCAAGGGCGCCTCGTCGAGCTTCAAGACCGCGGGCGTCGAGGGCGTCGGCCACCACTGGCTCGAGGGCCTCGACCGGTCGCTCTGCGGCGGCAAGCGCTGCGGCGGCCAGCAGTCGTTCTCGGCCTGCGGCGGCTGCTGCAAGGTGTCGACGACCAAAGACGCGGTGGCCTACGCCAAGGCGCCGCAGCGCGCGCGGCGCGGCCACGCGTGGCGCTGCTTCAGCTCCGACAAGCCGAACTACCCGAAGCTCTCGAAATCCCGGCACCACGTCGTCCTCGTCCGCGACGTTCTGGCGACGCACGAGTCCATCCTGCGGCGCTTCTGGAAGTGGGACGCGCGGCCGGGCGGCGGCGTCGACACGCTGGCGCGGGAGGAGACCGCGCTCGGCAAGGCCATGGCCAAATTGGAGGGCCACGCGTTCGACTGCCGGCGGACGCTGTACCTCAGCTTCGACCACGCGCGGCGCCACCCGGCGGCGCACGCGGCGGCCATGGCGCGCTTCCTCGGCGTGCCGTCGGCGTCGAAGCTCCGCGCCTTCTTCGCGAAGACCGCGGCGCCGGCGAACGGCACCGCGCGCATCGATTGCGTCGCGCGGAACAAGGCGCTCCTGCCGCGCCTCGGCGCCTACCTCGCCTGGCTCCGCGCGACGACGGCGAACTTCACCAAGCCCGCGGGCCTCCCGGACCCGGGCTGCGCCCGGGGCCTCGGCCGCGTCGCCGACGCGTGCGCCGGCGGCGACGCGCGGCGCTGCGCCGCCCGGTGGCGGGAGCGCTTCGCGGGCTGCGCCGCGGCGCTCGCGCGGCGCTACCCGACCGTCGCGGCCGTGCCGCCCCTAACGTCGTGCGCCTAGGAGGAGCAGCGAGGGCGCGCCGAGAGGCCTATGCCCGCGGGCGACGCTTCTTAGTAGCGGAAGAGGTCCCGGGGGAACGCGTACTCCTCGGGCGGCGGGCTGAAGCAGGCGGCCGCCTTGTCCGCGCCGAGGCCGGCGAGGAACGCGCGGATCTCGGGCCCCGCGGCCGCGGCCCAGTCCGCGCCGAAGGCGACCTCGAGCGCGTTCTCCTCGTTGAGGTAGCAGGGGTCGTTGGCGACGCCGGCGATGGCCTTGCCGAGGTCGCGCCACCAGTAGAAGAGCGTCTTGACCGTCCACAGGTAGCCGAAGCCGTAGGCCGTCGGCGTGTCGCGCCGGCCGCCGACGCGGCCGACGTCCGCGCGGGAGTGGCGCTCGCGGCGCGCGACGACGGCCGCGGCGGCGTCGAGGGCCGCGCGGGCGCCGCCCAGGGCCGCGGCCTTCGCCGTCGCCGTCGCGCCGGGCGCCTGGGCCGCGTAGATGTGGGCGACGAAGGCCGCGCGGCCCACGAGGAGCCCCGCGGCGTCCGCGAGCTCCGCGACCAAGGAGCCCTCCGCCGCGGTTCGCGCGAGGGCCGCGAGCTCGGCCGCGCGCGCGGCAAAGGTCGCGTTCATGTCCGCGAGGAGCGGCGCGACGCGGCCGTAGAGCGGGTGGCCGTGGTCCGTCGGCGCGACGCGGCCCGGCCGCGTGCTCGCGACGCCGAGCGTTTCCAGTAAATCCGTCCACGCCGCGCGGCCGCTGAGGTAGCCGAAGCCCGAGAGGACGCCTAAATCGCCGACGTGCGCGCCGCCGCCGAAGACGAGGAGCCGCCGCTGGTCCTCCGCGAGTTCCGCGACGACGTCCGCGGCCCGTTCGCCGACGGCTTTCGCGACGGGCGCGAGCGCGGCGCGGAACGACGGCGCGGGCCGCCAGGCCGCGCGCGCGGCGACGACGTCCGAGAGCCAGGCGCCCCACTCCCAGCCGCTGTCGAAGATGTTCTGGCCGCCGAGGGGCGCGTTCTCCAGGTTTCGGAGGTCCCGGACGCGGTTCGCGCCGTAGAGCGGCAGGAAGAGGGGCACGTCGACGTCGACGTTGACCCAGTAGTTCGTCTCCGGGTGGTAGACGACGTCGCGCCTCGTCGCCTCGTCCCGGAGCCACGCGTCCATGGCGCTGTAGTTGGCGTTGCCGTACGTGCCGCCCGTGGGCTCGTCGAGCGCGTAGGCCTGGACCGGGTGGGGCAGCACGCCGAGGCGCGGCGTCGCGAACCTGCGCGATGAGTGTGTGCTCTACACATGTGCGTCCGGACGCCGGCGGCGCGCTGGGGCAGGAAGTTGAAGTTGAGCGGGTCGCCCGTCGCGGGGTCCGGGAAATCGGCGCACGTCTCGCCCGTCGCCGCGTGGACCTTGATGTAGGCTTTCGCGCCGTAGGTCGCGTGCGTGTAGTTCGCGAGCTCGTCCATCAGCCGCAGCATCTCGGCGCACTTGGGGTGGAAGAACTCGCTGTAGCCGCTCTCCGTCGAGAGGACCTCGAAGCCGGCCTGCTCGACGAGCCAGTCGACGCGCGCGCGGACGTCCGCGGCCTGGCGCGCCCAGGGTCGCAGGGGCGACGTCATGACCCAGGCGTTCTGCTGGAGCTCGACGAGGGGCACGTCGGCGCCGGGGGCGAGCCCGAAGCTCCGCGCGAGGTCCGTGAGCCCGCGGAGTCGGGAGGCGCGCGCGGCCGACGCGGTAAAGTTCGCGTCGTCCATGGTTTCGTCGTGGAGCAGCACCCACTCGACGCCGTTCTGCCTATTGGCCACGCACCATTCGAAGGCGCGCCGCGCCTCGCCGACCATGGACGCCCAGGGCACCTTCGAGCCGTCGGCGAGCGCCGCGTCCACACCGTTGAAGAGCTCCGCGGACTCGAGCGGGTGCTCCGTGTGGACGTGGAGCACGCGCCGGCGCAGGCGGGGCGCCTCGCTCACATTCAGGTCGCCCGGGAGCGCCGCGAGCACCGCGGGGACCTCGGGCCGCAGCGGGTGGAGGAACGCGAAGCCGAGGCGCTCTAAAACGTCGTACGCCGCGAAGGCGCTGCCGATGTTTCGGGGCGCCGCGGCGCTCACGCCGTTGCCCCGGCCGCAGACGACGCCGCCCACGCGTTTCACGACGTAGGCCTCTGGTCCCAGGTCGGCGAGGTCGCGGCCCAGGGCGTCGCAGGGGCCCGAGACGTTGCCGAGGACGAGGGCCTCCGGGACCTCGAAGCCGCTCAGGAGCGCCCGCACGGATTCGGCGACGGCCGGCGGCACGTCGTCGCCGATCAGCGTGGCGGCCGCGACGCGGGCGAGCAGCAACACTAAGAAGCAGCCCATTGGAGGGCAGCCCATTGTGCTTCTTCAAGAAGACCGCAGGTTTCTGACATTGAATGGGTCGCCGAATAAGATGGCAGCAAAAATGGGCAGCCTCGTCCGCGCCCTCGTCGCCCGCGCCGGCGCCTGCGCGGCGGCGGGCGCGTCGGCCTGCGACGGCGCGACGGTCGGCGACGACGGCATGCCCGTCGCGGAGCGGTCCTACAGCCGCCGGGAGCTCGGCGAGCACCGAAGCGCGAAGAACTGCTGGGTCGCCATCAACTCCTCCGTCTTCGACGTGACGGCGTTCCTCGCGCAGCACCCCGGCGGCGCGTCGGCGCTCCAGCAATACTGCGGCAAGGACGGGTCGTCGGCCTTCGGCGCGCTCCACGGCGCCGGCGTCCTCGCGGACGTCGGCGGGCCCTACCGCGTCGGCGCGCTCGCGCCGGACGGCGGCGCGGCGATCATGACGTCGGCGACGCCCGCCGGATTCCAGCACCCGACGGGCGAGGCCCTCGCGTCGGGCGCGGCGAAGAAGGCCTTCGACGGGGCGCCGCGCCTCGACGCCGACGCGCTCGCCGACCTCCGGTCGCTCGACGACGTCGAAGAAGCCGCGCTCGCGCTGCTGCCGGAGGCGCTCGCGCTGTACGTGAACTACGGCGCCGAGGACGAGACGAGCAAGGCGCGGAACCGGCGTCCTGTGGTGGTGACGAATTCGAGAGATTTTGGCCGGGAAAAAGAAGAGAAATCGTTACCGACATGCTCGGTAGGCGCGGAACCGGCGCGCCTGGGAGGACGTGCTCCTGCGGCCGCGGGTCCTCGCCACCACGCGCGCGCCCGACGCGTCCGCGAGCCTCTTCGGCGCGGCGACGCGGACACCTGTCTACGTCGCGCCCTTCGCGAGCGCTCGGGCGAGCCACCCGGACGGCGAGGTCGCGATCGCGGCGGCCGCGCGCGACCGCGGCGGCGCCTTCTGCGTGCCCCACTTCGGGGGCCACCCGCTCGAGGACGTCGCCGCCGTCGGCGCGCCGCTCCTCGTCCAGCTCTACCCGCCGCGCGACGCGGCCGGCGGCCTCGACCGCGCCTACGCGGCGGCGGCGCTGCGCCACGCCGAGGCGTCTGGCGTGCTCGCCGTCGTGGTCACGGTCGACACGCCCGTCGACGGCAACCGCCTCCGGACGTACCGCGACCCGGCCTGGCTCCGCCGCGTCGGCGACCAGCTCGGCGCGTTCCCCGCCGTGCGCACCTTCGAGGCCGCGGGCCTGCCGCGCCACCCGGGCATCGCCGCGCACATGACGTGGGACGACGTCGCCTGGATGCGCACCGCGTCGTCGCTCAAGGTCGTCGTCAAGGGCGTCATGACGCGCGAGGACGCCGAAATCGCCGCGGCGACCGCGGACGGCATCGTCGTGTCGAACCACGGCGGCCGCCAGCTCGACGGCGTCGCCGGCACGGCCGAGGTCCTGCGCGAGTGCGTCCGCGGCGCGGGCGGCGCGGTGCCGGTATTGTTGACGGCGGCGTGCGCCGCGGCAAGGACGTCTTCCGCGCCCTCGCGCTCGGCGCGTCCGGCGTCTTCGTCGGCCGGCCCGTGCTCCACGGCCTCGCCGCGGGCGGCGCGCCCGGCGCCGCGCGCGTGCTGGAGATCCTCGAGGACGAGCTCAAGCGGACCATGGCGCTCTGCGGCTGCGAGACCCTCGCCGACATCACGCCGGCCCACGTCGCGCCGCCGCCCGCGCCGCCGCCGAGGCTCGACTGGACCCGCGCGGAGACCGCGGACGGCGCGCCCTACTGGTACGTCTCCACCTGGGACCCGCCCGCCCCAGTAAGCTCTTAGCGATACGGGTTCATGGAGATGGGCAGGATGCGCGCCTCGCTCCGGTCCCTGGATTTGAGGCTCGCCTTGAACTCGTCGAGGGGGATCGCGCCCTCCCGGAGCTTCGCGACGCGGCGCGGGTCCCCGTCGCGGAGCGCCTTCTCGGCGTCGATCATGTCCGCCAGGGCCGCCTTCGACTGGCTCCGCGCCTACCAAGCATGTCGGTAACGATTTTTCATCGTTTTCCCAGCCGAAATCTCTCGAAAATCGTCACCGCCAGAGGACGCTGCCCCGCGCCGCGAGCCCGGGCGCCGAGGGCGACGCGTCGCCCCGCGGCTGGCCCTTGATCGTCAAGTCCGCGCCGCCCGCGAGGAGCAGGAGGGCCGCTTGGTACTCGCCGTTGAACGCCGCGCACCAGAGCGGCGTGCAGTTCGCGAGGTCGACGGCGTCGACGGTCGCGCGCCTGCCGAGCAGCGCCGCGATGACGCGCGTCCGGCCCTCGGCCGCGGCCCAGTGCAGCGCGCACCAGCCCTCCGCGTCCTTGGAGTCGACGTCGGCGCCGGCCTCGAGCAGCTTCTCGGCGCGCTTCAAGTTATGCTTCACCTGCGGGCGGGTGCACCAATGCCCGCAACACTACGATGCCATGGCTCACCTTCTCGCCTTTGTAGCAGCCGTCCGCTCCCTCGACGTACGCGCCTGCGCGCGACGAGGTTACGTTTCAGGCGACATGCACGCGACGCTGGCGTCGCGCCGCAGGCGATCCGGAAGAGCTCGTCTTTCTGAGCCTGGGGGAGCTGCGACAGCTCGTCCGCGTCCATCGGCTCTCACTACCACATCGTGGCTGCCCGTTGTTGCCTTCATATTGCGTTCAGTGTAAGGCCAACACCTTAGCGCGCTGACTGAGCTGTCGAGTCTGGGCCTCGTTGTCGGCGTCGTCGTCCTCGATCTTGGCGCCGCGCTGCCGCCGGCGCGCGGAGTAGGTATGGCAGCCACCTCGACGAAGGAACTCACCGCCACGGGCGCGAGCGTCACGACGGTGAGCGCCGGCAGCGACGCGACGGCGCCGCCGCCGCTCGAGCCGTGGAGCGCCGGCGCGCCGACGGCGGCGGTCGTGCCCGCGGGGCAGTGCGCCATCGGCGAGGACTGGACGCCCTGCCCGCTCCTGGAGCGCCTCTGGGTTTCCAAGGACACGATCGTGGTGACGTTCGGCCTCGCGGACGCGAAGCCGCTGAACCTGTCGACCTGCGCCTGCGTACTCGCCAGGGGCGGGGCCGACGCCGCGGGCGAGCCCTTCGTGCGGCCCTACACGCCCGTGTCGACGAACGCGCTCGCCGGCAAGTTCCAGCTGATGATGAAGGTGCGTTCTTCCCTCTCGAATTGGAGTCGGCAACAGCAACGCGACT
Organism: Aureococcus anophagefferens; assembly: GCF_000186865.1. Classification (NCBI taxonomy): domain Eukaryota; class Pelagophyceae; order Pelagomonadales; family Pelagomonadaceae; genus Aureococcus; species Aureococcus anophagefferens. Next base: position 448,523 of record NW_008705561.1, read on the forward strand.
ACTTGAGTAGGTCTACGACGCGGGCAACCTGAGCCGGTTCATGGCGACGCTGGCCGTCGGCGCCGCGGCGGACTTCAAGCACATCCCCTTCAACGTGAAGAAGCAATATCCCTTCCCCGCTTCGGCGCGAAGAAGGTCGGCATGCTCGTGGGCGGCACGGGCATCGCGCCCATGCTCCAGGCGCTCCACGCCATCCTCGGGACCGCCGACGACGCGACGGAGGTGACGATCCTCTACGGGTCGCGGTCGTCGGACAACATCCTCGCCAAGGCGACGCTCGACGACTGGTCAGCGAGCCACGCGCAGCTCACGGTCGTCCACGTGCTCTCGCACGAGCCCGAGGGGTCCGCGTCGCCCCACGCGCGCGGCTTCATCGACGAGAAGCTCGTCGAGGACCACCTCCCGAAGCCCGGCGACGACGCGCTCCTCTTCGTCTGCGGCCCGCCGCCGCTCTACGACGCGCTCTGCGGCCCGCGCGGCGAGGCCGACGCCGTGACGGGCCTCCTCGGGGACCTCGGCTGGGGGCCGGCGCAAGTCGTTAAGTTTTAGTAAGAGCCCGAGCACGTTGAAGCACTTGTTGAAGCGCCTGCGCCCGTCCGCCGCGCGCGCGCGCGTAGATTGATACCCCCGAAAAGTTACAGCGCCGCCTCGACGTCGTCCTCGGGCGCGCGCATCATCTCCCGCTCGACCTTGACGCGGATCGCGGACGTGGGCAGCTGCGCCGTGAGCCGCAGGTAGGACAGGTCGTCGTTGTGGTCCTTGCGCGCGATGTCCTGGGAGACCGCGTCGACGGGCGCGACGTCCGCGGACTCGTCGAAGAGGACCTCCGGCGTCACGTCGAAGATGACCTGGCGCACGTAGGCGTCCTGGCGGACGAGCTGGAGCACGACGGCCTCGCTGAGCGGCGGGTACGCGAGGTCCAGGAGCGCTAAGGCGCTCCAGAGCACCAAGACGCCAAAGGCGAAGCACGCGAAGCGCGCCTGGGGGCTCAGGTGGTGCGTGACCTCGGCCGTGAAGACGACGATGCCGCAGTTGGAGAAGATGGACGCCTTGAGGATGAGGCCGAAGATCTTCTCCCAGACGCCGATGGACCGGACCTCGAGGGGCAGGGGCCGCCGGTGGAACCAGAGGAGCTTGTAGCCGTCCTGCTTGAGCTGGACCGTGTTCAGGAAGAAGCAGAGGAGCGGTGCGAGCGGAAACGCGGCGCCGAAGCCCGCGACGTAGCCGAACTGGACCGCGAGCTCGAGGTAGTCGTCGATCGTGTCCTCGATGTTGTCGTACTCGGCCGTCTCGACGAACTGGCGCCGAGCGACGACGCGGAGCGGGTCCTCGTCGTCGTCGCCGCCGTAGACGCCCCTGGTCTTCGCGACGACGCGCCGGTGCTGGACCCAGGGCGCGAGGAACTGGCCCAGGAACGACGCGGCCGCGCCCGAGAGGAAGAGCGGCCAGATGACGAGGTACGTCTCGTGGAGGCAGCCCCCCTTGTGCCGGAGCGCGCCGCAGCCGTGGGCGTTGAAGGCGTCGAGGAAGGCCACGAAGACGATGGACGCGAACGTGTTGCAGAGCTTGAAGAGGACGAGCTTCGACGTCAGGTGGTCCGCGTACTGCGCGTCCGTCTTCCAGTTCTCCCGCCGCGTCATGGTCCGCGCGACGTCCTTGTAGAGGCCGTTCAACACCTGCACCTGCGCGATCGACGCGACCGTCGCGAGGTCCGTGCCGCTGACCAAGCCGCCCAGGTATCTCTCCCGCCCGTAGCTCTGCTTGAAGTTCGTGATCGCCGCGATGACGAGGACGGCGAGAAGCAGCAGCGCGGCGACGACGAGCCACGACAGGAACACGGCCTTGCGCCGCCGCGAGTCGGGCCAGTCGATGACGATCTTGCCGTAAACCAAGTCCGTCTGGGGGATACCCACGAACGCGGGCCGCGTCTTCGGCCGCGCGACGGCCCAGGCGTAGGACCCCCACTCCTTCGCGTAGGACGCCTGCTGCCGCTTGAAGTCTGCGAAGAACGCGCCGCCCCAGAGCACGAGGACGGGCGCGAAGACGACGCTCGGCAGCTGGCGCCGCGGGCTCTGGTTCGGACCTCCGGACTCGGACTCCGGCGCCGTCGCGGCGGCGAGGAAGACCGCGACGCCCATGACGCCGACGTAGAGGCACCACTTCGCCAGCACGCTCAGGAATAAAAAGTAGAAGCCGAAGAGGTCCCCCAGATAGTCGCGGATCTTGTGGATGGGCACCTTCCAGGGCGGCACGTAGGCCCGGATCCACGTCTCCGTGAGCCACGCGCGGCGGCTGTCCGGGTCCGTCGCGGGCTCGTGGAGCAGCATGAGCGTCGCCCACTCGGGCCCGAGGTCCGCGTCGCCGTCGTCCATCGTCCGCGAGTTGCGCCGCCGCCGCATGGGCACGACCGCGCCGAGCTTCTTGCCGACGGTGCCCTTGGCCGCGAGCGCGGCGGCCGCCTCGTGGTCGACGAAGGGCTTCACCTTGTCCATGAGGCGCCTGCGAGGGTCGGACGAAAGTCCGGGCCGCGCGCGCCGCGGAAAAGGGGACGCCGCGGCGCGCGGGTTGAGGCCCGCGCCGCGCGCGGGGTGCGGCGCGCCGCCCGGGCCCGCGAGGTCCCGCGACGCCGTGAGCATGCGCATCATGACCTTGTGGCGGTTGTGCGTGACGAAGTTCATGTAGAGCGGGAGCTTGTCGGCGCGGAGCTCCGCGTAGATGTGGACGAAGGGCGGGTAGAGGCCCTCCTCGATGGTGAGCTCCGCGAGCGACCCGCCGGCCTCCACGGGCCGCTTCTCGAAGGCGATGGGCGGGTCCAGGGCCGCGCACGCCTCCCGGAGCCGGCCCGGGTGGAGCCGCGCCTAGCGAGCGCGACGGTGACGATGTTTCATTGGTTTCCCACCCAAAATCTCTCGAACATCGTCGCGGCCACAGGACGCCGAGCCGCGCCGGTGCGCCGCAGGCCGCCGCGAACTCGAAGAGCCGCGGCGCGGGCACGCCGAGCTTCAAAAAGAGCACGGCCTCGTTGCCCTTGAGCGCGTGCGACTCGAAGAGGTCCGTGACGAAGCCCGCGCGCTCCAGGTCCCGGCGCACGCGCCGCATGTAGCCCGCGGACGCCGCCGGCGTCACGATGGCCATGTCGTAGGCCACGCCTTCCGGCGGCGCGTCCATGGTCCGCTCCTCGTGCTTCATCTCCGCCGGAAACGACCCGGCGGCGGCGAGCGCGTCCTCGAGGTCCGCCAGGCCGTCGCCCGCCGGGCCGGGCTCCGGCTGCGCCATGGCGGGCAAGTGGTGCGGATGGATCATCGTCGAGTCATGCGGCGCTGCCCATATGCTGTTTTGCCGCTCAACATGAAGTTCAAGGACCTGAAAAGCTTCACTCATTTTTGCGGCAGCGAGAGCGCCTTTGCGCCCGCCCTCGCAGCGCGTCGCCTGCTCGCCGCTGGTCGACAATAGCATGGCGAACGGGTCGTCGCCGCGCCCTTTGCACAAGCCGCCGGTCCTCGACTGCTCCGCGACTGACGTCGCCGCCGGCGACGACGTGCGCGCGGCGCTCGCGTCGACGCTGTCGCCCGTCGTGGCCCTCGAGGGCCACGGCCTCGCGGCGCGCTGCGCCGCCGTCGCGGCGGCGGCGAGCGCGGCGCACGGCGCGGGCCGCGGCGCACGGCAGGAGGCCTTCGCCCTCGACGGCGTCGCCGACGCGGCGGCGTTGAAGGCGGACCTCGTCGCGCTCGCGCGAAGAGCGCTCGCGGCCGTCGCTCCCGGCTTCCCGCCGGACGCGGCGCTCGACGCGCGCTTCTCGCTGCGGCGCTACCCGGCGACGGACGACGGCCGCGACGCGCCGCGCCTCGGCGCGCACGTCGACAACACGCTCTGCACGCTGCTCTGGTCGACGGGTCCGGGCCTCGAGGTCCTCGCGCCGCGCCGCGACGACGCGGCCTGGACCGCGGCGGACGTGCGCTCCGTGGGGCTGCCGACCATGGGTTCGGAACCAAAGGTCGTCGGCGACGGCGACTGGGCCGCCGTGGACGCGCGCGCGGGGGCCGTTTTGTTCACGCCGGGCGAGGAGTGGACGCGGTGCGCGCACACGCGCGCCGCGGCGCCGCTCCGGTCGCCGACGCTCCACCGCGTCGTCCTCCCCGGCGACCAGACCCGCCTCTCGCTCCCGCTCCTCGTGAGCCTCGCGAATCCGTAAGTGGTTTTATTGGAAGCACGCGTCGTAGGGCGGGAGCGGCACGGCGGCGCGGCCGTCGTCGCCGCCGTCGGGCACGGCGGTCCAGAGGCGGCCCACGGCGACGGGCGCCGCGGGCTTGCGCTTCCGCGGCGCCTCGGCGCCGGGCGCCGCCGCGAAGAACGGCCGCGCCCACCGCGGCGCGCGCGCGCGCCGCGGGAAGCGCATCGCGGCCCGCGCGCCGCCGCCGGCCGCGGGCGCCGCGTGGGGCTCCCGCCAGTAGGAGATCATGAGCGTCACGCGCCGCGCGCATGGGTCCGGCGCGGCGCCGCGGCCGGGCACGACGCAGTGGAGCAGGCGCCCGTCGAAGGCCGCGCAGCGGTTCGCCTTCGGCGGAACGAGCGCGGCGCAGTCGCGCACGGGCATGCGCGCGTCGGCGATGGTCTGCGTCGTCACGAGCGTCGGCCCGCCGAGCGTCTCCGTCAGGTAGACGACGACGGACGCGATGGGGTGCCGCGGGCCCTCGCCGTCGTGGCGGCCCTCGTCGGCGCTGTCGAAGTGGAGCTGGTGGCCGCAGCCGTGGGGGCGGCAGTGGGCCCACCACTCGACGGCGCGGGCGGCCTCGAGCTGGGGCATGGCCCGGGCGAAGAGGCCGCGGAGCGCGCGCGCGGCGACGCGCGTCGCCGGCTCGTCGTCGCCGTCCGAGTCCGAGTCGTCGTCGGCGATCGAGTGCACGTAACTGAAGAAGCCCGCGCCGCCGCCGTCGACGTCGTAGCCGTGGGCCGGCCAGAAGCCGCCGTCCGCGGCGAAGCAGCGCGCGAGCGCGTCGAAGAGCCAGCCGGGCAGGGCGTCGTCGAAGGCCGCGCACTGGCGGGGCGCGAGCGCGGGCGGCGCCGCCGCGGGCGCGGCGCCGTAGCGCAGGACCTCGTCGCTCAGGCGGAACCGGGCCTCGGGGAACTTCGCGCGGAGCACGGCCTCCGCGTCCGCGGACCGGCCGAGCTGGAAGAGCACGACCGCGTAGTCGCGCGCGGCCTCGCGCGCGGCGGCGGCGAGCGGCGGCGAGTCGCGGCGCGCGCGCGCGCGCTCCGCGAGCAGCAGCGTCTTCCGGAGCCGCTCGGCGACCGCGGGCGTGCCGCCGGCCTGCTTCGCGAGCTTGAGCTGTTCGTTGATGAGCTGTAATGGCTTTTGCTTCTGCGTCGCGGGCGGCGCCGCTTGGCTTTGCTGCGGCGCGGCTTGGCTGCTTTGCTGTGGCGGCGCCCGGCTCTTCTTGACGCGCTTCGGAGGTGGCGCTTTTGGCGCCTGGCTTTGCTTCGACGGCTTCGGCGCCTTGCCGCGCCTGAGAGCGCGTCGCCGCGCCCGTAGGCGGAGAGCGGCGGCGGCCCCGGCCATCGTCTCCTGCTTCGCCAGTTCACGTTGACGATGTTGGACTAGTTATTGAAGGGGGTGCGCACCCGAAGACCCCGCCCGATGTTGACGGCAATAACCAAAATCGCTCGCACGATGACTGCTCTCACGCTGGCTGCCCGACTCGCGCTGCTCGCGTCCGCCGCAAGCGCAGCGCCCGAGCTTCCGGCGCTCTATGGCATGGCTGGTATCGCGCTGCCCAACGGCGCCATCTACGCCGCGGAGCTCGCGCTGGGCCCCATCGACGCCTCCGGCGATGCGGTCGCGCTGAGCAGCGCGGCGGTCGTCGACGATGTGCACTTTCTCGACGGCATGTCCAGCGGCTGCGGCTTCGTCGTCGACGGGGGCATCGCGTACACCGTGGGCTACAGCTGCGACGCTTTGCCGTACAAGAACTGCCCGCCGAGCGCCAACATGAGCCTCTTCGGCGTCGACGTCGCGACAGGTACCGTCAAAGTCAACGTGTCCACGCCGCTGCCCTGGTGGGAGAACCTCGACGACCACCACACGAACATCAAGCGGCGCGCCAACGGCGATTTGGTCATCACGGGAATCACGAACGTTGGCGCGGAGCCGAGGCCGCTCGTCGGCGGCGTCGTCGTCATGCGGCCGGACGGCACCGTGCTCGAGACCCACGTCATCTCCCAAAATTGGGGAGAGTACATCAAGGGGCCGGCGGGCCTCGACGACCGGGTCGTCTACCTGTCGACGGCGTCGCTCGGCGCCGAGGATGAAGTGCCGCTCATCAGGTACGATATGGCGACGCGGACGCAGACGGAGGTCGTCCTGCCGCACGGCTTGATCGCGCTGGACATGGACTTTGATTCCACGGCGGGCGGGCTCTGGGTCTTGGCGTCGAACGCGACGACAATCCTCGAATCCGGCTACCAGCTGGTCTTCGTGCCGCGCGAGGGCGGCGCCGCCACGGTCCGCGACCTCGGGCGCGGCTGCCTCTCGCTCGAGAACCCGTCGGACAACTGGTCCAGCACGGCGGTGGTCCACGACGGCGTGCTCGTCGCCGCGGCGCCCTGCCAGCCCGACGCGGCCTCCATCAACACGCACCTCCTCTTCGTCGACGTGAAGACCGCGACGATCGCCGCCTCGCCGATGATCTACCCCGTGCCGCTCGTCGCCGGGGACAACCGCACGGCCCAGGTGTTCGGCATCGCGGCGCGGGGGGCCTAGGGGGTAAGCTGCGAGAGAGCGCTACAAGGAGGCCCGCTACGGCGCGCTCCTCGCCGCGAAGCTCGTCGCGCGCGACTGCCTGCACCTGCCCGAGCTCGCCGATGACGTCGCCGGCTTCGTCCTGCCGCGCACGCGCGTCCGGACGTCCATGTCCGGCGCCGCGCGCCGCCGCTGCGAGTCCGTGGACGAGGCCAACGCGCCGCCGTGCGACGCGTGAGCCGCCCCGCGCGACGAGCGAGCTCCGCGCGAAAAGCGCCGCCGCGCCGAGGCGGTCCGAGTAGATCTATCAAGAAGCGCGTGTGAAACGCCATCGTCGAGAGAACCTTACGCGCCGCCGTTTCTGCGACCCTAGCCCGTGAGGAGGTCCTGCGCCGGGCTCGGCGGCGGCTCCGGGCGCGCGACCTGGAAGCCGATGGTGATGGGCCTCGTGGACGTGATGACGTCGACGGCCTCGCGGCGCGAGCAGTTGAGGAGGTCCTTGCCGTCCGCGGCGGCGAGGACGTCGCCGACGCCGATGCGGCCGCTGAGCTCGGCGGCGGGCGCCGTCGTGTTGCCGACGTCCTTGAAGCGGACGACCTTGAGGGGCATGGTCTTGGAGACGATGAGGCCGAGCTGCGAGGACACGAAGGTGATCTCGTACGACTGGAGCGGCACGAGGAGCTCTACGGAGAGCAGCGGCGTCGCGCGGTCGTCGGGCGCCAGGGACCCCCGCGCGGCGTCCGCCGACGCCGGCGGCGCGACGTTGACGTACGCGTCGGGCCGCACGCGCACAAAGTGGCCCGCCTTGGGTCCGTCGACGACGCGCAGCGCGACGAGCAGCTGCCGCGCGCGGAGCCGCTCCATGGACGTGTCGCGGCCCGGCCCCTTGGGCGTCGACGCCGCCGCCTCGACGACGGCCAGGTCCTCGAGGCCCCGGTCCGGGGACGACTCGGAGCCGTCGTCGGGCTTGCGCCGCGCGACGAACTGGAACGTCGCCGCGTCCGCCGGCGACGACGCCGACGCGCAGAGGCAGTAGCGCTGGAAGAGGCCGCCGACGCAAACGTAGCCCCCCGTGAGCTCCGACTTGAGGCGGAACGTCGCGCCGCTCAGCAGCTCCTCGTCGCGGCCGGGAGACACGACGCCGAAGCCCTCGTCCGTCGCGCCGTCGACGAAGGCGCCGTCGCCGACGCGCTCCACCTTGAAGGCCATGGCCGTGCGGTAGCCGAAGTCGCCGCCCTTGCCCGCCGACGCCGACTTGCCGTTGGCCAGTGCGAGCTGCGACGACACGGAGACGGGCGGCTCGCAGCGGAGGTAGCACGCGTCCGCGGCGTCGCTCTGCGGCGGCGGCTTCGCCGGCGAGTCGGCGTCCTTGGCCGCCGCGCAGCCCCGCGAGCCCGTGGCGCAGAGGTACTGGCCGCCGACCTTGAGGTGGATGGAGCCCGCGTCCTCGGGGTGGCCCGCGCGCGGTAACGCGGACGCGAGGGACCCCGCGGGGATGTCCTGCCAGAAGCGGTTCAGGGGCCGCGCGATGTGGGGCGCGCGCTTGTCCTTCTTCGTCGACGACGCGGGCGTCGCCGAGACGGCGTCGTCCGCGGCCTTCTTCGGCGTCGGCGTCGCGGCGCCGAACCCGAGGGACCCGACGAGCGCGGAGAAGCGGCTCTGCTTCGGCGCGCTCGACGCGAAGAGGCCCGGCGCCGGCGCCGCCGCGGGCTTGGCCGGCGTCTCCTCGACGGCGGCCTTGCGGTCGCCGCGGGGGCTGCCGCCGCGCTTCGGGGGCGGGGGCGCCGCGTCCGCGCCCGCCATGGACCGCGCGGCGGCCATCCAGTCCGACTTGAGGGACTGGCCCGCCTCGAGGTCCGCGACCTTGCGCTTGAGGTCCGCGGCCTCGCGGCGGAGCGCGTCGGCCTCCTTGCGGAGCTTGTCGTTGTCGCCGCGGAGCTGCTGGAGCATCGTCATATACTCGACGCCTTCGGCGGTGCGCTGTGCCTTCAGATCGTCGAGCTCCTGCGTCAGGGCGGCGACGGCGGCCTCGTCGACGACGGGCGTCAGCGTCGCCTGGGCCTTGGCGAGCGCCTCGGCCGCGGCCTCGGCCTTGGACGCCTCCATGTCGCGCAACTTCTTTTCCATGGCCGCGAGCTGGTTCTCCATCTTCGCCTGCTCCTTCGCCTCGGCGAGGGCCAAAACGAAGGCGGCGACGGCGCTCCACTTGCGCGCCGACGTCTGGAGGACGACCGCGGACCGCCGCTTCGCCGCGTAGGCCGACGCGGCCGCGCGGCGCCGCGCGGCCGCGGCGATCCTCGTCGCGCGGTGCACGCGCCGCCGGAGCTTGACGACGCGCAGCGCCAGCAGGGACCGCCGCGCGGACTGGGCGATGATGGACGCGACCTTGAGGCGCAAAAAGGCCGCGCGCGCCGTCGCGCGCCGCGACCGCGCGCTCACGAGCACGACGCCGCGGCGGAAGAGCGTCCAGCGCTTCACGGCGGCGACGCGGCGCCAGGCCGCCTGGGCCTTGGTCGCCCTGTCGCCGAGCGCCGCCGCGCGGAGCCGCTCGAGGCCCTCGAGGGCGCCGGCCTTGAAGTAGACGCGCGTGACGCCGACCGCGTAGGCGCCGTCGTACGAATCCGACGCCGCGTCGCCCAGCAGGTCCTGCGCCAGCGCCGCCGCCGACGCCGCGGGCTGTTCCGCCAACACGGCGAAGCGCCGGGCGAACTCGGCGTGGGGCAGCTTGTTCGGGTAGCCCGCGCGCGCGACGCGGATCGCCTCGATGACGCCCGCGCACCGGAGCTGGTCGACGACCATGGCCAGGTCGTAGTTCGCCTTGGACTTGACCGTGTTCGGCTTGACGCAGCGCACGTACTGGACCTTTGTCTTCTCGATGGTCTCCATCAGCAGACTTAATTGGCTCTTGAACTTCGTGCACACCGTGTCGGCGACGAGCGTCGACCCGCGCCGCTTCGAGCCGCCGCCTAAATTCGCCGCCGGCGCCTGGGGCGCGAAGAGCTCCGCCAGCAGCTTGAAGGTCGCGTGGCGCGCGAGCAGGTTCAGGTCCTCCATTAAAGCGTCGTTGTTCCGTTCCAACCACTTCTCCGCCGTGTAGGTGACGTCGCCCGCGTAGTGCTTCACCGTGAACTGGTCCTTGCGGATGCGCGCGGCGACGAAGCGCGCCGAGGGGCCCGACTCGTCCGTCGCCGACCCGTGGAGGCTCTTCATCTTCGACACGAAGCCCTCGTCGGAGCCCCGGGGCCGGACGCACTCCTCGTTGAGCACGTCGATGACGCCCATGCGCCCGTCGATGAGCGCCAGCACCGCGGCGTTGTCCGGGAAGGCGACGTGGGTCCAGGGCACGCGCTCGTCGTCGTACTCCTGCTGCACGGTCTTGAAGAGGTCGAGCGTGAACTTCTGCTGGAGTTTTTCATTGGTATAATTGATGCAGAGCTGCTCGAAGCGGTTCACGGCGAAGGACTCGAAGCCGAAGATGTCGAGGAGCCCGACGACCTTGACCTTGTCGACGCCGTTGGCTAAAGACGCGAGGTCGCCGCCCGACGTCGACGTCTCGCCCGACGACGACGTCGACGCGTTAATGCGTTTGACGATCCAGTCGAAGGCGCGCACGTAGATCTCCTTCGCCAGGGCGTCGCGGGCGTCGCGCGCCGCCTGGGCGTTGAGGGGCACCTTGTAGACCTCGGACCGCGCGCGCATCGTCCGCTCCGTGAGCGCGAGGCTCAGAGCTTCGACGGGGCTCGCGTCGTCGCCGCGGACCCCGAGCGCCAAAGCCGCCCGCTCCGCCGCGGGGCCCGCCGTCGCCCGGGAGCTGCCGCAGTCGTCGTCCGCCGCGTCCGTCGCCTCGAAGTCCACGTCGCCGAGCACGAGGATCGCGCCGAGGCACCGCGCCAACGCCGCGCGGTCGCCGTCCTCGACGCCGACGAGGGCCAGGGCCTCCCAGGTCTTGGCGTGGCGGTCGCCGTCGGGGACGCCCTCGATGGACCCCGTGTCGAGGTCGCTCTCGCGCGTGTAGCGGAGCGCGGCGAGGTCGGGCGCGCAGCCGCTCGGGTCGTTTTCGCCGCGCGCGACGCCGTAGAAGCAGTGGTAGGTCCGCTCGCCCGGGGCCTGCTGGACGACCCGGGACTTCTCCAGGAGGTAGGTGCGGCACCGCGACCCGACGAGCGGCGGCCGGTCCCCCCGCAACCCCACGGTGCCGACGTCGAACTCCAATTGCGTGAACTTGCCGAAGCGGCTCGAGTTGTCGTTGCGCACCGTCTTCGCGTTGCCGAAGGATTCCAGCAAGGGCTGGGACTGGAGCACGCGCTCGACGACGCCGTCCTTGGCCGCGGCGCCGTCGGCGCCGGCCGCCACGGACGCGAGGTGCCCCATCATGATTTTGACCGTCTCCGTCTTGCCCGCGCCGGACTCGCCGGAGACGAGGATGGACTGGTCGAGGCCCGTGGACGCGCCGCCGACGGACGTCTCCGAGACGCCGACGTAGGCCGCCGCGGAGATGGCGTAGACGTGCGGCGGGAGCTCGGACCGCGGCCGGTCCAGGTACGCGGCGCGGTCCGCGTCCCGGTAGAGGTGGCTCAGCCACTGGTAGGGGTTGATGGCGATGCACATGGTGCCCGTGTAGGTGTAGGGCAGCTCCCTGAAGTAGCGCGTCCGCAGGTTGTAGAGCACGGACGCCTCGTGGAGGTAGTCGAGGCTCACCATGTCCGTCGCGCCCTCGGGGCCCAGGCCCTCGTTCTGCAGCGGCAGCGCGCTCGCGTCGCCGTAGGGCGCCTCCAGCGTGAGCGTGACCGTCTCTTTCACCGTGGAGGTTCCCTCGAGCGGGCCGTCGGCGGCGGGCCGCAGGACGTCGACGGTGACGCTGGCGCCGTCGGACGACAGCAGCTCCGCCGGCACCCAGACGCGCTCCTTGTCGGGCACGAAGACGCGCGCGGCATTGGACATCGTCGAGCCGCGACGACGCGACGCGAAGCGCGCGAAGTCCCGGATGCGAGCGGCCGCGCGCCAAGCTGCGTAGACGTGTATGCCCGCGAGCCGATCGCGACTGGCTGGGGACGCAATGTTTGTGGATGCTCGCCAACTTCGGCTTGAGTGCCGTATGAAATCCTTCGGCTGCCCGGGCACGACTGGCAGCCATCCACGCCGCTCGTGGGCTGCCTGGACACGACTCCACGCCAAGCGCAAAGATGATGGAGGCCATCTTCGGCACCGAGGGCAGCTGCTGCGGGTCCAACACCGTCGACGGCGGCGACGACAAGCCGGAGGACGCGCCGGCGGCGGAGCCCGTGGAAGAGGTGCCCGTGGAGGAGGACGACGGGCTCCTGGGCCTGGCCCGCAAGTCGTCGCCGTCCGCCGCGGCGAGCGAGGCGACGGGCGCGCTCTTCGGCGCGCTGACCTCGCCCGTGGCGGCGCTGTCCAAGGCCGCGGCGCCCGCCGCCGAGCCCGCCGCCGAGCCCGCGGACGAGCCCCCGCCGGCGCCGGACAAGGAGGAGGCGTCGCCGGGTCTGCTGGGCGGAATGTTTGGGTCCTCCGCGCCCGCTCCCGCGCCCGTCGAGGAGCCGGCGCCGGAACCCGCGAAGGAGGAAGCTGCCTCGCCCGGTCTGCTGGGCGGCATGTTCTCTTCCGCCCCCGCTCCCGCGCCCGTCGAGGAGCCGGCGCCGGAGCCCGCGAAGGAGGAAGAAGCGTCGCCCGGTTTGCTGGGCGGCATGTTTGGTTCTTCTGCGCCCGCTCCTGCGCCCGTAGACGAGCAAGCGCCGGAGCCCGCGAAGGAGGAAGAAGCGTCGCCGGGTCTGCTGGGCGGCATGTTCGGGTCTTCCGCCCCCGCGCCCGCGCCCGTCGAGGAGCAAGCGCCGGAGCCCGCGAAGGAGGAAGAAGCGTCGCCGGGTCTGCTGGGCGGCATGTTCGGGTCTTCCGCCCCCGCGCCCGCGCCCGCGGCCGCCGCCGAGCCCCCGGCGCCCGCGCCCGCGACGTCGTCCTACTTCTTCTCCGAGCCGGAGCCCGAGCCCGAGCCCGAGCCCGAGCCCGAGCCCGAGCCGCCCAAGGAGCCCGGCGTGCTCGACTACGGCGTCGCCGTGCCCTACGCCATCGCCTCGGCGCCGATGATGATCGCGGAGACGACGAAAAAGGCCGCGGAGGCGGGCCACAGCTCCGTCATGGCCAACTTCGCCAGCAACCCGGCGACCCTCTTCGGCGCCGCGCCCGCGCCCGCGCCCGCCGCCGCGGCGCCCGCGCCCGCGCCCGCGCCCGCGAGCTCGTCGTCGTGGTTCGGCTCCGCGCCGGAGCCCGAGCCCGAGCCCGAGCCGGAGCCGGAGCCGGAGCCGGAGAAGGGCTTCGTCGGCGACATGAAGGAGCTCCTGGAGAACCCCGTGGAGAAGATGCAGGACCTGCTCCAGAAGCCTTTGACGATGTCGCGCGAGATCCTCGACCTCATCTTCGCGCCGCTCCAGCCCAAGCCCGAGGCCGAGGCGTCGCAGCCCGGCGCCGACGACGCCCTGCCGGGGAACATGCACGGGACCTGGATCCTGGACCGCGTCGACGGCGACCTCGACGCGTTTTTGGACGAGCTCGGCGTGTCCTACATGATCAAGTGCGCGGCGACGGCGTTGATCGGGGGCAAGTTCCTCCTCTTCAACAAGGACAACGTGCTCGTGGGCGCCTACGTGAGCAGCTTCGGCAACGTCGAGATGGAGTTCCCCATGGACGGGTCCAAGACCGAGGACCTCGACAGCAACGGGCTCCCGCTCTACTTCGTCACGACGAAGGACGCGGACAAGATCTACATGACGGAGGTGCGCGGCGCGTGGAAGTTCGAGCACGTCATGTTCGCCGTCTCCGAGACCGAGATCCGCCGCCGGACGAAGAACGTGTCCGCGAGCGTCGGCGACACGGGCGCGGAGATCGAGAGCGTCATGCTCCGCGCCTAGTTACGATAGTCTCAATGCGGCGTCGCCTTGGAGAGGAGGCCCGAGCCGACGCCGGCCATGATGGACTTGAGGGAGTCCGTGATGGACACCTCCGCGAGCACGGGGCCGACGAGGTGCGTCGCGAAGCGGAAGGCGAGCGCGTAGAGGTTGATGCCGTCGTGGCCCGGCTTCGCGGCGAGCTTCTCGCGGAGGTCGAGGCCGTCGACGTAGATGGCGTGGATGTCCTTCTCCTGCTCGCCGCGGAAGCCCATGAAGAGCGCCTTGAGGTGGAAGTTGATCTGCGAGAGCTCGAAGGAGCGGACGTCGAAGAGCACGGGGAAGTCCTGGAGCATGGTCGTCACGGCCGACAGGCTGCCGATCTTCAGGTTCGTCTCCGCGGAGCAGAAGTTCAGCTGGTCCATGGCCTTGTAGGGCCGCTTCGCGAGGACGTCGTCGTGGTCCCGGGGCCCGTCGTCCTCGTCGCGCGCCCAGGACAGCTCGAGGTCCAGGTCGCCCGTCGCCGTCTTCCACGTCGCGTCGCGCAGCTCCATGGACCCCGTGAGGCAGAACGCGTTCGCCTCCGTCTTCGCCTCCAGGTCGTCGCCCCTCACGTACGTCGGCGCGAGGACGAGCATCTTCAGCGTCACGATCCACTGGCCGACGAGGTGGTCCGGCCCGACGAGGTCCTCGTAGATCTCGACGTGGAGCACGGCGCTCGGGTCGACGACGTCGACCTGCCAGCGCAGGTTGAAGGGCCCCGCGGCGCCTACCAAGTGCGACGGGGTCGGATTTCTTCACATCTTCAGGCGAAATTCACGCGAAACAACACTCCTGTTGCTCGACGCTGCGCGGCGCCGGCCGCGTCCGCGAGGCACCGCCGGCTCTCCTTCGACTCGCCCCGGACCGTGAGCACCGCGTAGAGCTTGTGGCCCCGGGGCAGGTGCTCCCGGTCGCAGCGCACGCGGCCCACCTTGACGTGGAGCACGTTCGGCGCCTTGAGGCGCCGCGCGGCGAGCGCCTGGCCGACCTTGCCCTCCGCGAGGCGCCGCACGTAGTTGTTGACGTTGAACTCGCCGTTCCGCGCCCCGATGTCGAAGGCGATGGTGACGCCCCGCGCCTTGAACTCGCGGATCTTCAACGCGAAGAGGTGCGTCGCGACGAAGTCGGCCCCAAAGGCCGCGCGGATCTTCGCGTGCTCCGACGGGAAGGGCGACCACGCGACCGCGGGCCGCTTCTTGTCCGCGCGGAGGCTCACGTACTGGATCGTCGCCGCGATCTTGCCCGCGGGGGCGCCCTTCTTGCGCAGCGTCAGGTTCAGCGTCCGCGAGTCCCCGACCTTGACGCCGGACCCGGGCAGCAGCGGCACTTCGTCCGTCGCGCCGACGAACATCGCGTCGACGTGGTCCTCCGGGTCCTTGTCGTAGACCAAAAAGTGGACGCAGCGGCCGTCGCGCGCGGTCCGCGAGCTCGCGAGCTTCTCGCGGAGGGCCTCGAGGGGCACCGTGAACTCGAGCCACGTCGGGTCGAGGTCGCGCGTCTTGTGCTCCGTGACGGCGACGTTCGGGTGGCGGTCGAGCTCGTACTCGGAGACGTCGCTCCGCTCGCCCCAGGACACGACGTTCTCACTGGACGCGCCGGACGCGCGGCAGAGCAGCGACACGTCGTACGCGCCGCCGAGGCCGTCCGCCGGCGGCGCCGCGTTCGGCCGCGAGAGCGCCGCGACGCGCACGAAGGGGTCCAGGGACCCGTCGCGCTTGTGGAAGAACTGGTCCCGCGGCGCGAGGCCCGAGGCCGCGAGCAAGACGCGCGCGTGCGTCGGGCCGCGCGCGTTCCGCCCCGGCGAACCCCCCGGCGAGCCCGGGGGCGCCGCGGGCGCGGACGCGTCCGCGCCGTCCTCGTCGGCGACGAGGCGCTTGTAGGCCGAGAAGAGGCCCAGGCCGAAGCGCTTCATGTCCACGGCGAAGCTCAGCGTGAGCTGCTTCACTGCGACCTGGGCAGCAAAAGGGTGCGAAATTCCCAACTTCAAAGGCTCCTCTCTCGGCCGTTTTCCACTCGTTTCGGCTGATTCTTGGACGAGCGATCATCTCTCGGGACGGTCTCGAAGCGTGGGTGCTGTTTCCGAAACGCGCGCGCGCGGAACACTCACGTTGAAGCGACGTTGAATCACCCTTTTGCTGCCCTGACGGCCACAAAGTCCGCGTGCACGTAGCCCGCGTCCGGGTCGTTCGCGAGTCGAAAGTCGTCGACGCCGACGGTGAGCATGGCCTCCCGCGACGCGTGCGGCGGCGCCGCCGGGTCGCTGTAGAACTGGGCGTGGAGCCGCAGCGCGCCCATGCTCAGGCCCAGGCCCGGCACGGCCGCGCCCAGGATCTTCGTCAGCGCGAGGCCCAACAGCTGCGGGAGCTCGAGGTAGAACCAGAGCGCGAGCGGCGGGAAGACGACGAACAGCGCGTGGTGCGCCCGCAGCCAGCGGCACAGCGCGACGAACCACAGCGCGGCGGCCGCGGCCGCGAAGCGCCGCCAATGATCCGCGAGCTTCCGGAGGCTCGGCGGGTAGTCGTGGTGCGCCGGCTGGGCCCAGAGGACGACGCGGAGCGTGCCGTTGTGCGTCGTGTCGCCCGTCATGCCCGTCCGCAGCAGCGTGTAGGACTTGGGCCGCAGGCCGTGGGGCTGGCCGAACGACGCGGCGTCGACGCCTGGGCGGCACGAGAGTGATTCAACGTCGCTTCAACGTGAGTGTTCCGCGCGCGCGCGTCACGAGAAGAACATCCACGCGTCGAGACCGTTCCGAGAGATGATCGCTCGTCCAAAAATCAGCCGAAACGAGTGGAAAACGGCCGAGATATGAGCCTTTGAAGTCGGGCATGTCGCTCTCTTGTGCTGCCCCGGTCGACGCGGCAGCAGTCGCTCAGGGGCACCTCGACGTGGCCGAGGCTGTGGTCCGTGACGTCGTTCCAGAGCCGCTCGTGGACGGAGAACTTGAGCTTCGCCGTCCTCCACTCCGCGTCGGGCAGGCGGAGCGTGAGCCGCGACTCGTGCTGGTCCTCGTCCTCGACGAGCGCGCGCTCGCGCGCCTCGGCGGCCGCGGCCTCGTGCTTCTTGTTCGTCGTGGCGCCGCCCTGCTTGAGCTCCTTGTCCATCTCCTCGAGGTGGAGCACCTCGGCCGCGGACGGCGGCAGGTGCGTCGTCCAGTCGCAGCCGTGCGTCATCACGTTCTTCTCCCGCGGCTTCGTCCGCGCCAAGGCGATGGTCTTCTTCGACCCCTCGTCCTCGCCGTCCTGGGCCCGCGCCGTGCGCCCGTGGGCGTCGAGGAAGCGCGCCTCGACGGTGAGCGTCGACTTGGAGATGATGTACTCGTGGTGGGCGCCGACGACGTCGTAGCAGCGCGCGTGGAAGATCCAGTCCCGCGCGCCCTCGTGCGGGGCGTCGCTACCCTGGGGCTTCGCCTTCTTCGACGCGCCCCCCATGGTCTGTGGTCGGCGGGAGGGGCTGCAAGGGAGGCTGCCGAAGGAAGCGGGAAGCCACACCACACAATACCTCACGATTTCGAGATGATGCCGTCAATGTTGGCACGGTTGCCCACAAGCCGTCGCATGAGACAGGGCCAGGACCCGAGGCGCGACAATGATCGACTTGACAGGCGACGACGATGACGCTCTCACTTCTGCGCCAGCGCGATCGGCAGCTGGCGCTCTTACTTCTGCGCCAGCGCCCGGACCAGCGCGATCGGCAGCGCCGTCGACCAACGAGACGGACGCGCCGTCCTCGACGCTCAAGCGCAAGGCGCCCGCCGCCGGCGTCGAGATCGTCGTCGGCGGCGACCTCTTGAACGCCGAGGAGCCCTACGTCGCGCACCAGGGTAACTGCGAGTCCAGGGGCGCGCGCGGCCTCGCGAAGGTGCTCTTCGCCAAGTGGCCCGCCGCCAACGTCTACAAGGATCGCCGCGGCCACTCGACGCCGGGGTCCGTCGAGCCGCGCGACGTTGAAGGCAAGGTCGTCGTCGCGCTCTTCGCGCAGCGGTCGCCGGGCCTGCCGCGGCGCGACGGCGACGACTCCGCCGCGGCGCGCCTCGGCTGGTTCGAGGAGGCGCTCGACTGCCTCGGCAGCCTCATGGCCGCGCGCGGCGCGAGCGCCGTCGCCATGCCCTTCAACGTCGGCTGCGGCCTCGCGGGCGGCGAGTGGCCGGCGTACCGCGCGAAGCTCGACGCGTTCGCCGCGCGCTACGCCGTGTCCGTCAAGCTCTACGACCGCGAGCGCGCGTCCCTCGGCGGCGGCGGCCCGTCCGGCGCGTCCCGGGCCACGCGCGAATGCGTCGACTGCCGCCGCCCGCTCTCGGCGCAGGAGCCCGCGTGGAAGGTCCGCTGCTACGGCTGCTGGAAGGCGAACACGCGTAAGAAGTAGCAGAAGCCGCATGGCCACAGGTACATGTGGCTTAGGCCCAGTCGTCCGCGTCGTCCGCGGCGGGCGCCGACCCGGACCACGGGAGCGCGCGGCCGACGCCCTGCCGCTTCGGCGGCGTGGGCTGCGGCGGTTCGGGCTGGGGCGGCGCGGGCTGAGGCTCGGTGGAGCTCCGGCTGGAGGCGCCGGAGTTGCGGGTGTTCGCGGCGGACCGCCGCGCGAGCGCCGCCTCCTTGTTGAGGCGCATGCGCTCGCGCATCTCCGCGGTGATGACCGGCTTCGGCGGCGCCGCGGCGGCGCTCGCCGGCGCGAAGGACGGCGCGGGCGGCGCCGCGGCGGCGCTCGGCGGCGCGAAGGACGGCGCGGGCGGCGCCGCGGCGGCCGGCGCGAAGGACCGGTCCCGGGACTGGCGGCGCTTGTGCGCGTCGTAGAACTGCTTCACCGCCGGGTGCGCCTTCACCGAGTCGGGCCGGAGCGGCGGCCCGTTGAGCCAGAGCCCCTCGAGGCTCGTCGCGCGGCTCAGGGCCACGTAGGACTGGCCGAACTCGAAGGCGCCCGCGAGCTCGACCTGGAGGCGCTCGAGGGTCATGCCCTGGGACTTGTGGACCGTCAGGGCCCAGGCGAGCCGCAGGGGCAGCTGCGTGCGCACGAGCGCCGCGTTCGACGAGTTCGCCGGGTACCAGCCGGACACGGGCGCGACGCGGTGTTTCACGCCGTTCGCGAACTCGACCATGGGGCAGGGGAACTGGGAGAGCCGGAGCTCCTTGATGACGACGTCCGTCGGCGCGAAGGACGTGACGACGCCGCGCGAGCCGTTCACGAGGCCCAGGTCCGGCATGTTCTTGAGCAGGATGACCTGCGCGCCGACCTTCAACCGGAGCGTCGGCGGCGCGTTGCTCTTGTCCGCCTTGTCGCCGCAGCACTTGCGCGCGTCCGCGTTCGGCGCCGGCCCCTTCCAGACGTCGTGCGAGGCGACGTCGACAGGTGCGCCCGGCAGCGCGCCGAGGCGCCGCGCGTTCTCCTCGTCGACGTTACGGTTCGTGCAGTAGAGCTTCGTCGGCACGATCGCGTCCGTCGGCGGCGGCTTCCGCGACACGTGGCAGTCGTCGAGGCGCCGCCGCGTCGCGGCGGACATGTCGCCCTCGCGGATCTCGTTGAGGAGGCCGACGAAGGCGCGGTCGTTCTGCTGGCGGACGCAGGTCTCGAGGACGACGCACCCGGGCCGCAGCGGCGACAGGCCCGCGCGCTCCCAGGCGCGCGCCTCGAAGGCGAAGCCCTTGTTGTAGGGGCCGCCGAGCCCCACGGGGGGCAGCTGGAAGAAGTCGCCGACGGCGACGAGCTGGATGCCGCCGAAGGGCGCGTCGTTATTCCGGACGGCGCGCGCGATGCCGTCGAGCGCCTCGAAGAGCTCGCTGTCGAGCATGGACACCTCGTCGATGACGAGCACCTTGGCCGCGGTCCAGCGCGCCGTCGCCGGGCCCTGCTTGGCCACCTTCGCCGCGAGCGCGCCCGGGTGGCCCTTGCCGAGGCCGATGCCCGACCACGAGTGGATCGTCACGCCGCCGACGTGCTGCGCGGCGATGCCCGTCGGCGCCGTGACGGCGACGGCGTCGTCGCCGTGCTTCTTTTTGAGCTCGTGGATGCAGTACTTGGTCAGGAACGACTTGCCCGTACCTGTTCGGTGCAACATAAGATAGTGGGGATCGGGCGGGGAATGTAACGCTTAATGGACGCCGAAGAGGTACCGGCGCTGCCGGTGATGAAGGCGTTCGACCCGTCGACGACGACCATGTCCGCGGCGCGGAGCTGCTCCGCGTTCAGGTCGCTCCGCTTCGGCGGCGGCGGGCCCGCGGGCGGCGCGGGCCGCGACGACGACGACTCGCCCTTGGCCTTCTTGGGCTTGGGCGCGAAGAACGCCAGCGACAGCGCCGACGGTTCCGCCGCGGCCGCGGGCGCGCGCTTGACGGCGGCGGCGGCGGAAGCGACGCCCGTCCCGCCCGCCGTGATCTTGAGGAGCTCGTCGCCGATCTTCGACAGCATGGACGGGCCCACGCCCTTGACGCGCCCCAGCGCGGCCAGCGTCGTCGGCACCTCCTCGCACAGCGCGTCGAGCACCTTGTTCGAGAAGATGCAAAAGGCCGGCTGCTTGTTCAGTTTGCTCTGTGCCGTGCGGAACGACTGCAGGCGGTCGCGGAGCGACGACATCGCGCTGCGACGACGCCGGAAGACAAAACTCAGGGGCTATCGGCCGGCGCCAGGGAATCGTCGTCCTTAAGGCCTTGCAGCGATGATGCCGCTTGCTTGCCGTCATTGCAGTGTGATGCGCCGCGCAATGTTGACCGTGCTAGCAGCGCTGGTCGCCTCGTCGCAGGCGTTCCAGAGCCCTAAACCGCAGCTACGTCACCTCCGGCCATTGCAGCAGCAGCAGCAGCGCGCGCCGCGAAGCGCACCAGCGCTGCCGGCGAGCCGGCTCGCCGAGGCTCTGTCGCCGCGCTTCAGCGCGCTCGACGGCCGCATCGCCGCCGTCGCGGTGCCGGCCATCTTCTCGCTCGTCGTCTTTCCCCTCGTCGGCATGGTCGACACGTTCTTCGTCGGGCGCATGGGCGACGCGATCTCGCTCGCGGGCATGGGCGCGGCGAACGCGGCGTACTCGGCCGTCTTCTTCGTGCTCGCGGTCGTGCCGACGCTGACGGCGCCCAAGGTCGCGCGCGCGAAGGGCCGCGGCGACGATGAGGGCCTGAGACGAGCGGTCCGCGACTCGCTCTGGGTCAGCGGGGTGACCGGTTTGCTCGGCACGATCTGCCTCTGCGGCTTCCCGGTGCAATTCCTGGAGGCCATCGTCCTGCCGCAGGGCGCGCCGGCGGTGCAGCCCGCGGCGGACTACTTGCGGCTCCGCGCGCTCGGCTTTTTGCCCGCGCTCCTGTCGAGCACGTGCTTCGCGGCCTACCGGGGGCTGCTCGACACGCGGACGCCGCTCCGCATCTCGCTGGCCTACAACGCGCTCAACGCGGTCCTCGACCCGCTGCTCATCTTCCCCGCGGGCCTCGGCGTCGCCGGCGCCGCGCTCGCCACGGCGGCCTCAGAGCTCGCGGGCTGCCTCGTCTACCTCGAACTCTTAAGCCGGCGCGTCGGCGGCCCGCGGCTCGCGAAGTCGTTCTGGCGCCGCGCCCCTACAAAAAAGGCGCTCGCGGCGCTCGCGACGGGCGGCGCGGCCATGCAGGCGCGGCAGCTGGCGCTCAACGGCGCGTTCGCGTCCGCGGCGCGCGCGACGCAGGCCATGGACGCGACGGGCGTCCAGGCCGCGGCCTACGCGATCTCGCAGCAGTTCTGGCTCCTCTGCGGCGTCGCGCTCTTCGCGCTCCAGTCGAGCGCCGCGGCGCTCGTGCCCGCGGCGCTCGGCGACGGCTCCGGCGCGGGCGACGCGGCGCGGCTCGCGGACCGGTGCTTGGCCTGGGGCCTCTACGTCGGCGCGGCGCTGGGCGCGTTGCAGGTCGCGGCGCTGCCGCTGATCCGCCTCTTCTCGCCGCTGCCGGCCGTCGTCGACGCGGCGACGACGCCCGCGCTCCTCATGGCGCTCGCGCAGCCCGTGAACGGCGTCGCGTTCGTCGCCGAGGGCGTGCTCCTGGGCCTCGGGCGCTTCGGTTTCCTGGCCGCGCAGACCGCGCTCGGCGCGTGCGCCATGCTCGTCGGGCTCCGCGTCGCCGACGCGAAGCACGCGGGCCTCGCGGGCGTCGTCGCGGCCATCTTCGCCTTCAACCTGGTGCAGGCCGTTGCCGCGCTCCTCCACCACCTCCGCCTCGGGCCCCTCGCGGGCCGCGCGGCCGACTGCGCGCCCGCCGTCGGCGGGGGGCGCGCGGAGCAGGTCTGCGTCGTCGACGACGACGACGCAAGTGCAACCACGTAAGTTAGGACACGCAGGGCATCGGCGCGAAGGGCGGGAATTCGGGCTCTTCCGGCGGTCCGTCCCGCGTCGCGAGGAGCGCGTAGAGCCGGTCGTTGTGGGGCCCGTAGATGGCCTGGAGCTCGTCGCGCACGGCGCAGGAGACGTTGGCCTGGGCCGTGACCTCGCGCCGCTCGCCCGCGCGCTCCTTGGAGTTCGTGTGCGGGAGCCTCTGGTCGCCGCGGGCGGGCGGGAAGCGGAGGAACGCGGCGAGGCCGCCGTGGACGTCGTTGAAATGCACGACGAGCCAGGAGAACTCGAGCACGAGGATGTGCGCCCGGGGAAAGTGCGAGCTCCAGAGCTCGATCTGCGCCGCGTAGAATCCCGTGTGAAGATCGCCGTGGCAGCCCGCGCTTCGCCGGCCCCCGAAGCGCCCGCGGTACGTCGCCGCCGCGCCGTCCGTGACCGCCGCCGCGTTCGCGAGGCGGCAGGCGACGAAGGCCTCGTAGGTCGACCCGGGCGCGACGGGGCACGCGGCGCACCACTGGACGCGGCGCCCGAGCTGCGCGTTGAACGCGCTCAGGTCGCGCGAGATCGGTTCCCGGAGCACGGCGATAAAACGGAGCTCGGCCTTGAAGGGCGCGGGCACGGCCGCCGCGAGCTCCGCCGGCGCCGTGAGGTGCCGGAGGTTCGCGGGCGTCGCCTCGAAAAAGCCCTGAAGGCACTCGCTCCGGCGGTTCGAGGGGTAGAGCCGCGTGAACTGCGCCGCGAGCCGCTTCGCCGCGCCGCGCCGCGCGGTCCGCGGCGTCGCGTTCCACGCCTCGTGCGCGTCGCCCCAGAAGTGCGTCTCCTTGAGGTCGTTCGTCTGCCGCGAGCGCCACTTCGGCGTCGCGAGGCGCCGGCGCGTCTGAGGCGTGGCGGCGCAGATTGAAAAGCGCTTATGGATCCACTTGTAGATGGCCGTCGACCCACATTTCTGACCTCCTAAAACCCAGGTCTGCGGCCAGCAACCATCCTCCGAGCACGACCAAGGGAGCTCTGGAGTCGCTGCGATTGTGTGCGCGAGGAAGAGGAATATGAGGTGCATCCAGGCCTGAATCGCTTGACCGCACTTTGCTGTGGTATAGGCCTTAATTTTGGAGTGGCTGCGTGGGGATTGAGGCCACGGGGCGATGCGGCGGTGCCTCAGGCCTTGATCGAGATTTGATCGCTGCCTCACTTTGTTTTTACCGCAAGGCCCTCCTAAAAAGTAGGAGGCCTAGTAGGCGTGCCGGACGGTGTGTGCGACGCCCGCCGCGGGCGGCGCCGACGACCCGCCGCCACCGCCGGAGCCGGCCTACGACACCCCGGCGCCGCCGCTGGCTCGACGCGAGCCCGAGCGCCGCGCGCCAGCTCTTCGACCGCGAGGGCGGCTCGTTCTCTGCGGCCGCGGGCAGCGGCTCCGACAGCGACGACTCCCGCGAGCCCGAGCTCATCAGCTGGATCCGGAAGGCGGTCCAGATCAACGACGACGACGACGACTAACTGGATCTGAGGTAAGTGCTGGGGGATTCTCAAATTTTACTGGCCTTCGGCCGCCTTCCGCTCGGCGAGACGAGCCCTGAGCGGTGCCAATGCCGCAGCATGCTCGGCGGAGAGCTGGCTGTCATCGCCGGACCGTTCTATGTGCTCGGCGAGGAGCTGGCCGTCATTGCTCCCACATATTCCGGGCCGAGCATATAAGTCTTCCAAAGCTCCCACGATTCCGGGCCGAAGGAGTTCGGCAACCGCGTAGTGGCCGTTGGATAAGGCGATTTCCAGTGGCAGAATGCCGCCTTCGGCTGCCTTGTTCGTAATTGCTCCTTTCTGCATCAGTAGTTCGACGACATCGTAGTGATTCTCTTCACACGCCGCGAAAAAGGATGTCTCTCCATCGGCCGTCGCTGCGTTTATTTCCGCGCCGCGATCGATCAGCAGCCTCGCGACCTTGGCGTGACCGTTTTTGGAAGCCAGGTGCAGTGCCGTAAAGCCATTTTCGTACGTTCGATTTACGTCGGCGCCGCGGTCTATCAGCAGTCTCGCTATGGACAGGTGACCATCCGAGCTTGCTATCGACAACGGCGTACCACCATCGTCCGTCATGCAGTCGACGGTTGCGCGGCCCACGAAGATCAGTAAGCATACCATGCCATAGTTTCCGGCGATACATGCGACGTGGAGAGCCGTAAGCCTCCCCTCCGGCGTGGTCAGCTCGACGTCGGCACCTCGGTTGACTAGCAATCGAGCGACCTCGATCTGGTTGCTCACGCAAGCGCTGAACAAAGGCGTCAAGACTCCACACTGCACGACTCGCGTCGCTCCACACTGAGAATCAGGGGGCGGGGGGGGCAGTGAAACAATCGCGTCGATGTTGCAACCGCTTTCGAGGCGTGAACGAATCTGATCCAAATCGCCATCGCGGCACGCCGCTAGCAAAGCCTCGACGGGATGGGGCAGAGCCTCGGCGGGCGTGGGCAGACGGGCCGCGCGGCGGCGCTGGCGCGCGCATGCGCTTTCGATGTTCGCATAGAGGGCCGTCCAATACGCCATCTGCGTCGCGACGAAGTCCTCGGAAAAATCGTAACGGTACGCGGCGGCGAGATCGGACAGGGTCGGCATCATCTTGCCGCGCGATTCAAAATATCCAGGAATCTTTGATAGCTCCTCATCACTGTCTTGTGGTGTGTGGAGATCTTGAACTCCCGCCAATAGCCCCACAACACTCCCGCCAAGGCCACAATCAGTGTTCAAAGCCGGCCAATGATTTGCCGGGTGCCCGGGTGTGTTTTCACTCTCCCCCGTTGTTACCGTCGTCTGAGCATCGGCGGCCCCCTTCTTCTCGCCCGCCACCTTCTTAGGCTTGCGCGATTTCTTGCCCATCCTACGATCTCGTCCAAAAGTGTCGACGCGCAAGTCGCTCCTCCCACTCCTCCTCTCTTGGCAGTTTTTGGCTGTGGTATTTAGCGAGTCGAGGTCCGACATCGCGCCGACGCGGCGCGATGCGACAAATCCTCCTCGCCCTCTCTGCCGTCGCCGCCGCCACAAAACCATCAGAGAAGGCCGATTTCCGCAAGCCGTCGCGCGAGGGGCAGAAGCCCTGGGACCTCTTTGGTATTCTCGGCTGGTGGAACATCGGTCCCGGCATCGGGTGCCCCTTCGACGAGCCGTCGGACGCGTCGTGGACGCTCAAGGGCGGCGACCACCGGGACTGCGCCTGGCTCCAGCGCGCCGACCCGGACAAGCGGCGGCTCTTCTGCGGGAAGCGCGGCGCCGGCGGCGTGCCCGCGGCCGAAGCGTGCCCGCACGCGTGCGTTCATTGCTGCGACGGCGCGGCGCTCTTCGGCGGCGGCGCGCCCGACGCCGCGTGCGCCGCCGTCGGCCGCGAGTTCTCAGACGCCGCCAAGGCAGCGGCGCGGCTCGACAGCTTCTGCGACGACCCGCCGGCGCGCGCTCGCGCGACTACTACCCGGACGTTCATGACGGGCCCGCGCTTCATCCAGGGCGCGTGCTTCGGCCGCTTCCAGGAGGCGCACCTATCCGTGAACGCGACGGCCATGCAGCGCGAGTGCTGCGACCCGAAACTGATCCGCGAGCGCATCCGCGCGGGCCACCGGCGCGACCGGAATCCGAAGAGCGCGGATCCCGAGCCGTACCTACTCTTCCCGCGGTCCCAGGTCGAGGCGGCGCGCTTCTATGCGTCCACATCGACGCGCGACGTCGACGTCAACTTCCTCGGGCGGCTCCACCTCGGGGCGCCCGTGGCGCTGCTCGAGTATACCCAAAAAGCCTGGGGCGACTACGTCGCGCTCGACTTCAGCGGCCACGTCGCCGCGTCGATGCGCCGCTGGGTGCTGCCCTTCGTGAAGCGCTACTTCACGGCCGAGTCCGTGCTCGTGGACACGTCCGCGGAGGACGCGGCGACCTACGCGCCTTTGGGCGCCTTCGACAAGACCGTCGCGGGCGGGACGCTCGCGGGCTTCCGGCCCATGACCGTCGCATGGGTGTCGGCCTTTGGCAACCGCAGCGTCCAGACCTGCCGGAAGGCGACCTGCGACCCGTCCTACTACGCGACGCTCGCGCGGTCCCGCTTCACGCTCGCGCCCGCGGGCGACATGCCCTGGTCGACGCGCTTCTTCGAGGCCATCATGGCCGGCTCCGTCCCCGTCGTCTCGAGCGAGGACCACGCGGGCCGCAACGCCGAGGAGAAGGCGCTCGGCTACAAGTACCTCCTCGTCTCCGAGTACGTCGCGCGGCGGACGCGGTTCCCGGGCGCGGTCCCGTACTGCGACAAATGGGCGGCGCACAACCTCGCGATCTTCCTCGAGCACCAGTCCTACATCGCGGACCCGAGCACCGTCCGACCGAACGTCGACCGGTGCCGCGCCGAGGCCGACATGCCGTAATTTGTGGGGGGAGGGATCGAGGGTCTTTGGTCTTTGGGGCGTATGCTTGTGCCCCGGCTTGCGTGTTGCCCCTCAGTCGTCGATGGAGAGGACGGCGAAGCTGACGGCGTAGGACGCGGGCGCGGCGGCCTGGAACGCGCCGAGCCAGCCGGACGGCGCGGCCGCGTCCATCGCGGCGAGGTCGTAGTGGTCCGGCTTGGCGGCGAAGTAGTCGAGGAGCGCCGCGGTGTTCGCGGCGAGGTCCTGGAGGCGGTGGGCCTCGTCTCCCAGGACCTGGACGTATTTCTCGCCGTAGTCGCCGTCGTAGTCGCCGGGGCCGCGGCAGACCGCGCGCGACGCCGCGGGCGAGATCGTCGAGCAGAGGAACTTGGCGAGGTCCGCGACGGGCACGGGCGCGTTCGCCGCGGGCGCGTCGGGGGCCGGCGCGCCGCCGCCGCCGAAGGACCAGATGCGCTTCTTCGTCGCGACGTCCGCGCCCGCGCGCTGCTTCGCGGCCTGAGTGGGAATCAAATCTTCAACCCGACTTCAATGTGAGCGTATGCGCCGGTTTCGACGCAGGGCCTTCTGCCGTGCTTCGAGAACTCAATGAGAGCAATCGATTCGTCCAAAAATCAGCCGAATCGACTGCGGTTTGGCCGAGATAGAGAGTTCTGAAGTTTGGTTGGGATAACCCAGCTCACTGTTTGATTTCCACACAGTTCGCGGCGAGCATCGCGTCGACGCAGCGCCGGCGGACGTCGGCCTGCGCGAAGCACGACAGGGGCAGGCCCTGGAACGTGAGGGGCTCGAGCATGGCCTTGCCGAGGCTCGACCGCGCGCGGTACCCCGCGAAATCGTTGTAGAAGAGCCGCGACTCGTGGATGATCTTCGGCGAGAGCACGGCCTCGGCCGCGAGCGCGGACGCGCCCGCGTCGGGTTCCGCCTCGCGGCCGGCCTTGGCCGCGATGTGCGTGCCCTTGGCGTCGGCGAGCTCCGCCGCGGCGCCCCGGAGCGACGCGCGCCGCGGCGCCGTCGGGCCCGGCGTCGCGTCGACGGCGACGAACCGCGTGACCTTGGCGAACTGGAGCCGGAGGCAGCCCAACTCGTTCGCCGCGCGCGCGGCGGCGTCGTCGACGCGGGCCCGCTTCTCGGGCGGCGCGGCCTCGCCGTTCGCGTCCGCGAGCGCCGCGCGCGCGGACGACGCCGCCGCGGAGCCGAACGCGAACGGGTACGACTCGAGCTTGTTCGCGAAGAAGCCGCGGACGACGTACTCCGTCTCGCCGGGGCCGAGCCAGAAGTAGTGGTCCGGCGTCGACCGGTCCGTCGTCGACGCCGCGGACGCGTCGGAGCCGCGGCCCGGGCCGCAGGCCTCGTAGACGACGTCGGGCGCGCCGGAGTCGACGTAGACGCGCGCGCCGTAGAGCACGCCCTCGGGCGGCGGCCGCGCGAGCGTCACCTTGATCTCGAACTTGCTGCCCGCCTCGGCGCAGAAGAAGGCCGAGGACGCGGTCGAGGTGGCGTCGTCGGCGCTCTCCTGGTAGTACGCGATGGGCGACAGCCGCTCGCCCTCGACGACGAGCGACGTCTGGAAGTAGATCGATTCCTCGTCCTGAGACGACTTGACGGTGGATGACTCGGCCTGGCCCATGATGAGAGGTGCCTGCGGGGGATGCGGTCGCGCGAGCGGCGGAAGCGCGACGACGGCGCGAACGAGCCGAGTGCGTATTTTTTCGTACGACGAGCCCGCGAGCGCGTTCGTCTGGTCTCCCGGCGTCGCGGTTCGCGCGCAGAAGTGTCATGGGGCTTTCGATAACGGCCCGAGCTTCGTTTGTAGTCGCCTCGCACGACAGACCGATGAACGGCTTTCTCGTCGCCGCCGGGGGGCGCAAATCCTCGGCGCCGCTCCCCGACACTTTTTCATGATCCAAAGGCATATGCGAATCGAATGCGACACCAAGAGAGTAGACACGGGTGGCGCACAGCGACGGCAAAGACGACGAAGCGGTCGAGGTGAAGCGAAGGTTCTCTCAGCTTCACGGCGGAGGCGCCCCGCTGCGAGGCGCGAGAGGAGGCCTGAGAGGCCTCGTACTAGTCGTAGCCTCCTCGTGAGGCCTCGCCGGCGACCCCTCCAGCCTGCCGGCCGCGTCGCCTCGACGCGCTCGTCGTGGATGAACCCGTAGGCATACGCATTCGTATGCGTCGCCAATTACGCTCGAAATATATTCACGCGAACCGTTCCGCGAGGCACCGGTCGAGGCGCGGGCGGACCGTGGTCGGGTCCTCGATGTAGGACTGGTGCTCGAGGAAGATCGCGAGGTTGTGGTCCGCCCACTCGGCGCAGTAGGGCGCCGCGCCCGGGAACCGCTTCCGCCGCGCGACGTACTCGGAGACGAGGAGGTACTTGTAGCCGAGCGTCTTCTCCGCGCGATTCCGGCCCGCGTGCTCCTTGCTCGAGAGGATCGGCACGCTCCCGGCCATGATCGCCTCGAAGAAGCGGAGGGACCAGGGCATGTCGCCCGCGGGCGCGAGCGTGAAGCGCGACCGCGCGAGTTTCTCGTAGTAGGCCGGGTCGCACGTCGCGCGCTTGCAGCTGCTCGCGTTGACGCCGCTGAACGACATGGGCCGGAAGCCCGCGGCGGATGACGTTTTGTCGAACGCACCGCGCGACACGTACGTCGCCGCGTCGGTTATGGACGTGTCCACGAGGACGGACTCGGCCGTGAAAAAGGCGTCGACGAAGGGCCCGAGCCAGACGCGCATGCTCGCGGCCACCCGCGTCGAGAAGACGTCCGCGTCGTAGTCTTCTCGCAACACGTAGTCGAGCAGCGGCGACCCGTCGTCGTCGCCGTGGAGCCGCCCGAGGAAGTTCACGTCGACGTCCCGCGTCGACGCGGACGCGTGCGCGCGCGCCGCCTCGATCTGGGACCGCGGGAACATGAGGTAGCGGTCGCCCGCCGGATGATTCCCCGGAAGGTTCCCGCGGATCGCGCGCTGGATGGTCCGCCGCTCGCGGGCCCGCTCGCGGTTCAGCGCCGCGAAGCTGCAGCACGTCGCCCGCATGTCGCGGCTCAGCGCCGCGTCGTCCGGCGAGTCGTGGACGTGGGCCTCCTGGAAGCGGCCGAAGCACTTGGACTGCGCCGCGCGCGGGCCGGGGAAGAACGTCAGCGCGTGGTCGTCGTAGGACCGCGCCGGCGGGTCGTCGCAGAAGCTCTCGAGCGTCGCCGCGGCCGCGGCCGCGTCGGCGAACTCGCGGCCGACGGCGGCGCACGCGCCGTCGGCCGCGCCGCCGCCGACGAGCGCGGCGCCGTCGCAGCAGGCCACGCACGCGTTCGGGCACGCGGCCGCCGCCGCGGCGGCGCCGCAGGCTCGCCGTCGGACGTCGGGCGCGCTCGTCTGGAGCCGGGCGCAGGTCCGCCGCGCGCCGTCCGAGCCGACGAAGCTCCCCGCGCCCGGCTCGTGGAACGGGCACCCGACGCCGTGGCCCAGGTTCCACCACCCCAGGCTCCCTTTGCCTTCGTAGGGCTTCGGCGCGGAGCTATTGTGACCGCGTTGTTTGGGTTCGGCGCACGCGACGGCGCAGAGAGCGAGGAGGCGTCGCATCGTTTTGCGTCGCTCCGCGCCCGCGAGAGAGGCTCGCAGACACGCTCTTGCAATGCGTCTCTAAACGTACGCGACGAGCGCGGTCGATGGCTCAGAGAGCCTCACAGGCGCGCGGGTGTGCCATGGACGCGCTCAGTCTCGCCACAGCAATCGGCGATTAATCGCAATTCTCAGAGCAGGTGGTCGATCGAGAGTCGATCTGGAGGCGCCCCCCCTGTCGTCGTCGCGCGCCGAAGTCATGTCGTGGCAGGAGAAGAAGTTGGAGTATGAGAATCGCATGGCCCGAGCGAGGGGCAAAAAACTCGACACTCTCAAGACCTGCACGATCTGCGGCGCCGACAAGGCCAAGGCGTGCCGAGGTTGCGGCACGACGGCCTACTGTTCGACGGACTGCCAACGCATCGACTGGCGCGACCGGGGCCACCGGAAGGTCTGCAAGAAGATCCAGGCCGCGGAGGCGGCGCGGGCGGAAGCGCCGACGCGCCCGCCGTCGCCGCCGCGGGACGTGTTCTACGGCCCCGCGCCGCGGTCGGACGCCGACGTAATCCGCGCGCGCATCGCGGCGGAACACGAGGCCGCCCGCGCGCGGCGCGAGGCGAACCCGGAGCGAGAGCCGCTGTCTGCGCGGTACGGGTCGCGGTGCCCCATCTGTCTCGAGGAGTGGGACGTGAATGATATGGGCATGTTACGCGTCTGTTGCTGCCGGACGGTCTGCCGATCGTGCGAGGACAAGATTGGCATCGGTGCGTGTCCCCTCTGTCGTGTATCGCGCGCAGAAAGCGATGCGGAAAACCTCGCCCGCCTGCGCCGCCATGTGGAGAACGAAGTGCCGGAAGCGATTACGTTTTTGGGAACTGCGTACCGCCGCGGTTACTTCGGCCTCGTGAAATCCGATAAGAAAGCCGCGAAAATTTGGAAGCGCGCCGTGGAGCTCGGGGACGTGGAAGCAATGAGCCACCTTGCGGAATTGTACGAGGATGGAAGTGGCGTCAAGCTGGACAAGAAGAAGGCGGAGCGGCTGTATCGCATGGCCGCAGACCGAGGCGACGCGTACGCGCAAAACAGTTTAGGGAGTTTACTTGATGCTGAAAAGAAACATGAAGAAGCGTTCCGGTACTTCGCGCTCGCGGCGAATCAAGGCGAAACTTTTGCAGAGATCAGCCTTGGCTGCTGTTACAGGCTCGGACAAGGCACGGAAGTCGACCTCGGCAAAGCCAGGTACTGGTTCGAGCGCGCCGCTGCCAAGGGCGACGAGGATGCTAAAGGTGCCCTCGCGCGCCTCGACGAGCAATTATAGCCTAACTTTTTCGCCGCGTCGTCGCCCGAGCCCGAGATGCTGCGCTTCAAGTTGCGCGCGGGCGAGTCGTGCTTGGCCTTGGCCTCGTCGTCGCCGCGTTCCTCTCCGCGCCGACCTTCACGGTCTGGTGCCTCGCGTTCGTGAACGCGAAGCCCGCCTGGCGCAAGGACGACGACGCCGCCAAGGGGGGCATGGAGAACAACATGAACGCGATGCTCTAGGGGTGGCTTAGCCTGGGGTAAGATTTTGAGCGATTTTGCCTTGCGGGTCGCGGTACTGTAGTAAGTCGAGTCGAGAGGGATAGGACGCGCCCCGAGTCATGTCGTGGCGGGAGAAGAAGTTGGAGTATGAGACTCGCATGGCCCGAGCGAGGGGCAAAAAACTCGACACTCTCAAGACCTGCACGATCTGCGGCGCCGACAAGGCCAAGTCTTGCGCAGGTTGCGGCACGACGGCCTACTGTTCGACGGACTGCCAACGCATCGACTGGCGCGACCGGGGCCACCGGAAGGTCTGCAAGAAGATCCAGGCCGCGGAGGCGGCGCGGGCGGAAGCGCCGACGCGCGCGCCGTCGCCGCCGCGGGACGTGTTCTACGGCCCCGCGCCGCGGTCGCACGCCGACGAGGTCCGCGCGCGCATCGCGGCGGAGCACGAGGCGGCGCGGGCGCGGCGCGAGGCGAACCCGGAGCGGGAGCCGCTGTCTGCGCGGTACGGGTCGCGATGCCCGATCTGCCTCGAGGAGTGGGACGTGAATGTTATGGGGGGGCTTCGCGTCTGTTGCTGCCGAAAGGTCTGCCAATCGTGCCGGGGCAAGATCGGCATCGACGCGTGTCCCCTCTGTCGCCTACCGTGCCCAGAAGATAGTGCGGAACAGCTCGCGCGTCTGCGCCGCCATGTGGAGAACGAGGTGCCGGAAGCGATTACGTTTTTGGGAGAGGCGTACTTTCGCGGTCTGTTGGGCCTCGTGAAATCCGATAAGAAAGCGGCGAAGATTTGGAAGCGCGCCGTGGAGCTCGGGAACGTGGACGCGATGGTAGTTCTTGGGGTTTCGTACCAGAATGGAAGTGGTGTCAAGCTGGACAAGAAGAAGGCGGAGCGGCTGTTTCGCATGGCCGCAGATCGGGGCCACGCGGTCGCGCAATCCAATTTAGGGATTTTACTTTACCATGAGGAGAAATTTGAAGAGGCGTTCCGTTACTTTGTGCTCGCGGCGGATCAAGGCTTTACCGATGGAGAGAACAACCTTGGCTGCTGTTACAGGGACGGAAAAGGCACGGAAGTCGACCTCGGCAAAGCCAGATACTGGCTTGAGCGCGCCGCTGCCAAGGGCAGTGAGCTAGCTACAAGGAACCTCGCGGACCTCGACGCGCGAGTGTAGCCTAAGTCTATACGCCGCGTCGTCGCCCGAGCCCGAGATGCTGCGCTTCAAGTTGCTCGCGGGCGAGTCGTGCTTGGCCTTGGCGTCGTCGTCGCCGCGTTCCGCTCCGCGCCGACCTTCGCGGTCTGGTGCCTCGCGTTTCTGAACTCGAAGCCCGCCTGGCGCAAGGAAGAAGACGCCGCCAAGCGGGGCATGGAGAACGACATGAGCGCAATGCTTGAGGGGTGGGCTTACCCGGGGTAAGATTTTGAGCGATTCTGCCTTTGCGATCGGCCGAGGAGCCTGGAGCGACGCAAGGACGCGCGCGGTAAGAGGCCATGGACCCGGAATTGATCAAGAAGAAGCGAGAGTACGAGGCGCGAAAAACCCGTACGAAGCTGGCGCTCAACATATGCACGATTTGCGGGAAGAAGGATGCCCGGCCCTGCAAAGGTTGCGGCACGACGGCCTACTGTTCGACGGACTGTCAACGCATCGACTGGCGCGACCGGGGCCACCGGAAGGTCTGCAAGAAGATCCAGGCCGCGGAGGCGGCGCGGGCGGAAGCGCCGACGCGCGCGCCGTCGCCGCCGCGGGACGTGTTCTACGGCCCCGCGCCGCGGTCGCACGCCGACGAGGTCCGCGCGCGCATCGCGGCGGAACACGAAGCGGCGCGGGCGCGGCGCGAGGCGAACCCGGAGCGGGAGCCGCAGTCGGCGCGGTACGGGTCGCGGTGCCCGATCTGCCTCGAGGAGTGGGACGTGAATCTGCCGGGCGTGCTTCTCGTCTGTTGCTGCCGAAAGGTCTGCCGATCGTGCAACGACAAGATCGGCATCGACGCGTGTCCTCTCTGTCGTTTACCGCTAGGAAGCGATGCGGAGCAGCTCGCGCAGCTTCGCCGCCATGTGGAGAACGAGGTACCGGAAGCGATTACAAGTTTGGGAAATGCGTACCGCCGCGGTTACTTCGGCCTCGTGAAATCCGATAAGAAAGCCGCGAAAATTTGGAAGCGCGCCGTGGAGCTCGGGAACGTGGACGCGATGGTACACCTTGGGATATTGCACCAGCATGGAACTGGCGTCAAGCTCGACAAGAAGAAGGCGGAGCGGCTGTATCGCATGGCCGCAGATCGGGGCGACCCGGTCGCGCAATGCAATGTAGGAAAGTTACTTGATTCTGAGGAGAAACATGAAGAGGCGTTCCGGTACTACGCGCTCGCGGCGGATCAAGGCTTTACCCCCGGGGAGACTCTCCTTGGCCTTTGTTACCACGAAGGAGAAGGCACGGAAGTCGACCTCGGCAAAGCCAGGTACTGGTTCGAGCGCGCCGCTGCCAAGGGCAACGAGGATGCTAAAGGTGCCCTCGCGCGTCTCGACGCGCGAGCATAGAGCCTAACAATATTTACGCCGCGGCTTCGCCCGGGCCCGAGATCCTGCTCTTGCGCGCGGGCGAGTCGCGCTTGGCCTTGGCGTCGTGTCGCCGCGCGCCTCTCCGCGCCGACCTTCGTGGTCTGGTGCCTGGCATTCTTGAACGCGAAGCCCGCCTGGCGCAAGGACGACGACGCCGCCAAGGGGGGCATGGAGAACGACATGAGCGCGATGCTTGAGGGGTGGGCTTAGGCCTGGAGTAGGCTTTGAGCGATTTTGCCTTTGCGAGCTCGCGAAGTCGAGTCGAGACCTCGAGAGGAGCGGCGATAGGACGCGCCCCGAGTCATGTCGTGGCAGGAGAAGAAGTTGGAGTATGAGAATCGCATGGCCCGAGCGAAGGGCAAAAAACTCGACACTCTCAAGACCTGCACGATCTGCGGCGCCGACAAAGCCAAGGCTTGCGCAGGTTGCGGCACGACGGCCTACTGTTCGACGGACTGCCAACGCATCGACTGGCGCGACCGGGGCCACCGGAAGGTCTGCAAGAAGATCCAGGCCGCGGAGGCGGCGCGGGCGGAAGCGCCGACGCGCGCGCCGTCGCCGCCGCGGGACGTGTTCTACGGCCCCGCGCCGCGGTCGCACGCCGACGAGGTCCGCGCGCGCATCGCGGCGGAACACGAGGCCGCCCGTGCGCGGCGCGAAGCGAACCCGGAGCGAGAGCCGCTGTCTGCGCGGTACGGGTCGCGGTGCCCGATCTGCCTCGAGGAGTGGGACGTGAATGCTGAGTGGGTGTTACGTTGCTGTTGCTGCCGAAAGGTCTGCCGATCGTGCGAGGGCAAGATCGGCACCAACGCGTGTCCCCTCTGTCGTGTACCGTACCCGGAAGATAACGCGGAAAACCTCGCGCGTCTTCGCCGCCATGTGGAGAACGAGGTGCCGGAAGCGATTACGTTTTTGGGAAGTGCGTACCGCGGCGGTCGGTTGGGCCTCGTGAAATCCGATAAGAAAGCCGCAAAGATTTACCGGCGCGCCGTGGAGCTCGGCGACGTGGACGCGATGGCATTTCTGGGGGAAATGTACGACGCCGAGGACGGGGAAGGCGTCAAGCTGGACAAGAAGAAGGCGGAGCGGCTGTATCGCGCGGCCGCGGACCGGGGCGACGCACACGCGCAAAACAATTTGGGGGTTTTACTTTACTGTGAGAAGAAATTTGAAGAAGCGGTCCGGTACTACGCGCTCGCGGCGAATCAAGGCTATACCGATGGAGAGTATAACCTTGGCTGCTGGTACCGCGATGGAAAAGGCACGGAAGTCGACGTCGGCAAAGCCAGATACTGGTTCGAGCGAGCCGCTGCCAAGGGCGACGAGGATGCGAGGAAGAACCTCGCGTGCCTCGACGCGCGAGTGTAGCCTAAGTCTTGCCGCGCTCGCGATCAACATCACCACCAAGAAGCTCGCCGACCCCTACGGCCACGACCTCGACGACATCCACATCCTCTCGCTCTGCAAGCTCATGCCCGGCGCCTGCGCGCGCATCCTCGAGACGTCGCCGCCGCCGCGCTCCGCCGAGACTACGACCACGTTCGTTCGTTCGAATTAATTCAATCCCGCCGCGCCGAGTCCGCCGAGACTACGACATAAAGTAATCACGCGAAGCCCTCAGCGAGGCACCGGTCGAGGCGCGGGCGGACCGTGGCCGGGTCCTCGATGTAGGACTGGTGCTCGAGAAAGATCGCGAGGTTGTGGTCCGCCCACTCGGCGCAGTAGGGCGCCGCGCCCGGGAACCGCCTCCGCCGCGCGACGTACTCGGAGACGAGGAGGTACTTGTAGCCGAGCGTCTTCTCCGCGTGGTTGCGGCCCGCGTGCTCCTTGCTCGAGAGGATCGGGACGGAGCCGGCCATGACGGCCTCGAAGAAGCGGAGGGACCAGGGCATGTCGCCCGCGGGCGCGAGCGTGAACCGGGACCGCGCGAGTTTCTCGTAGTAGGCCGGGTCGCAGGTCGCCTTCTTGCAGGTCGTGGCCCCCGTCGTGAAGTTGAGCGCGATGGGCCGGAAGCCCGCGAGCGCGCCGTCGCCGCCGACGGACCGGTCGTAGGCGCCGAGCGGCACGTGGGTCGCGGCGTCTTTGACCGACGTGTCCAGCAGCACGGAGTCCGCCGTGAAGTAGCGCTTCACGAAGGGGAGCACCCAGGCGCGCATGCGCGCCGCGACGCGCGACGAGAAGACGACGGGGTCGTAGTCCTTCCGTAAAGCGTAGTCGAGGAGCGACGCGCCGTCGTCGCCGTCGCCGTCGTAGAGGCGCCCCATGAAGTTCAGGTCGACGTCGCGCGTCGACGTCGCCGCGTAGTGGCGCGCGGCCTCGATCTGGGACCGCGGGAACATGAGGTAGCGGCGCGTGTCCTCGATCGTGCCCCGGATGATCGCGGACGCGTTCCTCCGCCCGCGGTTCAAAATCTGGTAGTTGCAGCAGCTCGCCTGCATGTCCCGGCTCAGCGCCGCGTCGCCGGGCGATGCGGACACGTGGGCCTCCTGGAATATGCCGAAGCACGCGCTCTCCACCGCGCGCGGGCCCGGGTAGTGCGTCCGGTTCGCGTCGTCGTGCCGTCGCGGCGGCGGGTCGTCGCAGAAGCTCTCGAGCGTCGCCGCGGCGGCCGCGGCGTCCGCGAACTCGCGGGCGACGGCGTCGCAGCGCGGGCCGGGCGACGCGTCGAGGAACGAGGCGCCGGCGCAGCAGCGGACGCACGCGTTTGGGCACGCGTCCGCCGCGGCGACGCCGGAAGCGCCCGTCTGGCGGCAGAGGCGGGCCCGCTTCTCCGGCGGCTTCTTCTGCGTGGCGTTGCAGGTCTGCTTCGCGCCCCGGGGGCCGACCCAGTGCCACCCCGGGTCCTCGGCCTCGAAGAAGGGGCACCCGATGCCGTGGCCCAAATTCCACCACGCCGGCGGGCCCTTCTTTGACCCGATGGTTTTCTTAATTGGCGCGTCGGCCGCGGCGCCGGCCTGCTTCTCCCGCCGCGTTTTTCCCGCGGACGCGACGGCGCCGAGCAAGACGACGCGTAGCAAGCGCGTCATGCTGTGAGGTTTTGCCGCGGGACCTTTGGCGACTTTTGGCGCCTGTGAGGCCCCTCAGCCTCCCGCCCTGCGGTTCCTCCCCGCCCCTCTACGTTTAGAGACGCGTCGAGGCGACTTTGGGGCAGCTCACACTGCTCCACACACTCGTACCGACACCTTAAACCGCGTCCTCGGCGTCGTCGTCGAAGGCGTCGCTCGCGGCCGCGGCCGCGGCCCACGCGTACGCGCTCGACCGGCGGCGCAGCTCGCGGCGCCGCTCGCTCCGCTCCGCGCGGCGCGCGGCGAGGCGCGGCTCCCAGTAGCGCGCGCGCCAGGCGTCGTAGGGCTCGTCGTCCGGCGGCGCGCGTCCAGAGCCCCGGAGGCTCGCCGGGACCCAGAGCTGGGCGCTCGACGGCCGCTTCGGGAGCGCGTGGACGTCCTCGGCGGTAATCATCGTCGAGAACTTCGTGGCTCCCGCGAGCGCGTCCCAGTGGAAGTTGCGGCGGATGGCGAACAAGATCTGGTCGTCGACGATGTCCGCCTTGACCAGCGTCGCGACGACGTAATCCGCCTCGGACAGGGCGGGCTCCGCGCCCGCGCGCTCGTCCTCCGCCGAGAGCGCCGCGTACTTGTCGAGGAGCATCTCCTCGAGGTCCAAAGGAGTAGGGCCAAAGTCGCAGACGTCCTCGTCCCGTAAAAGTTGCCGCCGTCGGATCGCGAAGAGCTCCGCGATGGAGTTGGCGAGGACGACGACGACGAGGATCGTGTACGCGGACAGCGCGATCGTGAAGCGCTGGCCCCGCGAGTGGTGGAAGTTAAAGTCGCCGTAGCCGACGGTCGTCGACGTGATGACCGCGAAGTAGATTGCGTCGGACCATTCGAGCTCGTCGTCGCCCTTGCGGAACTCGGCGACGCCGACCACGAACCCCGCGAGCAGCAGCGCCACGGGCGCGGCGGCGAGCAGGTAGCGCTTCCAGTACTTGACGACGCGCGACACGTCGCGCGGCCGGTACTCGTCGATCGGCAGGCTCCGCGTGTCGACGACGCGGACGCCGAGGAGCGCCAGGGCCGCCTACGCGCGAGACGGGTTTCGAACGTCGACGACGGGTTTCGGACGCCGCGGTAAAGCCTCCGTGCCCCGTCGAAGCCAGCCCTGGACGGCGCTCATGTAGCGTGCGATGATGGAGAAGACGAGGACGATGCCCGCGGGCGCGTACGCGGTCACGAACCACTTGCCCGCGACGGTCGTCGGCGTCACGTCGCCGAAGCCCACGGTCGTGAGCGTCATCGACAGGAAGTAGATCGTCTTCCCCGTGTGCCACTCCTCGAGCCTTTTGAGCACGGCGATACCCACGTAATAATACATGAAGACGGCTAAGGCGTCGCGACCAACGGGCGCGAGGCGCCGGAGCGCCGGGTGGGCGAGGCACCGCTTCACGCGGGCCATGAGCGGCGGAGACATCGTGACGCGTCGATTTGTTGTGTTGAGCGTCGGGGCGACGAGCGCACGGAACGGCGCGCGAGCGGTCAGGAGGACGCGGGCGCGAGAGATGGGCAAGCATGTGGCGACGACTTCACCAAAACTCGTTTCACACGGCACGATGGCTGCCCATCGACCCATGTGAGGAGGCATGCGCCGGCGCCGCTGCGCCACCGCTTGCATCGCTGCCGCCTGCATCGCCGGCACGCTGCTGCTCGCGCTCACGTCGTTCGCCGCGCCGCCAACGCGACCGCCGCGACCGCGACCCGCCGCCTGGAACGCCACGACGACCCTCGAGCGCGCCGTGCGCGAGCAGCGCGCCGTGAACGTGGCGGAGCTCTTCGCGCGCGCGCGCGCCGCCGCGGGCGTCGCCGCCGCGCCCACGGACGCGTCCATCGCGCGCGCGTGGCGCCGGCGGCGGCCGACGCCGCTCGTCGTCCGCGCGCCGCGGCTGGCCTACGTGCGCGTCTTCAAGGCGGGCAACGACGCGCTCCACCACCACATGCTCCACGTCTGGGCGAACGCGACGGCGGGCCCCGCCGTCACCTTCACCTTCGTCCGCGACCCGCTCGCGCGCTTCGCGTCGGCCTACGGCGAGATCGAGATGCGGCTGACCGAGCGGTGCGCGGGCGACGCCGCGGCCGCGGCCGCGGCGGCCGTCTTCCTCCGCGCGGCGCCGGCGGCGCGGCCGCGGGCGTTCCTGGCGGACTTTGTGCTGGGGCCCGGGCTGGCCGCGTACCGCGACGCCCGCGCGGCCGGCGGCGAGGGCTGCCTGGTCCGCGAGGCCGTGCTCGAGCACGCGTGGCCCATGGCGTCCTTCGTCGCGCCGCTCCGCCCCGGGTTCGTCGGGCGCCTCGAGACCTTCGACGACGACCTGCGGCGCCTCGCGGCGCGCGTCGGCGCGCCCCTGCCGTGGGACCCGGCCCTCGGGAGGCACGGCGCCGTCGCCGCGGAGCGCCTCTCGTTCGAGGCCGCGCGGCGCCGCGCCCAAGCCGCGCTCCGAAGCGACGCCGGCGTGCGCCGCGCGGCCTGCTACCTCTACTTCGACGACTTTAGCCGCTTCGGCTACGACGTCCCGCCCGAGTGCCGGCGGCTGCCCGTGACGACCGCGCGCGGCGTCCCCTGAGCGCGTGTTACGCCGCGGCGGGCGTGGGCTCCGGCGGGGGCGACGAGAAGGACGAGCGGAGGGCGTAGTCCGCCGCGTGGACGCGCCGCTGGGACGTCGACGACTTGAGGTCGCGCCGCGACTTCGAGCTCCGGACGTCGCGGCGCGCGGGCGACACCATGGTGAGGATCTTGTCCCCGGCGGGCGACGGGTAGTCGAGCCAGTTCGGCGGCCGCGGGAAGCCCATGAGGTTCTTGGGCGCGAGGATGCCCTCGGAGCTCACGACGATGGGCGCGGCCTTCTTCCGCGCGCGGCCGCCGGGCGTCTTCGGCGGCGCCTTGTAGCCGCAGGTCAGGTTCAGCGACGCCCGCGCCTCGTCCGTGATGGGCGGCGCGTTGGGGTCGCAGGGGTCGTAGGCGCAGGGGCCCGGCCCGTCCGCGCACCGGAGCTTGCCCGCGTGGCGCATGCCGTCGATGAGCTCCAGCCGGTCCGCGGACCCGAACATGCGCTGGCGCACGACCGTCTTCTTGCCCGGCTGCCGCCGCTTCGGCGGCGGCCAGGACGCGCCGGGCTTGGCGTTGGGCCACCACGCGCGCGCGAGGTTGTGGCGGTCGTCGCCGTCCGCGTCGACGGGGTCCGGGCCGTGCCTCCGGACGGCCTTGGCGGACGCGGGGTCCGCCAGCACCTTGTGGAGCCCCGCGTGCTCGTAGACCGGCAGCGGCTTGCGCTTCGGGATCTCCTGGGGGCAGCACTCGCGGGGCACGCCGCAGAGCATGTAGGGCCGCCGCGTCTGGAGCCGCTTCTTCTCCGCGAGGATGACGTCGTAGTAGAAGGAGCCCTCGCCGTTGATGTCGATGTAGGACGTGGGCCCCTCCTTGCCCTCCATGAAGGCCACGCGCCGCTCGCTCTCGCCGATGGTGTAGCTCTTGTGCGCGTTGCCCGCGGCTTTCGTCGTGGCCGTCGTCTTCGCGAAGTGGATCTCGTCCTCGTAGGCGCCGGGGACGGCCCGCACGTCGATGGGGTCCTTCTCGAAGCGCTCGGCCCGCGCGAACTGCGACCCGTAGCACGCGTCCAGCGCCCGGGGCATCGCGTACTGCTCCTGCGACCGCACGCTGCACGCGACGACCGCGCCCATGGTCGCGCCGCCCCAGGTCCGCTCCGTGAGCTCGCGCACGGTCTCCTCGGCCGTGCGGCCCTTGGTCGTCTTGCGCATGGGCGCGCGGAACTCCGCGCACACGGGCGGCGCGGTGCCGAACGACCCGTCGCCCTCGCCGCCGAGCTCGTAGCGCTCGGGCCCGGGGCCGGACGCGCACCAGCGCGCCGCGCCGCCGCAGGCGACCTCCCAGCCGCCGGCGCCGCCGCCGCCGATGGACCGCAGGTAGGAGAAGGCGTCCTCGCGGGCGCTGCGCCCGAAGGTCGACGTGCCGTGGAACTGGCCCCGGGGGTTGTCGAACTGGCTCGGGATCTGGAAGTCGGCGCCGCTCGGCGACGCGTCGGGGATCTCGAAGAGGCCGTCGGGCACGACGAGGCCCCGCTCCTCGAGCACGGGCGTCGTCATCGTGCGGCGCGCGCGGCGGCGCCGCGCGACGACGAGAGCGCGGCGCTAAAAAACGCCTCCGAGGGCTTTGTTGAATGTGGAATCCAAAGGTGCAGTTGGTTGCGCGCGCCAGACCGGACCTCGGACGTCGTAGGCGCGCGTCGCCGCGGCCGCCGTCGCGTCGCCGATGTCGCGGCACCGGCTGCGCCGCGACGGGGGTCGCCGAGCCGTCGGCCCGTCCCGCGGCGCCGCGCCGCTCCGACGCGCGCGACGCTCACTTGCGCTCCGCCGCGCGGGACGCTCGCCGCGGAGCGGCGCCCCTCCCCCCGGAAGCACGCCACCACCTTCTTACTTGCCGTCGCCGAGGGTCTTGGCGATGTCCTTCTGCATCTCCATCATGATGCCCTTCATCTTGCCGAGCGCCTCCGTCTGCGCCTTCTTCGCGGCGTCGGTGACGGCGGCGGAGACGGCTTCTTCGCCCTCCTTGAGCGCGTCGGGCTGCACCTCGACGGACACGGGCTGGCCCTGGCCGTCGTAGGTGACCTTGACCTTGCCGCCGAGGCCCGTGCCCTCGACGACGACCGCCTTCATCTTCGCGGACATCTTCTCGCGGAACTCCATGGCGAGCTTCATCTCCTCCTCGGAGATCTCGCCCATGCCGGGCACGCTCATGCCCGACCCGCCGCCCGCGGGCGCCGCGGGCTTCGACTCCTCCTCCGGCGGCGCGCCGCCGAAGAGCGTGCGCGGCGCGAGCGCGAAGGCGCGCCGCCGGCCGGCGTGGAGCCGCGGGGCCGCCGGCGCGAGCCGGAGGGCCGCGCAGGCCGTGAGGAGGAGCGCGTAGAGCGCGGAGCGGGCCATCGTCGCGGACTGCTACTCGGTGCTCAAGCCTCGAGAGTCTTCAAGCTCGCGAGCGACTTGGCGCATGAAGCCTGCATGTTGCAGATTTCGAGCGGCGTGCGCATCCGTCCTGGCGTTCTCGAAGCGCACCATGTCCCGAGGCCCGTCGGCTGCATGCCTACTCGCGATGCTGGGTGGTGCTGAGCTAGGTAACCCTCCGGAAAAATCGAAGAAGGGGCCCATAAGGTCGAAATTTGGGCGGGAGAGCGCAGACCCTTGGCGCTGGACATCCAGCCCGGTCGACCGAGGCCCGGCCGCGCATCGCGCGCGCAATACACGACGCAGGCCTCGGATGTCGCCGCGCGGCGCCGATGCACACCGAGGTTGAAGGCAATGAGAGCCTAATGAGCAATTTCTGCCACTGAGTTCTTGATCTCGGCGCGATGAGCTCGCTACTGCGGTATTCTGCCCGCCAGGTCGCCGTCGCGGGCCGGCGGCGGCTCAGCGCCCAGCCCGTGGCGTCCGAGGGGTCGCGGAGCTGGGAGTTCTTCGCCGGGGACCCCGAGGTGACGGCCGACGGCGTCGCCATCGTGCGCCTCGATGCGAAGAAGGCGAAGATGAACACGCTGAACCCGGCGCTCCAGGCCGAGGCCCAGGAGATGTGGAGCGAGCTCATGGAGGCGCGCGGAAATGACGTCAAGGCCGCCGTCTTCATCTCCGCCAAGCCCGACAACTTCATCGCGGGCGCGGACATCTCCATGCTCGCGGCGAAGAAGGCGAGCGGCGACGAGGACTCGCTCGAGGCCATCTGCCTGAGCGGGCACACCATGTTCGCCGAGCTCAAGGCGACGAACATCCCCATCGTCGCGGCCATCCACGGCGCCTGCCTCGGCGGCGGCCTCGAGTGGGCGCTCAAGTGCGACTACCGCGTCGCGTCGACGTCCCCGAAGACGAAGCTCGGCCTGCCCGAGGTGAAGCTGGGCCTCCTGCCCGGCTGGGGCGGCACCTACGCCCTGCCGAAGCTCATCGGCCTCACGGAGGCCCTGCCCATGATCCTCCAGGGCAAGGAGGTCAAAGCGGACAAGGCGAAGAAGCTCGGCCTCGTCGACGCCGTCTGCGACCCCGCGGCGCTGGAGCGGCTCGCCGTCGCCAAGGCCGCGGCGTTGGGCAACGGCTCGCTGAAGCTCAAGGAGAAGAAGAAGTCGTGGATGCGCTGGGCCACGGAGGACGTGAGCTTCGGCCGCGACTTCGTCTTCAAGAAGGCCAAGGAGACCGTCGACAAGACGACGCGCGGCAAGTACCCGGCGGCCTACGAGATCATGGACTGCGTGAAGCACGGGCTGGGCAAGAGCCCCGAGGAGGCCTTCGCCTTCGAGGCCAAGGCCTTCGTGCGCCTCGCGAAGACGCCCGAGTCGTCCGCGCTCATCGGCCTCTTCGACGGCGTCGCGCCGCGTGGGAATCGACCGCCGGTTCGGGACGTCCCCGACCAAACTTGAAATTCTCGGTCAATTCGAAGTCGATTCGGCTGATTCTTGGACGGATCGGTTGCTCTCGTCGAGTTCTCGAAGCGCGGCCGAAGAGGCTGGTCCGAACCGTTCGATGACGCGCGCGTCGAAGTCGGGGTGAAGATTTGAGTTCCACGCAGGCATCACGGCGTCGAAGAAGAACCGCTACGGCAACGCTTCGGACCCGGCGACGCTCAAGGCGCTGGACACGGTGGCCGTGCTCGGCGCGGGCCTCATGGGCGCGGGCATCGCCCAGGTCTCCGCGGAGAAGGGCCTGAACGTGCTCCTCAAGGACGCGTCGCCCGAGGGTTTGGCCAAGGGCGTCGACTACGTCGGCGGCAACCTGGCCAAGAAGGTCAAGCGGCGCCGGATGACGGACTACACGCGCAACACGATCACGTCCAAGGTGATGGGCTACCACGACGGCCCCGGCGGCGGCCAGGGCAGGA
This sequence comes from Aureococcus anophagefferens, assembly GCF_000186865.1. Lineage (NCBI taxonomy): Eukaryota > Pelagophyceae > Pelagomonadales > Pelagomonadaceae > Aureococcus > Aureococcus anophagefferens. The sequence goes on from NW_008705561.1 coordinate 492,417, forward strand.
CAAGAGAGCGAAATTCCCAACTTCAAAGGCTCATATCTCGGCCGTTTTCCACTCGTTTCGGCTGATTTTTGGACGAGCGATCATCTCTCGGATTGGTCTCGAAGCGTGGATGCTTTTTCCGGAACGCGCGCGCGCGGAACACTCACGTTGAAGCGACGTTGAATCACCCTTGTCCTGCCCAGGCGGCGGCGGCGACGCCGCGTGGCTCCGCAAGGCCGCGACGGCCGACGTCGTCGTCGAGGCCGTCTTCGAGGATCTGGACCTGAAGCACAAGGTCTTCCAGAGCGTCGAGCCCCTCGTGTCCGAGGCCTGCGTCCTCGCGACGAACACGTCGGCGATCCCCATCGCCAAGGTCGCCGCGGGCGCGGCGAAACCGGAACGCGTGCTCGGCATGCACTACTTCAGCCCCGTGCCCCAGATGCAGCTCCTGGAGATCATCCCCCACGCGGGCACGGACCCCAAGGCCATGGCCGCGGCCTTCGCCGTCGGCATCAAGCAGGGCAAGTTCTGCATCGAGGTCAAGGACGTGCCCGGCTTCTACGTGAACCGGTGCCTCGCGCCCATGATGGCGGAGCTCGCGCCCCTCTTCCAGGACGGCGTCGAGCCCAAGCAGCTCGACGAGGCCATCCTGGACCTGGGCATGCCCGTGGGGCCCGTGACGCTCATCGACGAGGTCGGCGCGGACGTCGGGCTGCACGTGCAGCGCACGATGCTCGCGGACGAGACCATGGGGGGCCGCATGGCCGGCGCGGACCCGGCCATGCTCCAGGCCGTCGTCGACAAGGGCTGGCTCGGCCGCAAGTCCGGCAAGGGCTTCTTCGTCTACGACGGCAAGAAGAAGACGCCGAACGCGGAGGCGAACGCGTACGTCGAGTCCGAGGTCAAGCGGCGCGACGCCGGGCTCTCCGTGGAGACGATCCAGGACCGCTACCTCACGCGCTTCGTCAACGAGGCCGCCGTCTGCCTCCAGGAGGGCATCCTCAAGACGCCCGCGGACGGCGACCTCGGCGCCGTCTTCGGCGTCGGCTTCCTCCCCTTCACGGGCGGGCCCTTCCGCATGCTCGACGCCGTCGGCGCGGCGACCTACGTCGACAAGATGAACCGCCTCGCCGACGAGTACGGCGACCGCTTCGCGCCCTGCGACCTCCTCGTCGACCACGCGAACTCGGGCAAGAAGTTCTACCCGTCCAAGTAGGCGCGCGCGCCCGGCGCCGCGCGCGCGCTCTCCCCCCTCTAACTGCCTGATCGTCTGCCTTGTTCGCTGTTGTTCGAGGTGCTTCGGCGGAAGCGCGGCGGCTTCGGCCGCTCGACCCGTGATTGAAGCTCTCGTTGCCGGCAAGTTTACGAGTCTGGTAACGCTAAATCACACCTCAGCTCTGCTCTCGCACCCTCGCGCCCTGCCCACGTGAGCACACACGATGACCAAGGTCTGCGTCATCTTCGGGACGGAATCCGGCGGCAGCGAGCGCCACGCCAAGCGCCTGAGCAAGGCCTGGACGGGCGTCGACTTCGACGCCTCGAAGGACTTCATGTCCGGCGACGCGGCGGCGAAGAAGGGCCTCGGCGCCCTCGCCGCGGCCTACGACTTCCTCGTCGTCGTCACGTCGTCCTACGGCGACGGCGACCCGCCGTCCAACTACACGACGTTCCTCACGGCGCTCTACGCGGCCGAGGGCCAGCCGCTCGCGGGCTGCCAGCACTGCGTCCTCGGCTTCGGCTCCACGGACTACGAGACCTTCCAGAACTGCCCGCGCCTCACGGACAAGCTCCTCGGCGAGTGCGGCTCGACGCGGGCGCTCCAGCGCGTCGAGGTCGACGAGAACGACACCGTGGGCGGCGACAAGTCGCTCGACCAGTGGGCCAAGGACGTCGTCGCGGCCTTTTCGAAGAAGGCGTCGTCCGACGTCTGCGCCTGGACGTCGCCGCACTCGGAGGTCTTCGACAAGAAGGACGAGCTCCTCAGCGCGGGCGGCGGCGGCGGCGCGATGATGGCGCCCGTCGTCGTCGTCGCGCTGGCGGCCGTCGGCTTCGGCTACTGGAAGATGACCCAGAGCGCCGAGTAGGTGTCTTGGGCGCCGATTTCTAAGTGCGCGCTTAGTCGCTGTCCGACGACGACGAGGAGGACGACGACGAGCTCGAGGAGGAGGAGCTAGAGGACGACGAGGACGACGACGAGGACGACGAGCTCGAGGACGAGGACGACGAGGACGACGAGGACACGGAGTCGGAGCGGGGCTTGGCGACGGCCTCGCCGTCGCGCTTCCGCTTCTTGCCGCCGCGGCCGTCGTCGCCGCCGTCGCCCGCGCGCTTCTCGCCGCGCGGCGGCGGCGACGGCGACCGTTTGACGTCGCTCTCGCGGTCGCGCCGGGGCGCGTCGCGGCGGTCCCGGGCCTCGTAGCGGTCCTCCTGGCGGCGGCGGTCGTCGCGCTCGCGGTCCAGGAGGCGCCGCTCGCGGTCCGCGAGCTCGCGCTCCCGCGCGTCCAGCGCCTCGCGCTCCCGCTCGCGGTCGCGCCGCGCGCGCTCCGCGTCGTCGCGCTCGCGCTTCGCCGCGCGCTCGGCCTTGAGCGTCTCCTGGAGCTCCCGGTCGAAGGCGGCGCCCTCCACGAAGCTGTCGCTCTTGATGCCGAACGCGTCGCGGAGCCGCGCGTCGTCGCGCGCCTTCGCTTCCGCGGCCGCGTGCGAGTCCGTGCCGACGCGGCGCGACGCCTTCTGGGCCAGCTGCTTCGAGAGCTTCGCGCGCAGCGCCTCGCAGCGCACGTCGATGTCGTCCTCGTCGAGGCCCTGGTCCTCGAGCTCGTCGCGGAGCTCGAAGACCTCGGCCTCGATCGCGCGCTTCGCGTTGTGCTCGCAGATCTCCGCGTTGCCCTCGGCGGACGTCTGCGCCTTCCAGGCCTCCTCCTTGTTGAGCCCGCCCCGGTTCAGCTCCGTCGCCGTGCGCACGTTGATGGCCTTGACGAAGGCCTTGTTGGTCTGGACGTACCCATTCGTCCCCGAGCCGCGCACGGTGCGCAGGCCGATGCCGTTGTACATGGTCGCGCGGCGGCGGCGCGGCCGGGACGACGACGGGGCGCGCGGGGTGTCGAGTTTGTGCGGTGGTTGGCGCGGCTGGCGGCGGTGGTGTCGCTCGCTGTGGAGTGGGCGCCGGCGGAGCTGCCGCAGCCCGCCTGCGCCGCCGCTGCCGCCGCGCCGCGCCTGCGACTCGCGCCCGCCTGCGCTGCCGCACACGCGCCGCCGAGAGCGCCGCGATGAACTTCTCGACGAAGCGCAAGGCCAAGGCGCGGTCCTGGAAGGACGTCGACGACGCGCCGGCGAAGAAGGCGAAGGACGACGGCGACCGCGAGCACGGCGAGGAGGACGGCGAGTGCGAGGTGGACGCCTTCGGCCAGCTCAAGCGCGAGCTCGCGGAGCGCGAGCGCATCAAGGCTTTGCGGAAGAAGGAGCTCGCCAAGGCGGCGGCGGTCATCGGCCGCACGCGCGGCGACGACGAGGGCGGCGAGGCGCGGCGGCCGGGCGTCCACGTCTGGCTCGACGTCGAGATCCCGAAGCGGTCGACGCACGAGGCCGGCCGGGGCCGCCTCATCTGCGAGCTCTTCGAGGACGTCGTGCCGCGGACGGCGAAGAACTTCCTGTCGCTGATCACGGGCGAGAAGGGCGACGGCCTCGAGCTCGCGGGGACCGTGTTCCACCGCGTCGAGCCCGGCGTCGCGGTCACGGGCGGCGACGTCGACCGCGGCGACGGCTCGGGGGGGCGGTCCATCTACGGCCGCGACTTCGAGGACGAGAACCACACGCTGAAGCACACGAACGCGGGCGTGCTCACGATGCACAGCCGGCGGCCGAATTCCAACAACTCCCAGTTCCAGATCCTGTTGGACGAGCGGCCCGAGCTCGACGGCCGCCAGGTCGTCTTCGGCCGCCTGGTCGACGGCTTCGCGATCCTACGCGAGGTCGAGAAGCTCGGCACGGCGACGGGCGCGCCCAAGGAGCTGGCGAAGATCGCGCGGTGCGGCGTCTGCAAGATGCACGCGACGGTGGAAGAGACGCTCGAGGCCTACCGCACGGATCTGGTGCTCTGCAAGGAGGTGACCGACATGAAGCAGATGGCGCGCAACTACCGCAACAAGACGAACTACTACGACAACTCGACGCGGTCCGCGCTCTTCTCCTGGACGACGTCCTGCTAGGCGCGCGTAAATTCCACAAACTTTTAGGATGTCCCGCCGCGGCTCTTCTTCGCGATCTTCGCCAGGGACGCGTGCGCCTCCGCGCCGTCGGGCTCGAGGTCGCGCGCGGGGACGACGGGCGACGTCGACTTGCCGAGCGCGGCGAGGACCGCGTCCATCTTCGCGTCGAGGCCCGCGACCTTGTCGTGGAGGTGCGTGATGCGCCGGTTCAGGTCGTCCTCGGCGCGGCCGACGACGGTCTTCACGAGGCGCCGCGTGAAGGCCAGGGACCCCTCCTTGGACTGCGTCTCGTCCAAATCCTCGAGATCCTCGTCGTCGCGCGTGCGCTCGTCGTCGATCTGCATGTCGATGCGCAGCATCTTGCGGAAGGAAGAGATGATCGCGATGATGCAGTGGTCGAGCTCGAACCAGGAGAACTTCTTGCCCTTGTGCCAGAAGAGCCACTGCGTCACGGCCGCGACCTGGTCGTTCTCGAACATGACCGCGTAGGCGCCGTCGTCGCAGAGCGACGACACGCGCGCTCTCAGAGGCCGCTTCTCGAAGACGCCGCGGTGCTTGATGCGCACCTTGACCGTGGACCCCTTGGGGTGGCGGCTCCGGATGTCGGCCGCGCCGACGACCTTGTGCACCTCGGGGAACCGCACGGCCGCCCACCGGCTCACTTTGCCCTCCGCGGCGTCGAACTTCTCGGACACGCTGATGAGCCGCGCCTTCTCGAAGGACGCGTCGGGCGTCGGCCGCGCGTGCACGCGCATGTTCACGCGCGTGCGGCCGTCGGGCGGCACCTTGACGTCGACGCCGAGCTGCAGCTTGCAGTCCATCGCGTAGAAGCACACCTCGTAGGACTTGGCCGTGTCGCGCGACGTCTTCGCGTGCGCTCTCACGACCCTCCCCGGCCGCAGCACGGTCCGCGCCCAGTAGGCCTCGATGTCGTCGTCGGGGACCCAGGGGCCCTTGAAGTCGCGGTAGGGCGGCACGACGCAGTGGCGCGGCACGTGCCGGTTCCGCGTCGGCAGGCGGTGGTGGAGGAGCCCGAGCGACGGCGCGCGGCCCTCGTGCTGCGCCCGGCGCACGCGCCGGTCCTTCTCCTTGCCCTCGACGCCGAGCTTCTCCCAGAAGACCTTCTGGAGCGCGAAGGCCGTCGTGTAGTACTTCAGCCGCGCCTCGCGCTCCTGCATGGCCAGACGCCCGAGGCGCAGCACGCCGCTCTTGAAGACGCGCCAGCCGGCGACGTGGCGCAGCTCCGCGAGGATGCGCGGGCACAGGTCGTTCGTCGCGATACGCGCGAGCGCCGTCGACGTGAGCACGTTGCACGACGCGTGGCCGATCGCGGACACGGAGTACGCGCAGATCATGGGCGCGCCGACGAGCGTGTTGATGATGTCCGTGCCGATGACGGCGAAGTTCTTCGCCGAGAGGTAGCGCGCCTCGTCGAAGCCCTTCTTGTTCGAGCCGCCGAAGTTCGAGAGCGACGCCGCGCCGCCCTGTTGTTGCCGCTGCTGGTCCTCGAGCGTCCGCTGGTTCAGCGTCCGCTTGTTGCGGAAGGCGCTGCCGTGCATCAACAAATACAAGTCCGTGTTCGTCGACCCGGGCCGCACGATGAACTCGCCCATCATGAAGAGCTTGGGCCGCAGCGCCAGGGAGAACTCGGAGACGATGCGCTTCCACTCGCGGTTGCCCTCTTCTAAGCGCGCGCCCAGCGGCGAGCTCAGGGGCAGGTGGACGCGCTCGTGGGCCACAAAGTGCTCGACCTGGATGTCGAAGTCGCCGCCCTGCTCCCTCTCGTGCTGCTTGAAGCTCAGCACGTTCGCCGTGTGCCGCGACGCGTGGTGGCCGTGCGCGCGCGGGTCGTAGAAGCGCACCGTGTAGGTCAAAAAGGGCGTCAGCTCGACGATGCGCCCGGGCATGAGGTCGTCCTGGGTCCAGTGCGCGCCCGCGTCCTTGCGCAGGAGCATGACGTCGACGCCGACGCGCAGCCCGCCGACGGACGCGAGCGCGTCGTTGAGGAAGGGGATGTTCCGCACCCAGGCGCCGAGCTCCTCCGTGGCGCAGGCGCGCTGGAGCTGGGGGCTCAGGTTCGACAGCATCTCGCGGTGGTAGGCCTGGCGGAAGAGGGCCTCGCTGTTGATGAAGTACTCGCGCATCTGCGACTGCAACGGCTTCGTGATCTTCTGCTCGTGCATGTACTGGTTGAGCTTGTCCATGGTCGACCGGTAGTCGTTGAGCGCCGGGTCGAAGTTCGTGAGCACGTTGGCGATCTCGCCGATGAGGAAGGCCATGACGATGGCGCCGACGATCATGACGACGAAGCCGACGCACTTCTCGCCGAACGTGATCGTCAGCGCGTCGCCGACCATGGACTTGATGGCCCAGTCCAGCGCCGCCACGTAGACGTACCAGAGCCCCCGGCGCCGGAACTTCACGGTGGCGAGCCAGCAGGACGGGTTCGCCATCTCGTAGACGCCGTCGCGGTCGTACCAGCCGTCGTCGCCGTCGCCGAGCGCCTCGCCGACGTTCGCGAGGCAGCCGCTCGGCGACCCGACGATGCGGATGACGCAGGCGAACATGTGCGTGAAGCCGATGACGAGCAGCGTGAACTTGATGATGGTCTGCGACTTGTAGGAGATCTGCGTCTTCGCCGCGAACCGCGCGATGAGGCGGCCGATGCGGAGCACGCGGAGGAGCTTCAGGAGGCGCATCAACTTCAACATGCCGAAGAGGCCCAGGGCGCCGCCGCTCGTGTCGCGCAGGCACGTGTACAGGCTCCGCACGAAGAGGCTCCCGGACCCCGCGTTCGTCGCCGCGACGATGGAGTCGATGGGGAGGCACGACACGAGGTCGACGACGAACCACGAGCCCAGGTACTCCCGCGAGATGACGGAGCGGTCCAGCACGTACTTGGCCTGCTCCCAGTCGTAGGACGACGTGTTGAAGTTGACGAAGATGTCGAGCAGGAAGTAGAGGTCCACGACGAGGTTCGGCACCAAGAGCGCGCACGAGTCGTCGATGAAGGCGATCTCGAAGGGCGTCACGACGGCGGCGTAGACGATGCAGGGGACCATGGCGCCGCTCCAGCAGACGAAGAAGCGGCCGTTGGGGTTCACCAAGAACGTGTCCGGCGGGAATTCCAAAAGCTCGACGTGCTCCTCCCGCGCGGCCTTCGTGCCCTCGATGAGCTCCTGGGCCGTCTGGCGCCGGCCCGGCGACGGCCGGAGGCCCTCCTCGAGCTCCTCGGGCGTGTCCGTGTGGCGCGACGACCGCCCGAAGATCGTGCGCCCGACGGACGACCGCCGCATCATGCCGAGCACGGAGCTCCGCCGCTTCTTCGACGTGGACCGGGACCGCGAGCTCGGCGCGCCCCGCTTCGTGACGGGCACGGGCGAGTGGCGCGGGTTCCGCGACGACGGCGCCGCGCGGGACGTCGACGCTCCCGTGCGGCTCGAGGCCTTGTGGTGCGCGGACGCGAGGCCCGCCATGCCCATGACCTCGACCTTCTCCTCCGCGTGGCGCATCGTCGGCAAAAAGCCCCGCGTGATGTCGTTCGTCAGGGCGTCCATGGCGTCGAGCGCCATGTCGTCCTCGTGGTCCGCCGGGGGCACGACGAACTCGTCGCCGCGGTTCAGGGGGTCCGACACGCGCCACGAGCCGAACGTGGACCGGATGTGGTTGAACGCGCCGATGATCGTCACGTTCCGCGTGGCCTTGGTCCACTGGCCGCGCGCCCGCGTCGGCACGACGACGGAGCCGGCGAAGGGCATGGCCGTCGGGCCGTGCGGCGAGTCCGCGGCCTCGTCGTCGTCGCTGTCGTGATCCTCGTCCCCCTCGCCGACCTCCTCGAGCGTGCCGCGCCGCTTCGACTCCTGCTTCTGGAGCGGCGAGAGCTGGACCTTGTTCGAGCTCCGCACCAGCGTCTCCGACGACGCCGCGTCGCTCACGGCCTCGTCGTCCATAATGCCGGGCGGGGCAGCCCGCCCTCGGGCAAGGCAGCGCCGCCGGCTCGGATCTCGCTCGGAAAGCAAAAATGAAACCCCTCGGCAACTTACCGCACAACTAACGCTGCCACCTTATGGGGCGGCCTTTGGGGGGCGCGCGGGGGTGCTCCTGCGCGACACCCGATGATGGCGCTCGGCGCGTCGGGTCGGGCGGGCGCTCATGGAGGGGCAGCCCGCTGCGCGCACCGGTTGGGCTGCGGGGCGCCGCGCGCGGGGACTTCCAGTTCTTGGCCATCGGCGCGGACATCATCTGCGGGTTGGGCGACTGCCGCGCGCGCTCGCCTCGCTTGGAGGCCTTCGGCGCGAGCCTCGAGGGGAGCTGGGCGGGTTGGCGCCCCCGGTGGCCTCGGCTTGCGGGCTTGGATGTGCCAGCGTCCATTCGTTTCTCTACCTTCTTGCGTCTGTTCAGGGTGTGCTCCCACGTGCACCTCCTTAGGTTCCGCTTGCGTGCCGCCTTGGGCTGCGCCGCCGCCGCGCGATGATCTTGCTCGCGCCTTTGCGTCGACGTGCGGCGAGTTCTTCGTCGTCCGCGCCGCGGTATCCTCCTCTTCTGCGTTGGCTCTTCCTCTATTGCAGCCGTCGCTCGCCTCTGCCTCTGCCGCCGCTGCCGCTGTCGCCTCTGTCCTTTCTGCCGCAGCCGCTGTCGCCTCTATTGCCGCCGCCTCTGCTGCCTCTGCTGCCTGCCTCTGTCTCTGCCGCCGCCGCCGATGTCGTCTCTGCCTCTGCTTCTGCTCCTGCTGCCGCCTCTGCTCCCGCCCGCTGGCCGGCGGGTGTCCTCTTCGGCGTGCGCCCTCGGCCTCCATTCGTGGTCCTCGAGGTGAATCGGGTTGGTCCACCCGGAGTTCCTGCCTGCCGGGTGCGGGTGCCCTCGTTCTCAACTTCCCCCGGTCCACGGCGAGTTCGTTGAGTGTCGTCTGATGAGGCGACTCAGGAGCTGCCGCCCCGCGCCTGCTCGGTCTGGTTGCCTCCTGGGGGGGGTCCCTCCGCGGACCTGCCTCCCCTCCCCGGACGGACGCAGTCGGGCGCGCACCCCCTTCAATAACTTGGTCAACTTTGGCATGGTTACAAATTGGTTACACTTAATTAAAACCGGGGCTTGGCGAGCTGTGGTTGCTCTTCCACCTCAGTGGCTCGGCTTGGATCGCACCGCCGCCGCTTGCAGCGCGTCGCTCCAACCCGCGTACGATTCGCAGCGCATCGCTCCGCCTGCAAACACCATGCTCCTGCTGCAGCTCTGCGCCGTCGCTCTCTCTACGGCCTTCGCGCCGACGCGGCTCCGCGCCGCCCCGACGCGCCTCGCCGCGACGGCCACGGAGGAGGACGTGCGCCTGCGCGTGACGCTCGCCGCCCAGACCGCGGGCCGGAGCTTCAGCTTCGACGTGCAGAAGCAGGTCTGGCTCTACCGGCGGTGCCCCGCGCGCTACTCCGTCGACGGCTCCGGCGTCGAGATCGTCGCCGAGGGCGCCAAGTCGAAGCTCGAGCCCTTCCTCAAGTGGCTCGAGAAGGCGACGAGCGGCGAGCCCCAGGGCATGTCCGCGGAGAGCGGCGACGGCGGCGGGCTGTCCTCCGTGGAGTGGCTCGACGCCGAGGGCGGCATCGAGGGCTGGACGTCCGCGGGCGTCGACCTGCTGGGGCTGACCCAGGCCGAGGGCCCGGGCTTCCTCGGCGCGCCCGCGGGCGCCGACGAGGCGTCGAACGACGCCGACCTCGTCGAGGCCGTCGCGGCGCAGGCCGTCGCCGTCGAGGAGAGCGTCATCGACATCGAGGCCGCGGCGGCCGTCGCGGCGACGAAGGGCGTCGTCGGCACCGTGCCCCAGGAGATCCGCGAGTCGTTCGTCGGCAAGGCGTTCGGCGCGGCGGCGCTCGACGTCGACGCGGCCGCGAGCGACGACCTGGACCTCAGCGAGGAGGACCTCGCGGCCTTCGCGCGGGACCTCCTCGGCGAGTAAGCTTATTAGTGGAAACTCACGGGCGGGGGAACATGGCGCCGAAGTAGTCCTTGACGTGGTGGTAGCGCACGCCGGCGACGCGCGCGAGGTTCGCGTCCGCGTCCGAGTCGCCGACGTAGCAGCTCCGCGCGTTGCACGCGGCCTTGTCCGCGACGCCGAGCTCGTCGAGGGCGAAGTCCCACATGCCCGCGCCCTTGGCTTTGTGGAACCTGCGCGCGTCGTCGTCGAGCTTCGTGAGCGCGACGCAGCAGAGCACGGGGACGGCGACGTCCCGCGCCCAGTTGTCCAACCGGCCGCACTTCTGCCGGAGCTTGTTCTCCAGGACCTCGACCTTCTTCAACCGGTCCAGGCACTCGTTGGACAGCACCGCGAGGCCCGTCGTGGCGTCGAGCGACCGGAGGTGGCCGGGCGCGTGGCCGTACAGATGGGACCACTGGCTCGGCTCGGGCCGCGCGTAGTTCAAGGGCACGAGCGTGTCGTCGAAGTCGAAGCCGAGGAGCCGCTCGGTATGCGGCGGCGCGTCGCCCCAGCGGCGCACGAGGAGGCAGCCGTGGCGCAGGTCCCAGCCCGCGGGGATCTTCGCGCCGCGGTAGCGGCCGGTCGCCGCGGCCGCCGCCGGCGCGGCCTTCTTGCGCGGCTGGAAGAAGGCGTTCGCGGCCGCCGGGCGCTTCTTCGCCGCCGGCGCCGGCGCGGCGGCCGCGGCGCGCTTCTCGAGCGTGACCTCGACGCCGAAGTGGTCCGAGGGGAACATGGGCAGCGTGCCCTTCTTCTCGTGCTGGATGGTCCGAGTACCGACCTGGGCCGTGCCGACGAGCCGGAAGCCCGTCGTCGCGACGGCGCATGCGTCCGCCGCGTCGAGCGTCTGCCGTTTCACCTCGCGATCGAGGACGAAGACGCGGTCGAAGCGGTGCTTGAAGCCGTGCTTGAGCATGCCGTTGGCCCGGCCGTCGTAGGTGAACTCGCTCGCCTTGGGCGAGCCGCGGTCGCGCCAGGCGTCGCGCCACGCGGCGCCCGCGGCCGCGACCGCGTCGCCGTCTTTGCCGTCGTCCCAGTTGAAGTCGCCCAGAAGCACCGCGGCCGCGCAGCCGTGGGCCGCGGCCTTCGCTTCCAGGGTCGCCGCGGCGCGCGCCACCTGCGCCCGGCGCTCCGCGCGCACCGCGGCGTCGACCTCGCGGCCCACAAAGGACTCGAGGTGCGCGACGCCGAACAGGACGTCGCCGACGCCGGGCCAGGCCGCGCGCGCCACCAACAAGCCCCGGCCCATGCGGGACCCGGGGAACGGCACGGTCTCGACGCCGACGAGCGTCGACTTGGACGCGAGGCAGCAGTAGTAGGGCGCGATCGACGTCTGGCGGAACAGTGTGCCGAAGCCGCGGCGGCCGAGCTCGCGCTGCAGGTGCGGGAACGAGTCGTCCGTGACCTCCTGGAGCCCGACCACCGTCGCGTCGGCGGCGAGGGCGGCGATGGCGGCCATGCGCGCGCCGAAGGTCTCCTCGCGCTCGAACCAGACGTTGAAGGACAGGACCGTGAGCGGCGCGCCGGCCGGTGCCGCGGCCGCGGCCGCGCCGTACTGCGCCGCGCGCAGCTTCCGGATCGCCGCCATCTGGTCGTCGATGGTCGTCGGCGGCGGCGGCGCGATTTCTGACGCGCCCGCGGTCGCGAGGAAGTTGGCCATGGGGTCGCCGCTCCCGGCCGGCGGCCGCGGAACCGGCGGAACCGGCGGGACCGGCGCCGCCGCCGCGCGCGCGGCGTCGTCGCGGCGCTGCTCGTCGCGCAGCTTCCGGATCGCCGACAGGTCCTCGTCCGTCGCGGGCGGCGGCGGCGCGGCGCCGCTGTTGCGCGTCAGCAGGGCGGCGGCGGCGCCCTCCAGCGAGCCCTGGGCGTCCGCGAGCGCCGCCGCCGCGTCCGCCTCGGAGGCGCCCGTGAAACTAATAAGCTGCTCGACGAGCGACGGCGGCGGCGCTTCGTCGTTGCTATCGTCACCTGTGAGGTCGATCATTGTGCGATTTCAAACCGAGTCAGGCCTCCATAATGCTGTCCCCACCTTCTTAATTGCCACAAGTCCTCCAAGGAGGACCTCCTCGCGCGCCGCCGCGAACGCGCGCGCGGACCCAAAGTCGGAGCAGCAAGCGCGCGTGGACGCCCGCCGTTCGACGCAGCGGCCCACGCGACGCGAGCGCACAACAAAATGGATGTGTCGAACTTGATCCAGATGACGCCCTGGGACCGCTACGCGGGCGTCTGCGGGGCGCTGACGACGATCGTCTGCCTGCTCATCGGCTTCGTCGCGCTCTTCGTCAACGACGGCGCCTGGCACGTCTTCGCCGCTCTGTACACCGTCGGCGTCGGCTTCCTCGTCGCGGTCATCGAGCTGCCCGCGCTCTACTGCCACAGCTACGCGTGCATCAAGCTCAAGGACCGCCTCATCGAGGACACGTCCTTCCACCACGGCTGGATCCGCGCCTCCTTGTGCGGCCCTCCCGCGTCCGCCGCGCGGCGCCGCGGCGACCGCGACCGCCGCCTCTCGCCCGCAGGTACGTCGCGTGCACGCCGGCGATGCTCGGCTTCAAGTCGATCCTCATCTGGCCCGGCGTCCAGCTCCTCGTCTGCGCGGCGCTCTACATTTTGGTGTCCATCAAGTACCGCATCTCCTCGGGACCGAGCACGACGGGCTACAGCAACTTCGACCAGGGCTACTCCAAGGTCGCGACGGCCGACGCCGGCGCCGAGGAGGAGGGGCCCTCCTTCGGCACGTTCACGCTCTAGGGAAGTGCCGTAAGGTTCGCCCGTAGAAGAAAACCGGGGTTAGTCCGCGATGCCCTCCCGCAGCACGCGCTGGTACTTGCCCGGCGCGAAGTCGCCGGACGACGCGACCATGCCGGCGTAGAGGGCCAGGGTCAGCGCGAAGACGCCGGCGCCCGCCGCGCCGAACTTCAGGAAGGCGCCGAGGCCGCAGAGGAGCGTCGCCGCGCGCGGCACGCGGAAGTGGCAGAGCCAGATCTCGAGCGTGCAGAGCGACGCGAAAAACTGGGCGACGATGCTGCGCGTCGTGATCTCCGGCGACTCGTCGTCGCAGGTGCAGTAGCGCTTCGGCGGCGGGTCGCAGGGGTCGCAGCGCGCCGCGAGGGGGTTGCCCTGCACGTCGCGGAATCGCCGCCGCTCGCTCATCTCCATGGCGGCGTGCGGCGCTTGCGCTCGCTCGCGCGGCGACGGCTGCGGCGCGACGGTTAGGAGGGGTGAGCGATGCGACGGTCGCGTGTCGCGCGCGACGCCGTCGTGCCAGGCGCGCGACGCGATTGCTCGAGGCTCGAGACCAGTTTTCTCAACCTCAAGCTGCCGTTCAACATGCCGCTAGTCGTCGCCGTTTAAACACGCCGCGAATTAAAAGCCGACCCGCCTACTGGTGCGCGATGGTCTTGGCGTAGTGGCCGCGGCAGTAGGCCGGGAGGAGCGTGAGGTCCGCGTCCGCGTCGGGCCGCGCCGCGGCCTCGGCCTCGAAGTCCGCGAGCGCGTCCGCGAGGCCCGCCTCGCCGCCCGGCAGGGACACCTGGAGCAGCGCCGACGTCTTGGGCATGTTTCCGCGCTCCGGCTCGACCTCGAGCTCGCAGCCGAGGAGCGCGAAGGTGCCGAGGCGCCGCTCGACGACGTCGAGGCACGCGTTGATGAGGCCGCTGTCGAAGAGGTGGCCGTCGAGGCGCACGACCGTCGACCCCGCGGCCGTGAGCGCGCCCGCCGGCGCCTCGCTCGCCCGGCCGCGCGCGCCGCGGAGCTCGTCGACGTACGCGTAGGGCTTCGTCAGCGCGCCCTTCTCGAGGATCGTCGCGGCCGCGAGCGGCGCGGGCCACGCGCGAATCGACGGCGGCTCGGCCGCGAGCGCGGGCACGAGGCCGATGAGCGCGTCGCCGAAGTGCTGCGACGCCTCCCGCGGCAGCTCCGCGGGCAAAATGTCGACGCCCAACACGAAGAAGTCGCCGCCCGACGCCGTGTCCGGCGACGCGACGGCCCGCTTCGCCGCGTCGTAGGAGTAGCACGGCAGGTCCGGCGTCGTCGTGCGCTCGAGGCACTCGACAGACCCGCCCACGTCGCACCCCAAATCGGCGACGCCGCGGAGCCGCGCGAATTCGGGCAGCCGGTCGTGGGGCAGCGCGCGCGGGTACCGCTCGTCCCAGTAGGCGCAGTTCACCAACAGCGACGTCTTCGCGTGCCAGTCGTCCGCGTAGGACACGGCGTAGCGCTCGGGCCGCGCCAAATAGTCCGCGGCGTCGAAGCGCGAGCCGTCGCGCGGCGCGACGCGGTCGCCCCGCCGCACGACGACGCCGAGGAACGACGGCGCGTCGTCCGCGAACCCTCGCTCGAACCGCGCCGCCAGCGCGCCCACGTCGTCCACGAGGCGCGCGCCGCCGCCGAGCGCGTCGAAGACCTGCTGCGCGCCGACGGACACGCGGCCGTCGCCGACGAAGGACACGACGAACGGCTTCCCGTCGACGGGGTCGCGGCACGGGTTCCGCCGCAGGGCCTCGCCGGCGCGGGCCACGGCCTTTAGAGCGTCGACGAGGGTCCCGTAGTAGCGCGCCGGCGCGATGCCGAGCAGCGGGGACGACACGCCGTGCTCCACGAGGAGCCGCTGGCCCAGCGCCGACAGCGCGCCGATCGCGCCCGCGAGGCCCGCGTACTCCCCGAAGGCCACGAGCCGCTCGCCCGACGGCCCCACGATGCACTCGTAGTCCACGAGCGTGCACTCCTGCGCGGCCAACGCGTCGAGGAGCGGCATGTTCTCCGCCTGGGCTTTGATCGTGTGGCTGAAGAACGCGTACGTCGTCTTCGGGAGCACGCTCGAGACCGCGGGCTGCTTGACGCCCAGCACGGCGTCGCAGTCGCTCAGGTCCGCCGTGACCTCGGCGCCGGCGGCCGCGAACTCCGCGTCGCGGAAGACGCGCCGCGGCGAGGGCTGCACGAGCACGCGGTGGCCGCCCTGGACGAGGCCCGCGACGTGCTTCGGCGTCAGCGGCGACCGGCGCTCCCAGATGCCGTAGCACTCCGCGAGCACGCCGATGGTGCCCTTGGCGCGCCGCGGCGTGACCACCGGGATGCGGCGCAGCAGCCCTTTCACGAGGAGGGGCTCCATCACAGAATCCGCCCGATTCTGCAGATCTGCGTCGGCTTCGAGGCGAGCGCCGAGGCGGGTGGGGGGGTCAGGATTGGCCGCTTTGCTACGCGAAGGTGGAGAAAGAGATCCGGAGGCTCAAAGGCTACGAATGGTACGAGTTCTACTCGGACCTACCATTCTGCCCCATCCGATGCATGCCGCAGGGGGCGACCGCCCGCAAGCTCGAGCCCGATCGTCCTCCCGGAGTCCCGCGGCTGCTGGGCGCCGCATGGCGATGGCGAACCGGACGCGCCGGCGCGCCGACGGGGACCCACGGGCGCTGAGCTTGGGGCCACGTACGACGGCGCACGTCCCGTGGGCCTCCGCCTTCTCAGGAGCCCCCTCGAGCGACCCACAGCCAGGACTCGGAGCCGTCACTGCGTCGCGGCGCGCGCGATCCAGGCCTGCGGGCTTGCTGCTCGCGGATGGCCTGATGCCGTGCATGTCGGGCCTGTTCACGCGCGCTCTGAACGCACTACCACCTCCGAGCACACCTGCGCGACGGAGGCCCCATCGTGCCTCTGGACTTCTCCGCTCCCATCGAGTCACACCTCGACTCGCGGCCACCGGTGCACCGTGACTGGCATCCGCGAGGGTGCGCTTCGAAGCACCGCCGCCCCTGCAACTCGCCCTTTTCCCACACCTGACCTACGCTGTCGTTCTCGACGCGGGGCAGCATCAGCCGCTCGCACTTCACGCACATCAAGCACTCGTCTGCGATGATGATGTCGACGGCCTCGGCGCCGAAGGCTCGCCGAGCACGAGCGGAGCCGAAGGCGCGAGGTTGCTCGAGCCTCGAACCCCTTCCATCGAGCGGCAAGCAGCGAGGCCGCACCACAGCTGCCGCCGCCAGCGCCAATGGCCGACGTCGCGCCGCCCGTCGCCGACGAGCCAATGGCCGCCGCCGCGCCCGCCGACGCCGAGACCGCCGAGGCCGCCGCCGCCGCGGCGCCCGCGGCGGACGCCGCCGACGCGCCGGCGGCGGCGCCGGCGCGCATCATCATCGACTCGTCGCAGGGCGCCGTGAGCGGCGGCGTGAGCGGGCGCGAGCTCGCGAAGCGCATCAAGACGTTCAGCGACGGCAGCAACATCTGGACGCGCAAGCTCGACGCGGAGACGGACGCGCCCGAGGCGAAGGCGCGGCGGCGCGCGGAGCTCAACGACGACGTCGAGCTCGAGGCGCCCGAGAGCGACATCGGGGACATCCCCGAGGCGGCCCTGGACAAGGCCGCGCGCGAGATGTCCTGCTTCCGGCGCGCGGCCTTCGACGTCGACATCGACGGCGCGGACGTCGACCGGGGCTGGCTCCGGCCCGACGCGGACCCGTCGGACTTCTTCAACTACGGCATGGACGAGGGCGCGTGGCGCGCGTACGCCGCGCGCCAGCTCGTCGTGCGCCGGGACCTGCAGGAGCGGCGCGCGAAGCTCGCCCACGCGCACGCGGTCGCGCAGCACGTCGCGCGCCACGGCGACCGCGGGCCGCCGCCGCCGCCGATGGTCCTCGCGCCCGTGCCCGCGCCGGGCATGGGCGCGCCGCCCTTCGGCATGAACGGCGGGCCCACCTTCGGGGGCATGCCGCCGCCGAACATGATGATGGGGCCGCCGCGGGGCGCGCCGAACGTGATGATGGGCGGCGCGCCGCCGCCGGCCTGGGGCGGCGCGCCGCCGCCGCGCGGCTTCCCGCCCCAGCCCTTCGGGGCGCCGCCCCAGCCCTTCGGCGCGCCGCCGGCGCCCGCGCCCGCGGCCGGCGACGACGAGGGCCGCTCCCGCCGCCGCCGCCGGTCCCGGAGCCGGAGCCGGTCCCGGAGCCGCGACCGCAAGCGCCGCAGCCGCCGGGGGTAACGTCTCCTGTTAAGCTTCCTAGACTCCCAGCGCCACGTCCTCGGGCTTGCGCATCCGTATGCCGTTCTCCGAGGACCCGGGCGTGTCGCGCGTCGAGAGAGGCGTCGAGAGGGCCGCTACGGCACCTACGATTTCACGAGACTCGAGCGCGGCGCACCCCGAGTGGCAGAACCTCGACGAGTTGACGACGCGCGAGGGGGCGAGATGGCGGTCGCCGGGGGAACTATTTGGCTCGTCTACCACGGCCTCGTGCTCCTAGCCCTGAGCTACACGACCATGGGCGTCTTCACGAACCTCTCGCCGACGGAGCTCCACCCCAACATCCCCCTCGCGACGCCGATCCCGAGCGACTTCTTCGACGAGACGACGCAGTACATGATGGGCCGCAAGTCCGGGTGGTGCGGCGAGCTGCTCACCATGGCCGTGGCCATGCTCGGCGCCGCGTGGCAGTTCTGCGACTCGCCGCAGGCGTCGAACGCTCTCGCCAAGTGGTGGGGCCGCGCGTTCCTCGCGCAGCTCTGCGCCTTCTGGGTGGCGCCGCTCTACGAGGCGACGATCTTCAAGGCGTGCTGGGTCTGGTTCTTCTGGGCCGCCTTCGGCGGCGCGTGGCTCTGGTCCGAGTTTGGCCTCGAAAAGCCGAAGCGGCGCCCGCGGCCCGGGTCGTGGAGCCGGAGCAAAAAGCGCGGCGACGCGCCCGTCGAAGAGCCCGCCGCGACGGCGCCGCCGGCGGCCGCGAAGCCGGCGAAGGCGAAGGCGCCGACGCCGAAGGCGTCGGCGGCGGCGAAGGCGCCGCTCCCGAAATCACCCAAGGGGGCGCCGCCGCCGCCGCCGCCGCCGCCGAATCTGGGCACGCGCTGCGAGGGATTCGTCGTCGAAGCGACCTCGGGGCCGCGGACCAACTACGCGTTCGTGCGCCCCCGCGGACGCCCCTCGTCTGGCGCCCACTACAACCTCTTCCTCCACGCAAATGACATGCGCGCGGGCGAGGCCTGGGTCGCCGTCGGCGACCGGGTGGCCTACACGGTCGCGAAGAACGAGGGAAAGACGGGACCGCATCGCATCGCAATCAAAGCCGTGAAGTGCGCCGACGTCGTGGTCCTCGAGCGCGCGGGCGGCCCGCCGCCGGGGGCGACGGGGACGACGGCGCCGCCGAAGCTGGGCACGCGCGCCGAGGGGATTGTCGTCGAAGCGACCTCGGGGCCGCGGACCAACTACGCGTTCGTGCGCCCCGCGGACACCTCGTCCGACGACCTCTTCCTCCACGCGGCGCAAATGCGCGAGGGCGAGGCCTGGGTCGCCATCGGCGACCGGGTCGCCTACACGATCGCGAAGAACGAGGGAAAGCCGGGAATGCCAATCAAAGCCGTGAAGTGCGCCGACGCCGTGGTCCTCGAGCGCGCGGGCGGCGGCGCGGACGCGCCGCCGCCGCCGCCGCCGGTGGCCTCCGCGTTCAAGTCTCTGCCGCCCGGGGCGAATCCGGCGCCGCCGAAGCCGGGCACGCGCGGCGAGGGGACCGTCGTCGAAGTCCGAGGTCGCGGCGAGGGGACCCAATACGGGTTCGTCCGCCCCGCGGACGCCTCGTCCGACGACCTCTTCCTCCACGCGGCGGACATGCGCGCGGGCGAGGCCTGGGTCGCCATCGGCGACCGGGTGGCCTACGTGATCGCGAAGAACGCGGAAAGATACGTGATCGCGAAGAACGCGGAAAAAAGAACGGGCGGTGGAAAGAAAGCCGTCAGGAAAACCGTCAAGTGCGCCGAGGTCGTGGTCCTCGACCGCGCGCGCGGCGCCGCGGACGCGGCGGCGCGCATCGCGGCCTGCAGCTACGGCGAGTCGGCGCGCGCCCTGAAGCGCCGCGACGCCGCCGTCGGGCGCGCCGCGAAGTCGCCGCCGCGGCCCCCGGGTCTGGCCGCCAAGCCGCCCCCCGGGTTCCAGCTTCGGGTCGGCTGGGAGGACGACGACTCGGACGACTCGCTCGAGCGCTACGCCTGAGGCGCGCCCCGCGCGAGCGACGCGCGCCTCTTCTCTTCGGCTACCTCGCCGCTAGAGCGCAAGCCCCGGTGGCTACTGACACACTACTAGAGCGTCTAAGCTTGTGCGTTGCGAGTGCCTCCTGAGGACTCTCCTGCAGGGCTGCGCGCCCAGACTCTCTAGGCACGGCGGTCCTTCGGACGCGCGCGCGGCCTTCGAGCCGGCAATTCGCGCTCGAGCCTGTCGGGCGCGGCTTCTTGTCTTTCCGTCGGCGGTGCGAAGGAGCACGATCGGCTGGCGGCGTTGCAAGTCGCGGCGCCGGACGGCTCGCGGCGCCTCTCGAAGGGAGCATCTGAGTCCACGGCGTCGCCGGCGGCGACGGAGCATGTCTGCGCCGTCGCAAGCGCATTGCAGGCAGAGCGAGGCGCTCCCGGCGCGTCGGCTCCGTCCTGCCGAAGCGCGGACGCCGTCGCGCCGCGTCGGACGCCGTCGAGCAGCGGCGGACGCCGTCGCGGCGCGGCGCGCGCGAAGTCACGGATGCGGCGCTGCGCCGATGCCTGGACCGCCTCCGCGCCCCAGCGCCGCGCCGGCGCGCCGCTCAGAGCTCCTCCGGGCCGGCCTTCTCCATCTGGCAGAACCACCAGAAGAGACCGCCGAAGACGGCGCAGGCGAACAGCACGAAGCACTGCTCGAGGTACTCCTCCTCCTTCTCCTTGGCCGTCTTCTTCGGCGCCTTCTTCTTCGCCATCGCGGCGCGTCGAGCGGCAGCGCGGGGCAGCGACGCGCACGGCGCCGGTGGGCGTGCAGGCGCTGGGCTGCCTCGATCGCACAAAACGCGACGAGCGCTGTGCCGCTCATCTCACCGCGTCGACGCGACGCCTCGCTCGCCGCCCCGCGCCCCCCCGAACGGACGCACTGAAACATGGCCGACGACGACGCCGAGGAGACGGTCGTCGACGGCAGCGAGGCGAGCGAGGAAGAGGAGGCGCTCTCCGACTCGGAGAAGCTCGCCATCGTCCAGCACTTCCTCCTCCAGGCGCCCCCCGGCGAGTACGGCGAGGTGCTCAAGGACGCGTCGCAGCTCGTCGACGACGGCGTCCTCAGCGCCGGCATGCTCGCGGGCATCGCGCGCGCGTACAACACGCGCGAGCTGTTCGCGATCCCGCGCCCGTTTCCGCCGCGCCGTGTTTCCCCCGAACGACACCTCCCGACGCAGGCGCGTCGCTGTGGCCGAGGACGGCGCGCGCGTGATCCTCTGCGACGCGAGCGAGGTCGCGCCGACGCGCTACGTCGAGAGCGAGTCGAAGCGCGTCTACGAGGTCGACCACGCGACGCTCGAGGCCAAGCTCTACGAGCCGCCGCCGCCCGAGGAGGCGCCGGAGGCGGATGAGGATGACGCGCCTCCGGATGACGACGACGACGCGGAGGCGGCCGCGCCGTCGCGCGAGGCGCCCCCGGCGGAGGCGCCGGAGGCGCCGGAGGAGCACGCGCTTGAGCCCGCTCGCGCGGCGCTCGCCGCGGCCATCGGCGCCTACGTCGCGGGCCACTACGGCGGCCGGGGCTCCCGCGACTTGCACCACGCGGTCTACGCGCTCGACGGCGCGCTCGCCGTCGCGATCCGCGGCGACAAAGTGAACCTGCGGAACTTCTACGCGGGCGGCTGGGCGTCGACGTGGACCGCCGCCGTCGACGGGGCCGGCTACGCCGTCTCCGGCTCCGTCCGGGTGCGCGCCCACTACTTCGAGGACGGCAACGTCCAGCTCCAGAGCGCGAAGACCGTCGAGGCCGCAAAGTGCGCGGACGTCGCCGCCGTCGCCGCGCTCGTCGAGGAGACCGAGGGCGCCCTCCAGCGGGGCCTCGAGGACATGTACGAGAACATGTCCGCCGAGACCTTCAAGGCCATGCGCCGCGTCATGCCCATCTCGCGCCAGAAGATGAAGTGGAACATCAACGAGATCGCGCTCAAGCGCGGCCTCAGCAAGTAGAGGTCGAAGGCGTCCGATCCGTCGCCGCGACCCTCGCGTAAGCATGTCGGCCGCGCGTTTCGCCTCTTGGTTACCGGGTCCGCTCGGCGCGTCAAACACTCGTGTTGAAGTTCAAGGTGCCGTCGACGCCTTCACTGGCCTTCGGTCATTAGGCGAGCATGGCGAGCATGGACAAGCGCCTCGCGACAGCTGCAGCAGCCGCGCTTGCAGCTGCCGCGGCCGCGCTGGCGCTCTACCGGCGCCGGCGCACGGCGACCTACAGCCTGCGCCCGGAGAACGCGCTGCCGGCGAACCAGCTCGCCCCCAAACAGCTCGAGGAGCCCGGCGACCCCGACCGGCTCGCGCGGCGCATCGAGACGGTGCTCCGGCGGCGCACGGCGCGCGTCATCGTCGTCATGGAGCGGCTCTGCGACGGCCACAACTTCAGCGCCGCGTTCCGCACCTGCGAGGCCCTCGGCGTGCAGCACGTCTGGTTGGTCCAGCCGCCGCGCGGCGACGCGCTCTACCTGTCGCGCGCCGCGGGCAAGCGCATGAACGACATGGCCTACAGCTCGGAGGTCGACGCGAGGAACGCGGCCCGCGAGCGGATGTCGAAGACGGAGCTCGCGGCGGCGGGCTACAAGGACGGGACGATCGTCCGCGTCACCCCCGGGTCGCGCCGCGACCGGCGCAACAAGAAGGCCGCGCGCGCCTGGGCCGGCGACGTCGACCTGGACCAGGCGCACGCGTCGCTGGGACGGGGCGCGGCGCGGTTCCTGAGCCTGCGGACCTTCGAATCCACGGAGGCGTGCGTCGCGGCGCTGCGGGCCGTCGAGGGCTGCGAGATCTGGTGCACGGACCTCGGCCAGGGCGCCAAGGTCCTGGACCAAGACGCGCCGTGGCTCGCGGCGAAGGCGCTGCCGAAGCGGCTGGCCCTGGTCGTCGGCACGGAGTCGACGGGCGTGTCGAACGCGTTCCTGGACGCCGCGGACGAAAGGGTCTACCTGCCGATGAACGGGCTCCAGGACAGCCTGAACGTGGCCGTGGCGACGGCGCTCGCGCTCCAAAGTTGTCTGAACTTGTACGGC
Source organism: Aureococcus anophagefferens (assembly GCF_000186865.1). Taxonomy (NCBI): domain Eukaryota; class Pelagophyceae; order Pelagomonadales; family Pelagomonadaceae; genus Aureococcus; species Aureococcus anophagefferens. The sequence continues at coordinate 514,553 of NW_008705561.1, forward strand.
GCGGACGCGTGCGGCGATCTCGTGCGCGAGGGCGACATCGCCGGCGCCAGGGGCGCGGACGAGCTGCGCCGGGACTGGGCGGGCCACCTCGGCCGGGACGACGACGCCGTGGCGGGCATCCTCGAGGCGCTCGAGGCCGGCGCGGCGCCGCTCGACGACCTCCGCCGGCCCGACGCGTTCCGCGAGCACAACGGCAAGATCCGCAAGGACGCGCGCGCGGCCGTGCGGCGCGAGAAGGCGGCCCAGGAGGGCCCGTCGTAAGTATATGTACGGGGCCTTTAGTACACGCGGCGGGTCTGGCAGGCGCGCGAAGTACGGGGTATGCTTACGCGGGGGATCTCGGCGGGCGACGGGTCGGTCTCGGCCGCGGGGACTCGGGCGGCGTCGGGGCTCGCCGTCGTCTCCGCGGCGTCATGTTTCCGGTCGCACGCCGTATCGATCTAGCGCTCCATCGTCTCCGCGGCGGGCGCGGCGCCGGCGGCGGCGGCGGCGGCGAGCGCGGCCGTCTTGTCGAGCGACGTCGCGCAAACGCTCGTGGACAGCGGCGGGGGGAGGAAGTAGTACCCGGGCACGCATTCCTTCTCCGACGACTTGCCGTCGACCTCGCTCCAGACCATGAACGGGAAGCCGCAGCCGTGCTCGACCTCGTAGTCGGGGAGCTTCTCCCTGATCTTCGTTTCGAGGGGGCCCCGGTTACACAGGACCCACCCCGCCACGGGTCACGTCTTGAGGGTCACGACCTTCTTATCAGACATACTGTGCCGCTCGAATTTCGCAAGTTCGGGGCCCTCTCAGTGGGAGCGCGGACGGAGCAAGCAGAGGCGTTCTGCGAGTCCCATTCCAGCGTATTCAGAGTGTGGCAAAAATGAGCTCCTCGGCTCGCCAGGTCGATCGAAGGCTCCCTTTACTCCCGGCGGTGGGCCGCCAACCGCGCCTCCAGGGGCGCGCGGGGCGAGTCGGCGTCGAGCTCGAGCTGGCCCACGCGCGCGTCGACGTCGTCCGCGCGATCGTCCTCCTCCTCGCCCGGCCGGCACTTGAGGTGGGCCCAGAGGTAGGGCGCCGGCGCGCAGATGGAGTGGCAGGCGACGAGGTAGTCCTGGAGCTCCTCGAACTCGCTGAAGGTCGCGTCGGCGCAGGAGAGCTTCGCCTTGGCGACGTCGAACGCGTCGACCTTGGCCGCGAGCGGGCCGCGCGGGTCGTCGACGCGGAGCGCGTCCACGAGGGCGCGGACCCAGCCGTCGTCCTGGGCGTGGGCCAGCGCCCGCAACAGTAACCCGACGCCCTCGCAGAGCGTGTGGCACTGCTCCTTCCAGAGCATCTGCGCGTCGTCGACGTTGTCGCGCGCGTGCGCGAGCCTCCGCTTCGCCGCCTCGAGCGCGTCGCGGCTCGGCCCCTTCTTCGCCTTCTTCTTCGCGTGGCGGATCTCCTTCTCCGCGGCCTCGACGAGGTCCCGGGCCGTCTCGCGCGCGGCGCCGGCCGTCCGCTCGGCCTCGCGCATCATGTCCACCGCCTCCCGCACGCGGCCGATGCGCCCGCGCTCCTCCCCCCGCGAAAAGGGGCGGTAGCGCACGTCGTCCTCGGGCTTCGCCGCCTGCCAGCCCACGGGCTCGAAGAGGTCCGCCTCCGCGCAGTTCCGGCCCGCCAGCGCGGCCACGAGCGCGTTCGCCTCGCGCAGGTCCCGCGCGGTCCAGGTCCGGCGCGGCACGAGGCAGGGCCCGAGGAGCGCGCCGCCGTCGACGTCGACGTCCGCGGCGTAGGAGCCCGAGAGCGCGGCCGCGAGCGCCGCGCCGCAGTCCTCGACGGCGACGGCGCCGCTCAGCACCTTGCGCGCGGTCGCGTTGGCCAGGAACTCGGCGACGAGGCAGTCGACGAGGACGCGCCACTCGCCCGGGTCCGCGGAACCGGCGTCGACGGGCGCGCGCGCGCCGTCCGTCGCCGCGGCCCAGAGCGACGTCGCCGTCAGCCGCCACTCCTCGCGCGGCGGCCCCGCGCCGTCGTCGGCCGCGAGCTCCTCCTCGACGAGGGCGTTCAGCGACTTCAACAGGGCGTGGAGGACGCAGTCGCCCCAGAAGCTCCGGCCGCCGAGCGACGCCGCGTGGCGGCACCCGGGCAGGTCCCGGACGAATTTCCGGAGCCAGTCGCCGACGAGGCAGACCTGGAGCCGCGGCGGGAGCCGGTCGAAGTGGCGGCCGCCGCTGAACTCGAAGTGCCAGTTCTTCTCGACGACGATGCGGTGCCGCGCCTCGTCCGCGAGCCGCGTCAGGAGCGCGGCGACGGGGCTCTCGTCGCCGGCGGGCGGTTCGCGGCCGTCGTCGGCCCCGTAATCCTCCTCCTCGAGGGCCGGGCCGGGGTCGCTGAGCTCCAGCGGCTCCCGCGGCGACGGCACGGGGTCCGTGCGCCCGCCGCCGGACGCGCAGCGCCGCGCGTCGAAGGACCCGTCGAGCTGGCGCTTCGCCGCCTCGACCTCCTCCCGCCGCAGCGACACGCCGAGCTTGTCGATGGGCGGCAGATCGCCGAGGGGCACGGCCCCGGCGCGCCGCGCCGCGCCGACGACGCTGCCGCGCTGGACGCGCTGGCTCGACCGCATATGCGCGAGGAGGCCGTCGCAGGCGCTGCCCAACGACGCCCCGGGGGTGGGGCTGCCCGTGCCTGTGCATGGGTCGACCGTGACGGAGCAAATAGATTTCTTCAGGTGGGCGAGGCCCTCGGAGCGGCGTCTGACTCCGAGCGGCGGAACAGGCAGCATGCGGCACCTCGTGGTCCTCGCGTTGCTCCGGGTCGCCGTCGTCACGCCGCTCGTCCAGCCGCCGCGGCGCGGCGCGTCCGCCCTGCGGCGACGCGCCCTGCGGCGCGACGCCACGCAGGATGCGAATTCGATGGAGCGGGCACCGCGCGCGCCGGCCGCGCTGTCGCGGCGACGGCTTCTGGGCGGCGCGGCCGCCGCGTGCATCGGCGCCGCGGTCCTCGCGGACGAGCCCGCGTTTGCGTCCTACGCGCCGTCGAGCGCGGCCGTGACGTCGACGCCGCCGCAGAAGAAGCTGAGCGTCGACGAGCTGAGCCGGCTCGGCGAGAAGAAGGCGAAGCAGCGCGAGGGCGCGCTCGGGAGCCCGAGCATCGACACGATCCTCGGCGAGCTCGAGGCGAGCGTCGAGGCGCTCAACCGGCAGACGCTGGACCTCGAGGCGCAGATCGAGAAGTCCGCCAAGGACGCGCTGCCGTCGTTCTTCCGGCCGCCGCCGTCCAAGGAGCAGACCCAGTCCGAGGCGGCGCTCGCCGAGCTCAAGCGGCTCGTCGAGACGGAGATGAAGGAGCGCGAGGCCATGATCGCGGACGTGCGCGCGCGGCGCCAGGAGATCCAGCTCCAGCTCGAGCGGCAGCGCGAGTTCGAGGCGGAGCTGAAGCGGAGGAACACGGTGCTCAAGAAGCTCGACGCCCAGCCCGAGTGGGTCAACTACGCCTCCGCCGCCGCCGCGTCCATCATCTCCACGTGCATCATGCACCCCGTGGACACGATCAAGACGAAGATGCAGACGAAGGAGAGCGCCAAGGCCGCGGCGCAGGCCGCCGTCGACGACGAGGTCTTCGAGGGCAAGGCCGCCGTGCTCCTGCGCGAGGAGCCGGGTTTACTGGATGACGTCGGCGGCCTCTACAAGGGCCTGCTGGGCAACGTCTTCAAGGAGGCGCCGTCGTCGGCGCTCTACCTGGGGGTCTACGAGGTCTGCAAGACGGCGCTGCTCGGCACGGCCTTCGGCGCGGCGAACCCGCTGCTCGTCTACCTCCTGGCGGGCGGCGTCGGCGAGTTCTGCGGGTCCATCATCCGCGCGCCGTCCGAGGCCTGCAAGACGATGACGCAGACGGGCATCGCGGACGGCTTCGGCGACGCGCTCGCGTCGATCGTCGCCGAGAAGAGCCGGCGGGACCAGGTGCTCCTCGCGTGGTCGTCGTCGCTCTACCGGGACGTGCCCATGGGCGCGATCCAGATCGCCATCTTCGAGGGCCTCAAGACCTTCATCCTCCAGTCGCCGGACATCGTCTTCGACGTGAACACCTTGCAGGCCGAGGCGGCGCTCGGCGCGCTCGGCGGCGCGATCGGCGCGTACGTGACGACGCCGACGGACGTCATCACGACGCGCATCATCTCCGACGCGTCGGGCGCCACCGAGGGCCAGTCCGTGCTCGACCTGGGCCGGTCCATCGTCGAGGACGGCGGGCCCTTCGCCCTGCTGGACGGCGCGGCGCAGCGCGTGCTCTACTGGGCGCCGGCCATCGGCATCTTCCTCTCCTGCTACTGCTCCATCCGCCAGTACGTCGCCTTCCACTTTACGTTCTAACAAAATGCGCCGTCGTCGCTCGCACCCGGTCCTCGGGGTGGTCGCCGGTCGCCGTCGCTAGCACCCGGCGAAGCGCTCCTCGGGGTCGCCGGGCAGCTCCCGGATCGCGGTCGCGAGGGACTGGAGCCGGTAGAAGTTGGCCTCGTTGTGCATCTCCATGAGCACCATGGGGTCGTTGGGCAGGTCGCCGCTCCGCAGCCACTGCAGGATGTGGCGGAAGACCCACCAGTCGCGGTCGAGGAAGTAGGACCCGTCGGGCTCCGCCTTCAGCAGCTTCTGGTTCTCCTCGCACAGCGCCGCGAGCACGCTCCACCGGTCCCGGCACAGGACGCCCGCCGTCGTCTCGAAGATCTGGCCGCCGACGTTGAGCACGACGCGCGCGTCCGCCGGCAGAAAGTGCTGGTTCGCCTTCTTCTCGAACTCCTCCCGCTTCTCCTTGTTCTTCGCGTGCATCTCCGTCGTCTTGTGCCAGATCTCCCGCAGCGTGACCGCCTCGCGCTTCAGCTCGCGCTCCTGGTTGTCCAGGTCCTCCCAGACGGCCTTGACGTCGATGCCGCGCGCCGCGTGCGGCATCGGCGCCATGTGGGGCGGGTACGACATGGCTCGGTGCGCCGCGCAGAGGTTGTGCAGCGGGCAGGCTGCCCCTTTTTCAAAAAGTTGAATCCAGCGTTGACGTCTCGGTGCATTTTTATATGTCACGATGGTGGCTAGAGATAATAGTAAGTGGGCTGCTCCTCGTCGCTAATGGCAGCGCGCAAGACCGCATCTGCGGCGGCGGCGACGCCGCCGCGCCGACCGCCGGCCTGCGGCGCACGGTCTACTACACGGGCAAATTCGATACGCAGATGTGGAACCTGACGACGCCGCACTGGGGCGCCGCGTGGCCCGCGGGCTGGCGCTTCGAGTTCCACGACGACGCGGCCCTCGAGGCGAGCATCCTCGCCCTGGACCGGCGCCTCGCGGCAGCCGGCGTCGCCAACGTGAGCGCCGCGTTCGCCACGCTCAGGCCCTGGGCGTTCCGCGCGGATCTCTGGCGCTACTGCATCCTCTGGTGCGTCCACGCGCTCAAACATTCCATCACCTTGTTCCTTCAGGGCCTGCGGCGGCGTCTACCTGGACTGCAAGATGCGCCTGAACGGCGACGTCGACGCCTTCGTCGACGGCTTCGAGGACCGCCGGGCGCGGCTGACGAACCGCAGCGACCTCCTCTACGTCTGCCGCGATCTCTGGGCGACGTCCGAGGACCGAGCGGAAACGCTGGTCCTCTGGAACGGTGCGCGACGGGCGGCTTTCCCGTAGGCTTCACCGGACGTCCCCGTAGGCTTCATGATGTCGACGCCGTCGCACCCCGTCCTGCGTGAGACCATTCGAGCCGTCGTCGACACCGTCATGGCGCGGCGCTATCCCGAGGAAGGCAAGCTCTCGTCGCTCTACGTCACGGGACCCGGCGCGCTCGGCCGCGCGGCGAAGGCGCGGAGCGCCGGCGGCGACGTCGCCGCGCCCTGCGGCTGGCGGGCGCCCCACATCTTCCACACCGTGTCCGAGCGGACGACGTCGCCGTCCCAGGACCCCCACGCGCGCATCGAGAACCTCTTCGCGCAGGACGGCGCGCTCCGGGACAGGCTCCACGACCGGAGGCACGGCGAATCCAACTACTACGGGACCTTCTGGAAGAACCGCGACATCTACAACCCGGGGTTACGGTAGGTCCGTCTGCTCGGCGAGGACGTACCGCCAGGACCCGACGACGGGGAGGAGCCCCGCGGCGAAGCCGACGTCCTGCGGGCACACGTCGAGCCCGAGCGCGGCGCTCCGCGCCGCGAGGCCCGCGATGATGACGCCGAGGGCGAGAAATCCGCCCTTGGCGACGGTCGCGAGCGCGTTGGGCACGCCGCTGCGCGTCGCGGCGAACGTGTGGCCGCCCTGGGTGCTCACGCCCGCGAGCCACGCGGCGGAGAGCACGGCCGCGGCGAAGGACGGGTCGCGGAAAAAGTCCATCTCGTCGGTGGCGACGTCGTCCGAGACCATGGAGGCCAGCGTGTAGAGCGAGTCGATGACCTTCTGCATGTAGCTGTAGAGGAAGAGCACGGCGACGTCGCCGGAGAGGGCGAGCTGGTCCTCGACGCGGTTGTCGGCGGCGACGGCGACGCGTCGTCGCGGCGGCGCGAGGCGCGATCGCTGCGGCGCGACGAAGGCCGACGCGCACTGGAGCGCGACGAGCATGAGCGCCCTGCGGCGCGCCATCGGGCAAGGATTTCCCACCATCAGGAGGTGCACCTCGTCGGCACCTCTGGCCTGTATCCGCTCGACGATAGCGCTCGGTTATAGACGGCCCTCTCGGGCTGCGTCGGCATGCCGTCCGAGGAGAAGGACGAGGCGAAGGACGAGTCGAAGGACTGCGACGCCATCGAAGAGGAAACGCCCGCGCCGGCGCCGCCGCCGACGGACTGCACCATCGTCGTCGCGGGCCTCGCCGACGACGTGAAGCTGAGCAAGGCCGCGGCCGTCGGCGAGGAGATCTGCGCCGGCGCGACGGAGGGCTCCTACGCCCTGAGCGTGCTGCCCATGCTCGAGCCGGACTGGGAGGTCTACCTGGCCGAGAAGAACGTATCCGTCGGCGGCAAGTGTAGCGGCCACGCGAAATCTCCGCTCGTTCTGATCGAGTGGGAGGGCGCGTTCCACTACGTCGGCGGCGACCGGGAACTGGAGGCGCTGGCCACCGAGGAGCTCGGCCGCGCGCCGGCGCCGCCGGACAACAAGGCGCTCGACGCGTCGACGCACGCCCGCTACCTCGAGATGCTCAACGCGACGGGCCACCAGTTCGTGTTCCTCGACGTCCAGTTCAACGCGAACACGCAGAACAACAAGCCGCGGAAGGTCGTCCTCGAGCTCTACAACCAGCTCTGCCCGAAGACGTGCTTCAACTTCCGCGCGCTCACGACGGGCGAGCTCGGCAAGCGCGAGGCGGAGTGCCACGGCGAGAAGAAGGAGCTCCTCCTCCACTACCGCGGCGCGCCCTTCCACCGCGTCGTCCCCGGGGGCTGGGTCCAGTCGGGCGACATCTTCGACGGCAGCGGCGGCTCCGCGAAGATCGTCGAGGACGCCGCGGACGAGAACTTCGCCGTCAAGTTCGACGCGCCGGGCGTGCTGGCCATGGCGAACGACGGCGCCCACACGAACAACACGCAGTTCTTCATCACGCTCAACGCGCTCGACTGGCTCGACAAGACCGCGGTCGCCTTCGGCCGCGTCGTCAAGGGCATGGCCACGATCCGCCAGATCGGCGCGCTCCCGACGAAGAACGAGCGGCCCGTCGACGACTGCAAGATCCACAACTGCGGCATCATCAATCTCAAGGACGGCTTCGGGCTGGGCTAGGGGGGTCTTCGTAAACCTGGACTGCACCTTTGAGTCAACTACAGCTGGCTCGAGGTGCTGCACAACCCGGGTACCCAGATCGATCCCTAGCCCAAACTGACAGTTCGTCGCGTCGACGCGCGCGCAGGGGCCGCCGGGAGCCAGTCCGAGCGCACGCACAGGTGGCCGAGAGCTAGTCCGAACGCACACGCCCGCGCTCGAGCGCAAAACTCGCCGCCGGGAGCTCACGCCCGCGCTCGAGCGCAAAACCCGCCGCCGGAAGCTCGTCCACGACCGCGAAAAGACAAATAGAAGAATGGTCAAGACCGAAGCATCGCAACCGGCGCGCCGCACGGTGCCGACGAACCAGGAGATCATCGAAATCGACGACGACGTCGCCATCCTCGGCGTCGAGAACGAGTGCAAGCTCCCCCACGCGCGCGGCGACTGCCCGAAGCACAAGTTCCAGGTCGGGAGCCTCAGCGTCTGCGCCGGCCACTGCGCCCAGTGCTACTGCTACGTCTGCGACGCGCCGGCGGGCGACTGCAAGTCGTGGGGCGCCCACTGCGTCGCGCACGCCGGCTCCTCCTTTTGGCAGAACGCGCGCGAGAAGGCGAAGAAGAAGAAGGCGAAGCAGGCGAACGGCAAGCAGAACGGCGCGCTCCAGTCCAAGTGCGGCTGCGACCAGTGCGCGGTCCTCGCGGAGTGGCTCGGCGCGTCGTCGCGGCCGCGCGTGCTCTACGTGCGGGGCCGCGTCGACAAGGACTGCGTCGCCGCGTCCGCGGCGCTCGAGCCGGGCTGCGTCTGCTACAAGGTCGCCGACGACCACGGCCGCGCGGCCCGGGACCTCAAGATCGTGCGCGCGGCGGCCCCCGGCGCCGCGCTGTCGCTCCGGTTCTGGACCATGGACGTCGACACCTACGGCGGCTACGGCGGCATGTTCCACAACATGTACGGCTCCGACAGCGACGGGCCCGACTCGGACGACGACGAGGAGCACGTGACCGTGGACCGCGACAACGTCGTGACCGTCGCCCACACGTGCGCGACGTGCGGCGAGCAGGTCGCGGCGCACCGGAGCAAGGACGCCTGCGAGGTCTGCGGCATGCACCGCGGCGGCCGCGGCGGCTGCGACCGCCGGCTCGAGGCCGTCGCCGGCGCGCCGCTGCTGGGCCGGCTCGACATCGCCGTCGAGATCAAGGCCGACGATCCGCGCCAAAAGGGCGACTACCAGGAGAACTGGGCGGCCAACCCGGGCTGGCGCTACGACGAGCGCGCCGCGGCCGAGGGCGCGTTCGCGCGCGTCATCAACGAAAAGCCGAGCGTCGTCTGCCGGGCCATCGCGAACGGCCTCAAGCAGGTGGTGGGGGACCGCAGCAGCAGCTTCTACATCGTCGACGGGACGGTCGCCGCCGACGACAAGAAACGGGCCGCGGAGCTCTACGAGCTCGCCGAAGACATCTTCACGAAGCCGTCCTGGCAGGGGCCGGGCGCGCTCGTCGCCAAGGTCGGCGCGAAGATCAAGCCGCGGCGCAACGCGTCCGACGTCGTCGCGCGCGGCGTCGTCACCATCGCCTTCTACGTGGGTCCCGAGGGCTTCAAGCTGCCCGCGGAGTGGAGCAAGTCGGGCCGCGGCAAGGTCCGCCAGAGTCGGCAGAAACGCGTCGACATCCTCGCTGTCGCGCGCGCGCTCGGGGCCGCGGACGTCGCCAAGCACGCGACGGGCCGCTTTCGCGACGACGACGACGAGGCGCTCGACTGGGTGGCGCCGGACGCCGCGGACGGCGAGCGGCTCGTGTCGTCGCGGAGTTCCACGGCCGGCGGCTGGGCGTCGACGGACTGCGGCCTGGAGGCCCTGAGCCTCGGCGCTCTCAGGGAGGAGCAGCGCGCCTTCGAGTCCCCCCGCGCGCGCCGCGCGGGCGGCTCCGTCGGCGGCTTCCTCGGCGACCTCGAGAACCGGGGCCACGCGGAGCACGAGGCCGAGCCCGCGGGTTTGTCCGTGCGCCTCCTGCCGTTCCAGCGCCAGTCCGTGCGGTGGATGCTCGACCAGGAGCGGCTCCCCGGCGGCGCGAACGCCCACGTCTGGGCGCCGCTCGCGCCGGGCCTGCTCTACAGCCCCGCGCTGAACACGTGCAAGCGCGCGCCGGCGGCCGGCGACGCGCCGGGCCCCGCGGGCGGCCTGCTCTGCGAGGAGATGGGCATGGGCAAGACCGTCATCACGGCGGCGCTGGTGTTGGCGAACCCGGCGCCCGCGGACCGCGACTCCCAGCAGTGGGCCGACGCGTGGGCGTCCGCGGCGACGGGCGGCAAGACGCGGGCGCGCGGCACGCTCGTCGTCTGCCCCGTGTCGCTCGTGGGCCAGTGGGTCCAGGAGGCGACGGAGAAGATGGAGGCCGCGGCGCCCAGGGTCTAACGCTACTACGGCGGCAGCCGCATCACGGACCCGGAGCAGCTCAAGGACTTCGACATCGTCGTGACGACCTACGCCGTCCTCGCGTCGGACTACGCGGGCAACACCAAGGAGGCCAAGGCCTGCATCACGAGCGGCCGCCGCTGGACGCCGCCCCTCGAGCGCCTCGCGTGGTGGCGCGTCGTCCTCGACGAGTCCCACACGATCAAGGGCGGCACGACGAAGCAGAGCCGCGCGTGCTGCGCGCTCGCGTCGCCGCGGCGCTGGGCCGTGACGGGCACGCCCGCGAACGGATCCCTCGCGGACCTCGCGGGCCAGTTCAAGTTCGTCGGCGTCGACGCCTTGTCCGACCACGCGAGCCTCGAGAACGTGCTCGTCCGGCCGCTCCAGGCCGCGGGGTCGCTCGACAACTACGAGCCGGGCTACCCGGCCGGGCCCGTGTCGCTGCTGCGCCGCCTCGTCATGCGCCACGCCAAGGCCATGACCTACGCGTCGTCCGCGCGCGAGCTCCTCGAGCTGCCGCCCATCGCCGAGAACGTCGTCGACGTCGTCTTCTCCGCCGAGGAGCGGACGGCCTACGCGGCGCTGGAGCAGCAGGCCGTCGCCAAGGTGCGCGCGCTCGAGCTCGAGGGGCCCGCGGCCGTGCGCAGGGCGACGTTCTACCTCCACGCGCTGCTGCGGCCCCTGCGCCAGGCCTGCTCCGGCGGCGCGATCCCGACGAAGCTGCCCGACCGCGGCAAGGAGGCCGTGTCCGCCGCGGGCGACTCGTCGGGCGCGCCCATCGAGATCGACGACGACGACGAGGAGCTCGGCGCCGCGTCGACGGCGTCGGGGCCCGTCATGCGGTCGAAGCTCCGCGCGTTGATCTCCAAGCTCGTCGACGTCCGCGACGACGACGACACGGCCAAGGTCCTCGTCTTCTCCCAGTTCAACCGCACGCTCAACTACCTCATGCGCGAGCTGCCGAACTACGGGTTCGACTTCCGCTGCATCACGGGCAGCATGTCCATGGCCGCGCGGAGCCGCGCGCTGGCCGACTTCCAGCAGTCGCCGCCGACGACGATCTTCCTCCTGTCGATCCGCGCGGGCGCGTGCGGCATCAACCTGACGCAGGCGAACCACTGCGTCATGGTCGAGCCGTGCACGAACGTCGCCCTCGACCGCCAGGCCATCGGCCGCGTGCACCGCATGGGCCAGCAGCGCGACGTGACGATCCACCGCCTCGTGCTCCGCGACTCCGTGGAGTCGCGCATGCGCGACCACCTCTACGGCGCGGAGGGCGCCGCCGCCGCCGCCGTCGCCGCGGCGCCCGCGCCCGCGCCCGCCGCCGGCGACGACGCGAAGCCCGACGTCAAGGCCAACGCCGTCATCGACCTCGCGGGCTCGGGCTCCGTGCGGAGCGACAACGCGAAGCTCGACTTCGACAAGATGAAGCTCCTCTTCGGCGTCGGCGCGACCAAGGCCGCCGCCGGCGACGCGCTCCCGGCGGCCGCGGCCGCGGCCCAGAAGCGCGCGGACGAGCGCGCCGAGGCCGTGCGCGCGGAGTTCCAGCGCAAGCGCGCCGAGGAGGCCGCCGTCCCGGCGAAGAAGCGCGGCGCGCCGGCCGCGAGGGCGGCGCCGGAGCCCGCGGCCGCGCGGCGCCGCGCGGCGCCAGCGGCGCCCGCGCCCGTCGCGCCCGCGCCCGCGCCGGCCGCGCACGGCCACGCCACGCGCCGCCGCGGCCCCGTCGCGCCCGCGCCGGCCGCGCCCGCGCCGGCGGCCGCGCCGCTCATCGTCCGCGTGCCCTACAAGCGACGCGCGGCGGAGCCCATCGCGGCCGCCAAGGCCAAGGCCGCCAAGGCCCGGGCCGCCAAGGCGACGCCGGTCAAGGAGGCCGTCGAGGCCGAGTGCCCGGCGACGGGCGAGGTGCCGTCGCGCGCGGAGCCCGCCGCGCCCGCGCCCGCGCCGGCGGCGCCGACGTACGACTACGCGCCCGGCGACGCGATCGAGGCGCGGTGGAACGGCGGCACGCACTGGCACGCGGGCACGATCGTCGCCGTGAACCCGCCCAAGACGAAGAGCCGCGACCCGACCTTCGACGTCCACTACGACGACGGCGACGACGAGCCGCGCGTCCCGCTCCACCTCCTCCGCGCGGCGCCCAAGGCCGCGCGCGCCGCGGCCGGCGAGGCCGCCGGCGCGCCCAAGACGAAGAAGACGCGCGCGACCCGCGCGGCCTAGAGCCGCATCCACCGAGAAGCATAATGGTGATTTTCGTGTTGAAGTGCAAGCCTCTTTCAAGCACGGCTTCAGGAAGCCTCTCGCTCGACGATGGCAGCCCTCGTCCTGAGCCTCGTCGCGCTGCTCGGCGCTGCGGCGCCGGATGCGCCGCGGGTCCCCGTGCAGGTCTTCGAGATGGCGCAATGAGGGCCGTGCGGCGAGTTCAGCGCTAGCTGGGACTCGCAGGTCATGCAGGCGCCCGGTGTCCCAGACATCATCGACTTCGAGACGTGGTTCTTCCTGCAATGGCGCGGCGCGACGCCGGACTGCGGCGAAGATGCGGGGCGATTGGGCTGCGGCGGCGCGCTGCACATGCTCTGCGCGCGGCACATCACCGGCGACGCGAAGGTCTGGTGGCCCTTCGAGGCGTGCGTGATGGCGAACCAGACGGCGATTCCGGGCAACGCCGGCGAATGCGCGGCGGCGCACGGCGTCGACGCGGCGGCGCTCGAGGCCTGCGCCGGCGGCGCCGCCGGCGACGCGCTGCTCCGCGAAAGCGCGGCGAGGACCGCGGACGCTTCCGTGGGGCGGACGCCGTGGCTCGTCGTCGACGGCGAGATGCGCATGCCCGCGGAGCTCGACTACCTCAAGATGGTCTGCGACGCCTATAACGGGACGAGGCCGGCGGGCTGCCCGTAGCGCCCCCCGCGCGGCGGCCGCGGATGACGGCGCGCGCGCGCCTCCGAGGGGGCGAGCGCGCGCCCGAGACGAGTGCGGGCGCGCCGGGAGTAATGGCATATGAAGACCCCCCCCCCGGGCGGGGATAACTTGCTTACCTGCGTCCAGCTAGATCCCCACCAGAAGGAGAGAGAGGCATGGTCTTTACTTGCCAGGCCGGATTTCCTGGTCGTAGTCGTAGGAGAACTCCTCCGGCGTGGGCGCCTCCTCGGTCCCGGCGACGGCGGCCGCGGCCGCGGCGGCCGCGGCGCTCTCGAAGACGCGGACGCGCGTCGTGTAGCTCTTCTCGATGCCGAAGCCGGCCTCCTCGCGCACGCGGTGGAACGCTTCGATTCGCGTCACGACTTCTTTCCGGCCGTGGGACACTTCGAGCTCCGTCGGCGGGATCTCGGCGCCGACGGGCAGCGCGCGCGCGCAGAGGTCGCGGAGCGGCGGGACGCGCCGGCCCGCGAAGACGTAGCCGTCCTCGAGCGGGTAGCGGCCCAGGGCCGCGCGGAAGCGCTCTTCGCGGTCGCCCGGCGACGCGTCGCCGACGGCGCCCGGGACCTGGCGCGCGGCGAGGCGCTTGTAGGACACGTGCGGCCCGCAGAGCTCTCGGTGCGTCTTGCCGTAGACGTCGGCCTCGACCCACGCGCGCTTCTGGCAGTGCTTGGAGCAGTAGGGCGTCACCTTGCACCGCGCGCAGCGCAGCGTCGGCCACCGCGCGCAGCCCTCGCGCGCGCACTGCGTCGGCTGGTACCACGCGGCGCCGCGACCGGGCCCTCGATCCTCGTCGGCGAAAAAGTTGCGGAGCGTCGCGTCCTCCGCGCCGCGCTGCGCCTCCGACACGAAGGGGCCGACGTACGCCGGCCCGCCGCCGGAGCCCCCGAAATACGGCGCGGGCTCCTGCGTGTGGTAGCCGTAGCCGAAGTTGCCGAACCAGCACCGGCACGTCCCGGCGGCGGACTCGTGGCCGTAGCCCGAGTGGCACGCGCAGTCGCCGCAGACGCCGTAGCCGCAGTCGACGCAGTACTTCTCGACGGCGTAGGGCTCGTCCCGCTGCGCGCACCGGCGCGACGCGCATTTCAGGCCCGACGGCCAGGCGCCGGCGCAGGGCTTGACCCACGTCGCCTTGCCACCCCGCAGGAATCGCGGCGCCTCCGCGACGACCCACGCCACGCGCACGCACGACGGGTCGCTCCGCGTGACCGCAGGCCCGCTCGTCCAGCCTTTGAGCTGCGAGAAGCAGCGATACGTTCGTTGCTCGGCGGCCACCGGCGGCGCGTCCTGCATCACGACGAAGTTGGACTACTAGTAGTTATTGAAGGGGACGCGCGCTCGACTGCGTCCGTCCGGGGAGGGGATGCTGTCAATGGTAAGACCGGAGAGCAGCCGCCGTGAGAGCTTCTTCAACATGCACGTCAACGTTACGCCACCTAGGCCCACTTGCGGCGCTTCATGCGGCGCTCCTCCTCCTTCTGCTTGCGCTCCGTGTGGCGGATCCACTTCTCGACGTCGTTGGTGTCGACCTCGAAGTCCTTCTTCTTGTGGAGGCGCTTGATGACCTCCTTGGGCGAGAGCGCGGGGATGTGGACGATCTTGTCGAGGGACTCGTCGCCGTCCGTGATCTTCACGGCGTTGCGCTCGCGCTGGGGCACGTGGAGCGCGCGGCGGCAGAAGGCGAGCAAGGCCTGGTTGCACCAGCGGTCCTCGATGGGCGCGCGCAAGCTCACCATCGCGCAGTAGTCCTTGACGTCGAGGACCGCGTCCTCGTCCTGGCCCGGCTTGACGATGATGCGCAGCAGCACGCCGTCGCCGATGGGCTCGCAGATCGAGTCGCCCTCGGCGGCCTGGCAGAGCGCGTCGAAGTCGTCGTTCTTGGGGCCCACCGCGGGGTCGTAGAGCGGCTTGTTCGCGCCGCCCGCGGCCGCGCCGCCGCCGGACACCTCGGGCGGCTCGTCCCACTGGCTCACGCCCGTGGCCTCGTTGTACCAGTAGGCGACGCCGCCGTTCTCCACGCGGCGCCACGCGTGGCCGGGCAGCACCTCGCCGGGCTCCGCGGCCCGCGCGGCCGTCTTATACGCCGACGCGACCTCGAGGCCCTTCTTCTCCTCCTCGGCGCCGTAGGCGACCTCGCAGGGCAACGGGTCGTTGAAGTACTCCGGCGGCGGGCTCTTGCTGCCGAAGCCCGGCTCGTCGCCGGGCGGCGGCGGCTCGTCCTCGTCGTCGTCCTCGGGTTTCGCGACGCTCGGCAGCACGGGCGCGGGCGCGAGGCCCGGCGCCTCGGCCGGCGGCGCGAGGGCCGGCGGCGGGTTCGCGGACATGGGCGGCGGCGGCGCCATGGTCTGCGGCGGCGGCGCGAAGCCGCCGGGCGGCGGCGGCGCGAAGCCGCCCATGGGCGGCGGCGGCGCGCCGCCCATCGGCGGCGGGGCGAAGCCGCCCATCGGCGGCGGCGGCACGCCCATGGGCGGGCCGCGCGGCGGGAACCCGCCCATGGGCGGCGGCGGGCCGCCCATCGGTGGCGCGTACATGGCTGCTTGCGAGAGGCCGCGGCGAGGCCCACCTCGAGCTTCGACGAGATGTTTACCCTGTTGAAGCCAATATTGATCCAGGGTTGCCGCGGCGCCAAGGGGATATAAATCTAGAGGCGGCGCATATCAAAGCTCTCAACTTGCCGCGCTTTGGAGCAACAGTTGAGAGCACCGCGTCCTTCTGTGCGAAGACTTGTCCCACCCGTGGTCTCGAGCCCGAGATGGCGACCCTCGCGGCGTGGCTCTGCGGGTCGAGCGACAAGCCCGACCGCTTCGCCCGTCCCGACTACACCGTGGCCTTTGGGCGCGACTACGATTCCGACGGCGAGGTCCCGCTGGAGGCCGTCGCCGCGTGCTGGGGCTCGAGCGACATGGTCGCGGCGTCCTGGGGCCAGATGTGCGCGGCGAATTTGGACCTCGAGCGGGAGACGCGGCGGTGCCTCCCCAAGCTGCTCGCGGAGGCGGACGACGACGCGGCCGACGCCGCGCGCCCCGCGAACTGGCCCGCGGACTACGTGCTCGACCTCGCGCGCGACGACGGCTCCGGCGCGGCGCCCACGCCGGCCCCGGGCGAGTCGCCCCCGGAGCGGCCCGGCCGCCGGGTCCGCGGGGGCCTCCGGAGCGACACGTCGTGGCAGACGCGGTCGCGGTCGCGGCCCCCGGCGGCGGCCCGGGCCGCGCCGCCCGCGCCCGTCGACGTGCGCGCGGGCAGCGACCGCGCCGCGCCGCGGCCCCGCGCGCGCACGGACTCTGGCTCGCGCCGCCCGAGCATGGTCAAGGCCTTTTCGGCCGCGGTGCACCACGGCAACGACGGCCCGTGCTCGCCCGCGGGGGCCGCCCAGCGCCGGCCGTCGAAGCTCGAGGCCTTCGTCTCCGCGTTCCCCGCGGGCGACGCGAGCCCGCGGCCCGACGCCTACGTGTCGCCGCCGGACTCGCCCTTCGCGGCGCCCGCGGAGCCGGCGCCGCCGCCGCCGCCGGCCGAGGCCCACTCGCCCGTCGACTACAGCGCGGCCGTGAAGCCGACGCGGTCGCCGCGGCGCAAGTCCGCGGCGCGGCCGAGCATCGAGAGCCCGCCCGCGCGGCCCGCCGCGGCGACGCCGCCGGCGGCGTGGAGCCTCGACGACGCGGACGCGCCGCCGGCGCCGCCGGACATGCGGCCGCCGGCCCCGAAGCGCCAGGGCAGCAAGCTCGCCGCCTTCGCCGCGTCCGTCCCCGCGCACTAACACGTGTCCCGCCCCTGGGAGATCTTCAACATTCGAGTTGAAGGTGCAACCATTTGCCGCAGATGATATCGATGGACGCGACCTTTTAGAGCCCTGCGTCACCTGCAAGAAACACCATCCGCGACCTCTTGCTAATCGCGTCACCTGCACGAACACCTAAATGAAGGCCTGCCTCCTGTCGCTCGTCGCCGCCTGCGCGCTGGAGCCGCCGGCGCTGCCGCGGCCGCCGACCATCAGCGCCGCCTTCGACAGCGGCAACGTCGAGGTCGTCGACGTCGCCTGCGGCGACGGCGGCCACGAGTTCCGCCTCAAGATCCGGCCCGACGCCTACACGCGCTTCACGGACGAGACGGCCCACTTCCAGTGGTTCCACTTCCGCGCGTCGGGCGTCCGCGACGCGCGGTGCCGCTTCGTGCTCGAGAACGCCGGCGACGCGCGGCGTCCTGTGGTCGTGACAATGTTCGAGAGCCTTTGACCGGGATGAGAAATCGTCACCGTCGTGCTTGGTAGGCGACGCGAGTTACACGCCCGGCTGGGAGCACTACAAGACCGTCGCCTCCTACGACCGCGAGGACTGGTGGCGCGTGGCGTCGACGACCTACGACGGCGGCGAGCTCGCCTGGGAGCTGACGCCGGAACGAGACAGCGTCTGGTTCGCGTACTTCGCGCCCTACTCCTGGGAGCGGCACGAGCGCGTTGTCGCGGAGCTGTCCGCGCCCGGCGCGCTCGGCGTCCATTCGGTCATCGGCGAAACGCTGGAGGGACGGCCGCTGGACATGCTCACCTTCGGGGACGGGCCAGTGACGCTCTGGGCGACGGCGCGGCAGCACCCCGGCGAGTCCATGGCCGAGTGGTGCGCCGAGGGGTTGATGCGGTTCCTCAACGACCGCGACGATCCGCTCTCGCGGCAACTGCGGCGCTACGCCACGATCCGCGTCGTGCCGAACATGAACCCGGACGGCGCCGTCGCCGGGTACCTCCGGACGAACGCGGGCGGCGCGAACCTGAACCGGGAGTGGGCGTCGGGCGTCTACCCGAACTACGACGCCCCGACGCTGGAACGGAGCCCCGAGGTCTACCACGTGCTCAAAGCCATGGACCACTTCGGCCTCGACGCGCACGTCGATATCCACGGCGACGAGGCCATCGCCGCGAACTTCTTCGCGGGCACGGAGGGCATCCCCAAGTGGGACGACTCCCTAGCACACCAACTCGCGACGCTCTCCGACGCGCTCCTCCGCCGGTCGCCCGACTTCCAGGTCGGGCTGGGCTACCCCGTCGACGCGCCGGGCGAGGCGAACATGGCCGTGGGCTCGAACGCGGTCGCGCAACGGTACGGCGCGCTGTCCGTGACGCTGGAGATGCCCTTCAAGGACACGTCCACGCCCCTCGACGCGGCCAACGAGCGCGACGGCTGGTCGCCGGGCCGCGCGGCCGCGTTCGGCCGGGCGCTCGGCGCCGCGCTGCTCGACGCGCTGCCCGTCGTGGCCGACGCGCGGGGCCGGGCGCTCCCCGACGGCGCCGCGCCGCCGCCGCGGAAGACGGGGGGCCTGGATGCGCGCGGCGGCGCGTCCGTCGTCGACCTCGCGCGGTCCCTCGACGACGCGCGGGACCACGAGGCGGTCGCCGCGCTCCGCGCGCTCGACGCGCTCCCCGTGCCGCCCAAGGCGACGATCAAGACCATCGCGCGCCACTTCACGAAGCTCCGCAAGCACGCGAACCCGGCCGTCGCCGGCGAGGCCAAGGCCCTCATGGCCAAGTGGCAGAAGGAGGCGAAGTAGGGGGGGTAACCGAGGCCTCAACCCGCGTTGGCCGGCCGCGCTTGCTCCGGCGCCGGCCTTTGCCGCCGTCGTCGTCGTCGCCGTCGCCGTCGCGCGGCGCCGGCGCCGGGCGCCGGGGTAATTCGGGGCAACGCCGGTCTACCCCGGACAAAAGATTGTGCCACATCTCGATGGATGTCGAAGACTTGAAGAACCGCGGGCTAGCTCAGCTCGCTCGGCTCGACGAGTTGACGCCGGATTCGGCCGCTTGAAGCGCGCGTCGACTGCCAGCGGCTGCCAGACACACAACACCCACAGCTCTGGCCTCGAAAACCATGTGCACCGCCGTTTCGCGGTCCTGGGGCGCGTCCGCGGTGCGCTCATCGATTCACGTTACGCAGAGCCTCATGAAGAGCGCCGCGCCGCCGAAGCACGATCCCCGCGGCGCCGGCGACGCCGGCCCCGCCGCCCGCGCGCCCACAGTTACAAACACCGCCGCCGTGCGATCCTACAGCCGCGGCGCGCGCGCGGCGGTCGTCTTCGTCGTCGGCCTCGTCGCTTCTTCGGTGTGCCGCGCGGCGCGCGTCGAGGTGCCGCTCATCCACGACGTCCTCGCGGCCGTGAAGACGGCGCGGGAGGCCGGCGAGGAGCTCCTCGCGCGCGGCGCCGCGGCGGAGGCCGTGGACGTACTCGCGGCCGCGGAGAAGCGGTGGCGCGCGCACGAGCACGCGTTCCGCTCGGCCGTCGGCAACCGGGAGACGCTCCAGACCGCGCCGGCGCGCTGGCGCGGCGAGGACGCGTCGGGCGAGCTCCTCGCCGTCGCCTTCGAGGACGCGCAGCACGCCGCGATGCACCTCAAGGCGACGCTCGGGTCCGCGCTCGTCGAGGCGGGCGACGCGCGGGCCGCCGTCGGCCACCTCGGCGTCGTCTGCCCGTCGCTCTGGTTCTACGCGCGGCGCAACGGGCCCGGCGAGGAGCACATCCGGGGCGAGGTGACCTGGCTCCGCTGCTACGGCGACCTCATCGCCGCGCGGAGGGCGCTGGGCGAGGACCGCGAGGTCGCGGTGCTCGAGCGCGACGTCGTCACGCACTCGACGCAGTGGCTCCGGAAGAAGCGCGACGAGCGGCCCATCGACCGCGCGCGGCGCGAGATGAGCGCCGCCGCGGCCGCCGGCGACGCCGCGGCGACGGCCGACGCGGAGCGGCGCCTCGCGCGGCGCCGCTACGAATTGGAAATTCGGTGGCCGCGCGCGTCGCCGTTCCTGCGCCGCGGCTTCGGCTCGGGCCAGGGCGACGGCCCGGGCAACGCCGCGCGCGCCGCGCGCAACTCGCGGCGCGTCGCGACGCTCCGCTGGCTCTCGGAGCTCTCGGCGCTCTCGGCGCCGGAGCGCCGCGAGACCGCGCGCGACTACGGCCGCGCGCTCGCGCGGGCCCGGGCCGTCCGCGTCGACGTCGACGCCCTCGTGCGCGCCTACGTCGACGCCGACGACTCCCTGGCGCGGAGCCGCCACCTCGGCAAGCTCCGCGACGCCGCGACCGAGGCGACGGCGGCGATGCTCCCGCCCGAGGACGGCGCCGCGGGCGGCGCCGCGGACGAGGAGGCCGAGGAGACGCTCAACTACCGCGCGGGCGTCGCGCTCGCGGCGCTCCTCAAGACGTCGGGCGCCGAGAAGCTCCGGGCCATCGTCGACGGCGCGGCCGCCGCGGAGCAGAACGCGACGGACGCCGCCGCGTCGGACGAGGACGCGCCCGACGCGGCCGACCCCGCGCGCCACTCGCGCGCCTACCTCGCCCTCGCCGACGCCTTCTTCGGCGACGCCCCGGCGCGGCCCCAGTTCGGCCGGGCCTTTGCTCGTTTGGTCGCGGACGAGGTCCGCCAGTACGTCACGGTCGTGGGCGAGGTCCACGCGCACGGCTGGGACTGGATCCAGGAGGAGGTCGCGCGCCTCGAGGAGGACCAGCGGCGCTGCAGCCTCGCCATCTCGCCCGTCGCGGGCCCGCCGCCGGGCTTCCTCTCCCGCTTCGACGTGATCCACGTCGTCGCGCAGCACCGCCAGGAGTCGAACCGCCGCGCGCAGGAGGGCCGCGCCTTCGGCGCGCGGGCGCCGCGGTCGTCGCGCCGGCGCCGCGAGGCCGCGCCCCTGTTGGACCCGACGCTGGCCTTCGTCCTGGGCATCGCGCTCTGCGCGCTCCGGGGGTCGCAGCTGTTGCGGGAGCGGCGCCGCGCGAACGGCGACGGCTACGCGCGGCGGCGGCCGAAGCGGTCCCTCTCCGAGCACGCGCGCGACGTGGTCGGCGACTTCCTGCTGGCGCTCGCGGCCTTCGCGGCGAACTACGCGTCCCAGCTCCGCGCGCTCGCGCGGCCCGCCGTCCGCCGCGCGGGGCCGTTCAAGCGGCGCGTCGCGGCGGCCGCGGCCGCGGTGGCGGCGGCCGTCGACCGCGCCTTCCCGGCGACCGCCGACGACGACGAGTCCGACGACGAGTCGGACGACGACGACTCGCGCGCGTCGGCCGCGGCCGACGACGCCGCGGCGCCCGCGCCGAAGAAGGTCGAGAAGCCTGCGGCGCCCGAGAAGCCCCGGGCCGCCGCGGAGAAGAAGAAGCCGGCCCGGGCCGCGCCGGCGAAGCGGCCGAGCGCCGCGGAGCTCGAGGCCGAGGCCGCGGCGGCGGCGGCCGCCGCCGAGGCGGCGAACGCGACGCTGGTCGCCGCGGCGTTCGCCGACTGCGACGCGTCGGACGGCGGCGACGCGGACGAGTGGCTGCCCGTGCCCAAGGGCGGCCGCGTCGTCGCGCCGGGCCCGCGCATCGTCGAGGCGTCCGCGCGCACCGTGACGCCGCCGCTCACGCCGCCGGCCGCGCTGGGCTCGCCCAAGGCGGGGCAGCCCGTCGAGTCGCTCCTCGAGCAGACGCGCCGCGCGGCCGCGGCCGCCGACGAGGCCGCGAAGCGCCTCGCGGCCGTCGCGGCCCAGTCCTGCGCCGTCTCCGTGACGTCGTCGAGCTCGTCGAGCTCGTCGTCTTCCGGCGCGCCGCCGTCGCCGGGCCACGCCGCCAAGAAGGCCGGCGGCGCCAAGGCCGCCGCGGCGCCGAAGAAGGTCAATCCCCTCAAGCTCGCGGGCCGCACGATCAAGAAGCGCGAGCCGCGCCTGCCCAAGCTGCCGTCGACCGGCGCGGGCGACGACTCGGCGGCGTCGCCGAGCCCGTCGTCGTCGCCGCGCGGCGTCGACGGCGCGTCCCGCGACCGCGGCCGGCCCGCGGCGGCGCCCAAGCCCGCGCGGGGCGGCAAGCGCGGCGCGGGCCGCGGCGCGCCGCCGCCGGCCTACGCGGACCCCTACGTCGACGAGGCGCTCCGGACGCAGGTCGAGTACTACTTCTCCGTGTCGAACTTGTGCAAGGACGTCTACCTGCGGACCAACTGCATGGACGGCGAGGGCTACGTGGACCTCGACCACGTCTGCGCCTTCGGCCGCGTCCGCGCCATCTGCGGCGACAAGGCGACCGTCCGCCGCGCCGTCGAGGGCAGCGACAAGCTCGACGTGAGGCTCCTCAAGGACGACCGGGGCGGCCGCGCCTGGAAGGTCCGGACCAACGACCACCCCGAGCGCTGGTGCCTCGCGAGCCCCGCGGGCGCCGGCGCCGCGCGGCCACCCTAGTCTGGGACGTCGCCCGCCCTCGTCCGCGCCCTCCCCCCCGGCAAAAAAAAAACACCCCCTCGCATCCCCCCCACCGGCGCTTCGCGCCCGGCGGCCGGCGTGCACTGACGCCGCCGGTCACCGGCTGCTCTAACCGCCGCATCTTCATACGAGCTTACCCGTCGCGTCCGCGAGTTAGCGCCCGCCCACGAGGGCGTCGACGACGTCCGCGGACCGGCACGTCGCGACGGCCCCGTCCTCCTCGACGTACATCTCCACCTCGTCGTCGTCGTCGTCGTCGTCGTCGTCGTAGCGCGCCGCCGTCGACTGCCCGACGGCCTCGACGTAGAGGTCGCCCAAATCCACGCGCGCCTCGACCTTCTGCTTCTTGCGGTCGCTGACGGTGACCGCGCCGCGGAGCGTCGACTCGACGGCGTCGCGGTAGGCCCGCGCCCGGGGCCGCACGGCGTCGAGATCCGCGAACTGGCCGCGGCCGTCGCCGTCGCCCTCGTCGTCCGAGTCCGAGAGCAGGAGCGGCGCGTCGTCGGGCGGCTCGGTGGCCCGCGTCGCGATCGAGTCCTGGGTGCCGCGGCCGTCGCTGAAGCCCGACGCGCGGTCGAAGGGGCAGGGCCCGGCGGCCTGGCCGGGCAGGATCCCAAAGGTCGGGCGGTCCTCGTCCTCGAAGCGGGACACGACGGAGCCCAGGCTGCCGCGGTCCGGCGACGCGGGCCGCGGGCGCAGGAACGACGCCGGCGGCTTCGTCGGCGCGGGCGCCTCGTCGCTCTTCGGCGCCGCGGGCGACGGCGGCGGCGGCGGCGCGCCGAGGCCCGCGCGCAGCTGGAGCGCCCCGCAGATGGCGCTCGCCTCGTGATCCGGCTCGGGCTCCTGCTTTTCCAAAAGGCTCGCGAAGAACTGGCGGTTCGGGCACGACCGGGGCACGGCGAGCATGGTCAGCGCGTCCTCGTCGTCGTCGTCGAGGACGCGCGCCGGGCAGGACTGGGGCTGCGTCAGGGGCACGCCGTCGGCGTCCGTCGGCGGCCAGTAGTCGACGGGCCCCGGCCGCCGCGACTCGTACGTATTGCGCGGCGGGCGCGTCGGCGCGCCCCGGGGCCGCGTCGGCGCCCGGCCCTCGCGGTAGAGGATGGCCTCGAGCTGGTCGCGCACGTCCGCCGGCTTGACCGCCGCGTCGTCCGCGGGCGGCGCCGCGGCGGGCTCCTCGTCGCGGTCCGCGAGCGCGGCCTCGGCGGCGGACGCCATCTCGAGGTTGCTCGGCGCGGAGAAGCGCCGCAGCCTGCTCGGCGGCGTCACGCGCGTCGCCGCGGCCTCCGGCGCCGCGCGCTCGCCCTTCCACTCGCTCGCCTGGCGCCGGAAGTCCGCGGCGTAGGACTGGCGCGCCTCGAGGATCCGCCGCGCGGCGTCGGAGACGTCGAGGTGCTGCGTCGACGAGCGCCGCGCGCGGGCGACGGTCTTCGGTTGGGCCTTGGCCTTCTTCTTCGGCGGGGGCTTGGCCTCGGCGAAGGCCTCGGCGGCCTTGAGGGGCGGGAAGGCCGCGGGGGCCACGGCGAGGCCCAGGTCCTTCAGGAGCTTCACGTCGTCGCGGCCCATGTCCTCGCCCAGGGCCTCCTGCGCGGCCTTTTTCATCTCCGACGACTCGGGCGCCGACATGCGCCGCCGCCGGAGCCGCGACTCCATGTTCAAAGGCAACACTTGTGTTCCGGATTGGGGCGACGTGGGGCAGCTTTAGATCTGCTTTTTGCCGAGCGGCAATATAGCGGCAATAAAGCGGCACTTTAACCTTGCTGCAGTCGCCTTGGCAGCCCCACGATGGCCGCCTTGGCATGCGGCCCCAAGCCCTACGAGGCGCAGGTGATCCTGCGCGTGGACCGCGCGGGCGTCTTCCTCTACGCGGACCTCGAGCGCTCCAAGGAGGTCTGCACGCTGACGCGGAGCACGGCCTGCCGGCGCCTCGAGAGCGGCGTCGACGCCCAGGGCCGCGCCAAGGTGCGCGTCGAGGCCCTCGACGGCGTGGCCTTCCCGACGGGCTGGGGCCGCGCCGAGTACTTCTCCCAGTGCGCGGCGACGACGGACCGGCCCTTCGACTGGGAGCCGGACCCGGAGCCGCGCGCCGTCGACGAGGGCGACGCGGCCGCGCCGCGCGTGCCGGCCGCGGCCCTCGACGAGGCCTGCCTCCTCGCGGCCATCGGGCCGGAGGACGTCGTCGTCGACGTCGCCTGCGGCGACGGCCGCGTCGCCGCCTGGGCCGTGGCGCGCTTCGGCGCGCGGGCCGCGTGGGGTCTCGAGAGCGACGCGGCGCGGTACCTCGACGCGCGCGACAACGTCGCCGCCCGGGGCCTCGGCGACCGCGTCACGATCCTCCGCGCCGACGCCGCCGCCGCCGACGCGGACCGGGACGACGTCCGCGCGGCCCTCGCGGCCGCGACGGTCCTCGTCGTCGCGATCGAGCCCGGCGCCGCGGACGCGTGGGAGCCGCTCCTCTGGGACCACCTCAAGCGCCGCGACGGCGCCAAGGTGCGCGCCCTCTGCCTCGGCGCGCGGCCGCCCGACGCCTACGTCGCCGCCAAGTGCAAGCGCCTCAAGCACCCCTACGAGGCCCTCGACGTCGACGCGTTCCTCCTCACGCGCGACTCGAGGCCCCGGCGGCGCGCGGTCAAGGCGGTTCCGGCGGGCGCGGGCCGCGTGCGGATGGTTAGCTCCTAGGGAGGTTGCGCGTCGGCGGGTCCGTGAGCACGTCGATGCCGCGCCGGCGGTACTCGGCTGTGAGGAGCTTCAAATGCCGCCGCGTCATATTGCTTGAGTCAAATTTCTTCCTCTCGAAGACGAGCCGAAGGTAGCGCGCAGCTTCGAGGAAGCCGTCCTCCCCGGTGCAGCTGTCGGCATCGTGAGTTTTCAAGTAATGTAGCGCGTCCTCGTTATACGGCATTTGGCCATTGTCACGAAAGCCCGCGATGAGGAAATGCGCCATATCCGCCTGAGCCTCAGGACGTCCAGCGTCGGCTGCAATTTTCATGTATTTCAGCGCGTTTGCAGAGAGAGATGATTCACCCGATTCCACGCGTTCGTCCCACATGCACGCCAATTGCCAAGCCGAGGCGCTATGTCCCAGGCTGGCGCCGAGCTCCCAAAGCTCCTCAGCCCGTTCCGTCGACTTTTCAATACCATGATCGCCAGCTTCGTACCATACACCAAGGAGTAGCCTGGCTTCAGCGTTTCCCTTATCGACATGGCTTTGCAGTCGCGCTACCAACTCATCGTCGGATTTGGCAGCGGGCATTTTACAAACAGGACAGGGGAAATCACGTCTGATTAGCGGGTAGACGGGGATCTTCATGTCTGAGTAATTATCGAAGCAATGCTTGCAACACGTTTTCAAACAACACACGCGTAGGCTTTCGGCCCAAGCAGGAAGGTCCCGGCAGCACAATTCGCATCGCTGGGCCGCCGCCGCCGCCGCGCCGCGCGCTTTGCAGAGCCCGTCCGACCAACGCGCGTCGCGCCACGCCTTCGAAGCCCGGCCGGCGCGCGCTAAATCCTTCATTGGCAGCGCGAGAAACACATCCGTGAGTACGACGTGAGGGAGCTTCTGGATAGAAATACCAGCCGTGCCTCGGCGCCGCAAAGCAGCAAAGACGGCCTCCGCGTCATCGACTTGCGCGGACGCGGCGTCGGCCAGCGCTTGTTTGGCGTAAGCCGTCTTTTGCGCGTCGTCAGCCACCACCTGGGCGTCGTCCGCCGCGCGCAGGAGAGGTCCCAGCCTCGTTTCAGCAGCGCATAGCTCGTCGAACAGCACACACCCAAACCTTTGGCTGGTGATCACCCGATTAGCCCTCGATGGGCCTCAAAGCGGCGCGTAGGCCGCGGTAGCCGAAGGGAAAACGGCCCCGGCCGCGGCGCATGTACCCCACGAGGGCGCGGAGCCGTTCCAACCGTTCGTGATGGCGACTTCGCGGCTCCAAACGGTCGCGTGACAGCGGCCGCGGCCCACGCTCTCAGAGGCCCGAGTGCGGACTCGTCGGAAACGCTGCTTCTGGCTCGTTTGGGGCGTGCGCGGGTCCTTAGTGATGGTGTAAGAGATTCCGCGTGCTTGGTTCGATGCGTGCGGGCCCAAAACGTGACTGCGCGCGCGGCCGAAGCTCGGCGCCGACGACATTCCCGACGCGTTGACCGCGGGCATCCGGAGCGCCACACGTGCGAGGCGCTGGTCACATCCCTCCGGTGGGTCATATACTCGGTCCGGAAGCGTCGTGTGACCTCGGAAAACGTGTTGAAGTCGTGGATCGCGGACCCCATACACTGCAGCCCTACCGAATGATCTCTGCCGCTGCGATTCTCGTCACCAACGTCCACGGCGACGAGCCCGAGCACACCATCGTCGTCGTATGAGATCTACGTGGCCTCCGGCTAGAAATTTCTAGCGACAACGACATTTTTGACCCGTTCGCGAATCTGGTGCTCGAGCGCGTACAGCCTCATCTCGGGCGGAGCACCTACCTCTTAATCCGAGCTTCTAGTGGGCGCCTCTCGGTCGAGCTTCGACGCCGGTACTCTGGCGCCTCTAGGGACGAAGAGACGCGGTGCGGGCTCGGGTTTCGGGTCGCGAAGACACCGTAGAGTGCCAGACGGTGTTTTGAAAAAAATATTTACGCCACGCCTGCGTCGCAGGTGACCGGGCCACCGCCGGAAAGCCCGCGGCGTCGCAAAGCCATGTACTTGGAGCGTTGATAACGAAAAAGTCCGCGGGTACAGACGCGGACGGCGACCGCGCGCCGCGCGCGAACGTGTCGGTTTAGGACCGCCTCCGTCGACGTACGACTTCGACGCCGCAAAGAAGCACGTCGGGTCCAGCGCTGATGAGTGCTCCACGGCCCTCGCCCATCGATAGGATGAGCTCGGAGCCCATATCCTCGCACCGCCGCCCCCATGGGCGCCGCGTAGCCGCCGTCGAGCGGTTGCGCGCGTGTGCGCCGAGCACGACGTTCGCGTCCGCCGAGCGTTGCAGGTCGTCCGCGCCCGCGAGGAGTCATTCCCGATCGCTTCGTGGAGATGTTTGGCCGCAAAATCGATCAAGTCCGGGGGCACGGACCGCGGCCCCCGCGCGCCGGCCGCCGCAGAGCGGCGCCCGAAACCGCCGCCGAAACGGGTTCTGGGGTCATGAACGGCGATGTGGCGTATTTGACGTGATCTGTTGGGCCACGGCTCACCCATAGTGATAGACGAGCTGCACGAGCCACTTCGCCGACGGGAACTCGCGCAGATCTAGCCGCGGTCCGCGCCTCGAACGTGTCGTCGGGACCCGTCTTCGGCCCCGCGCCGCACCACGACCACGGCCTCGGCCGACGCAGTTGAGCGCGCGCCGCATCTATGCGCAACATGGACGGACCGCCGCGACGGTTTACGGACCCGCGGCGACCTCCGGACGCGTCCAGCGCCGCCCGCTGCTCGACCGCTCCCGCAGGCGGTTTCCGAGGCCGTGTGCGTCGTCGCGCGCACGCCGTTTCCAGCGCTCAAAAGTGGCACGCGACCGCGCAGGGACTAGTAGACGCAAACGGAAGCGGCGCGGGGGTCACAGGCGGCCTCATACGGCCTGTGGCGCGGCGCGAAGGCCGTATTGAGGCTAATCGTCCGAGAGGTTTGGGTGTGCAGCATAATGCGCGCCGAGTCGAACGAGCCAAACTTTCCCCCTCGTTGAAGGCGACAAACCGGCGGGCAGCCGATGCTGTGCGCTTGAAAAACGCCCGCCGTCGTCCAGCGACGCTGCCCGACGCGCAGCGACCATGCCCCAGGAGACGGAGAGCACGCGGTCGCTGCGCCGCGGCGACAAGCGGGCCGAGTACACGCGGCCCGGCGTGTCCGAGGAGGAGATCGACGAGATCCGCCAGGCGTTCTGGATGATGGACACGCAGGACGGGAAGCGCGACGAGCGCGGTTTCATCGACCCCAACGACCTCATGGAGGCGATGAACTCGCTGGGCATCGACTGGAACAAGAGCGAGCTCTACCAGACGCTGTCCGAGGTCGACCACGACAACAGCGGCAACATCGGCCTCGAGGAGTTCATCAACCTGACGACGGCGCTCATCACGGAGCAGGACCTGAGCCGGTCCGGCGAGCCGAGCACCTTCGACCTGCTCTTCAAGAAGTTCGACCAGCGCGGCGACGACTACATCAATTTGGACAGCCTCCGGCTCGTCTGCCGCGAGCTCGGCGAAACCCTCGGCTCGGGCAGCGAGCAGAGCGACGAGCAGCTCAAGGACATGCTCCGCTTCGCGAAGCACGACGAGGGCGCCGCGGGCGGCGGCCCGCTCCAGGTCACGAAGCAGGAGCTCTGGGACTGCCTCTCGAGGACGCGCCTCATGAAGTAGGTAAAGTGTGACCCTGACATTGAACGATGGCGCCGCCTGGAGGAGGGTCGGGACGACGGCACCCCAGACGGCGCCCCGCGAAGTTACCTCGGCCGCGGCGCGAAGCGGAGGCCCCGGCCCGCGCGCGCGTCCCGCGCGGCGCCGCCGACGGCCGCCGCGTGGCGCCGCCTCCGGAGCCCGTCCTGCGCGCGCTTGCGCGCGGCCGCGTCCTTGGCTGCGAGCCCGCGCACGGGGGGCGCCTTGGCGCCGAGGCGCCCCGCCGCGCCGGGCTTCCTGCGCCGGATCTCGCGGAGCGCCGCCTGGCGCGACGCGATCGAGGTCCGCGCGGCCGCGGCGGCCTTGGCGACGGTGGCGTTCGACGACCGGAGCTTCTCGTCCTCGGCCCGCCGGTCGTCGCGCGCCCGGCGCGCGGCGGCGGCGGCGGCGAGGCCGAGGCAGCCGTAGGGCGGGTTCTTCTCCGGCGTCGCGCTCGCCTTGCGCAATTTCCGCTCGAGGTCGCACGCCTCGCGCAGCAGCGCGCCGACGGCGTCGTCGCCGGCCGCGGGCAGCCGCGGCGCGTAGTGCGCCGCCGCCGCCGCGTTCGACTCGAAGTCGCGCAGGACGAGGTCGTCGAGCTCGTCCGGGTCCCGCGACACGTCGAAGGCCTGGACCGCGATGAGCTCCGCGCCGCGCGTGTCGCCCCGGCCCTTGAGCGACGAGTTGAAGTGGGCGATGACCTTGAGGTTCGTCGCCGTGTCGACGACCATTCGCTGCGTGTCGATCATGGCCGCGAAGAGGTGGGCCCGCGGCGCGAACGTGCCGTTCTCGCGCGCGAAGATCGCGGAGAAGTCGCGGCCCGCGCAGGGCCCCGCCGCGCGCGCGCGCGCGGCCGCCGAGTCCTTCGTGACCTCGTATTTGCGCTGCGCGCCGATGGGCGCCGTGAAGGGCGGCGCGCGGCTCCGCGACAGCGCGACGAGCGTCGGCGCGACGTCGTGGAGGTAGACGTGCGCCTTCGCGCCGCCGGCGACGAGGGGCCCGCAGCCGTGGACGAGCAGGGGCACCTTGTTCGAGTGCTCGTAGAGATTCTGCTTGCCGATGAGGCCGTGGCGCCCGTCGAGGGCGATGCCGTGGTCCGACGTGACCACGAGGATCCGGTCCGGCCGCGAGGCCGCGTCGAGCGCGCCGACGGCCGCGTCGACGGACGCGACGAGGCCGCCGTAGAGGCGGCGCCGCGCCTCGAGGTCCGCGGCCCGGCGCGGGAAGGGCAGCAGCAGCTCGTCGCGGCTGCCGACGAGCGCCTCGGCCGCGCCCGGCGCGGACGGCGCCGCGGCGTCGACGTCCGCGCGCAGCGCGTCCGCGGCGACGACCCGCGACACGCGCGGCAGGGAGAAGACGTGGCGGTCGCGGACGCTCGCCGGCGGCCCCGCGGTGGCGTCGGCCACGTCGCGGTCCAGCGGCTCGAGGGGGTCGTGCGGCGCGGTCAACGCGACGTAGAGGAAGCCCGTGAGCCGGGATCGCCGCCACCGCGCGAGCTCGCGCGCGCCCGCCTCGGCGAAGAGCGCCGACGAGTGGCACCGCGGCAGGTACCGGGACCGCGGCGTGCAGGCGCGCAGCACCGCGGCTTCCTGGCCGACCTTCTTGAACTTGGAGGCGCGGAACTTCTTGCCTGCGTGGACATCGACCGCCGGTTCGGGACGTCCCGACCAAACTTTGAAATTCTCGATCTCGGTCACATCGAAGTCGATTCGGCTGATTTTTAGACGAATCGATCGCTCTCGTCGAGTTCTCGAAGCACAGCCGAAGAGTTTGTGTTGAACCTTTCGAATACGCGCACATTGAAGTCGGGTTGAAGATTTGAGTCCCACGCGAATTCTCGCCCGGGTCGACGTCGACGAGCGGCAGGGGCCCGAAGCTCTCGTTGCTGGCCTTGGCCCGGGCGAAGTGCGTCGACCCCATGGGCCGGAAGAGGACGGCGCGGCCGTACTCGAAGCCGTGGTTGTAGGAGTTGACGTCCGCGTGCCACTTGCCGACGGCCGTCGTCGCGTAGCCGGCGAGGCGCAGCTTCTCCGGCAGGCTCACGTGGCGCGTGAAGGTCGGCACGGCGCGCACGGACCCGAAGTTGTAGGCGTCGAAGACGGCGCGGCCCGTGAGCAGCGCGGCGCGCGACGGCGCGCAGACGCCGAGGCGGTCGCTGCCGGAGATCCGCGCGTTCTCGAGGAACGCGCCCGTCGCCTCCAGCGCGTCGAGGTGCGGCGTGACCGCGCTCCGCCAGCCGGGACCGCTCAGGTCGTCGGCGACGACGAGGATGATCTCGCGCGCGCCGGCGGCGGGCGCCGGCTTGTCGGGGTCGATCATCGTCAAGAGGTTCATCTTCTTCGTGCCGTTGCCCTTGAGCTTCGAGACGTACCTGTGCACCGGCGGCGCCGCGGCGCCGGCGCCGGCGACGCTTAACGCTGCGAGGATTGCGCGCATCGGCGCTAGGCGACCGAGGCAGCCCGACGCGTCACCATTGCGCGATGGAGTATCAATTCGCATGCTACTTGCAGGGCATCATCAGCGATTACCCCCGGCGAGGCATTCGAAGCCGGCCAATCCCTCGATCGAGTTTCGCGCCTCGCACTCACCTCGTCCGAAGCTGCGTCGCGACTGCAGCTGCGGCGTCCCACGAGCCACAACAGCATCCGCCACACGCGCCGCGCGACCGCTAGCGTCGCTCTCGCGAAAGACAGCGCCGCGAAACGCACGCGAGCGCGCGCAGTTCAAATCCGAAGCGCCTGACCGCCGAAGCGCGACAAACATGGCATCGCGCGGGCGCATCCGCTCGCTCGAGATCGAGAACTTCAAGTCCTTCGGCGGCAAGAACGTGATCGCCTTCCGCGGCTTCACGAGCGTCGTCGGCCCGAACGGCGCGGGCAAGTCGAACCTCATGGACGCGGTGTCGTTCGTGCTCGGCATCCACTCGCGGCACCTGCGGTCGAGCAAGCTCATCGAGCTGCTCCACAAGGGCCCCGGCGCGTCGCGGGGCTCGCGGCGCGCGACGGTCGCGCTGACCTACGAGCGGCCGAGCGCGGACCCGATCGTCTTCTCGCGCACGATCTCGCCCGTCGGCGTCGGCGCGCCGCCGCGTCCCGCGATCGCGCCGCGCCCCCGACGCGCGCCCCGCCCCCCCCGCGCCGCGCGCCGCGCGCCGCTCCCCGAAAAAACGTCGCCCGCGCGCGCGCGCGCGCGCGCGATCGTCGCGGAATTCCGCGACGCGGCAGGCGCGTACCGGCTCGACGGCGCGGAGGTGACGCGGGAGGCCTACGAGGAGACGCTCAAGGGCATCGGCGTGCTCGTCAAGGCGCGGAACTTCCTCGTCTTCCAGGGCGACGTCGAGTCGCTCGCGTCGAAGTCGAGCGGCGAGCTCACGGCGCTCTTCGAGCAGATCTCCGGGAGCGAGGACTTCAAGGCCGAGTACGACACCCTTAAAGCGGCCAAGGACGCCGCCGAGGAGGCGTCCATCGTCGCGTTCCAGTCCAAGAAGGGCCTCGCGGCCCAGCGGCGCGCGGTCAAGGGCCAGCGCGACGAGGCGGACAAGTACGCGGGCCTCGACCGCGAGCTCGGCCGCGCCAAGGTCGACTACTTCCTCTGGCAGATCCGCCACGCGCGGGACCGCATGGCCGAGACGGGCGCCGCCGTCGCCGCCGCCGGCGAGGACCTCGCGGCCGCGGAGGCCGCGGAGGCGGACGCCGCGCGGCGCGCGACGGAACGGACGCGCGGCGCCCAGGCCGCTCAAAAAGCGCTCGCGGCCGCCGAGGCGAAGCGCGCGGCCTCGCGGAGCGCGCTGCGCGGCGACGTCGCGCCCCAGGTCGTCGCCGCGCGCGCGGCCGTCGCCGCGCTCGAGGCGGACCTCGGCACCGACGCGGCGCACGGACGCGGCCCGGGCCGACCGCGACGCCGCCAAGCGCGAGGCCGCCCGCCTCGCGACCGCGGAGGCGACGCTCGAGGCCACGCGCGTCGCGGCGGCGAACGCGCTGCGCGAGTGCCGCGACGCGCTGCCCGGCGGCCGCGGCGCGGCCAAGGAGGCGGAGCGCGCCGAGCGCGTCGCGACGCTCCAGCGCCTCTTCCGCGGCGTTTTGGGCCGCTTCGTCGACGTCTGCCGGCCGGCGCAGCGCAAGTACAACGTCGCCGTCGCCGTCGCCGCGGGCAAGTTCAACGAGGCCATCGTCGTCGAGACGCGCCAGTGCGCCGTCGACTGCATCCGCTACCTGCGCGACGCGCGCCTCGGCAGCGCCCTCTTCCTGCCGCTGGACGGCATCGACCCGCCGCGCGCGGACGAGCGGCTCCGGAGCCTGGGGCCGGGCTACCACCTCGCCGTCGACGTCGTCCAGTGCGACGCGGCCGTCGCCAAGGCCGTCGCCTACGCCGTCGGCGCCACGGTGGTCTGCGACGACCTCGACGGCGCGCGCCGGCTCTGCTACGGGCCCGACGCCGACGGCCGGCCGCCGGTGAAGGCCGTGACCCTGAAGGGCGCGCAGATCGCCAAGTCGGGCACGATCACGGGCGGCGCGTACGGCTCCGGCGCGCCGGGCCTCAGCGACCGCGCGCCGGGCAAGGCCTGGCGCGCGAGCGACGCCGTGGCGCTGGAGGCGAAGGCGACGGAGGCCGCGGCCGCCGCGCGCGAGTCGCGCGACGCGCGCGCGGAGGTCGAGGCGAAGCTGCCCGAGCTCCAGGCCGCGGTGGCCAAGCTCGAGGCGACGGCCAAGTGGGCCGCCAAGGACGCCGACAAGGCCGCGGCCGCCAAGAAGGAGGCCCTCGCCCGCGAGAAGTCCCTCGCGGGCGCCGCGAAGCCGGTCGCGAAAGACGCGAAGGCGGCCGCGGCCCGGGCCGCCGCGTCCCGGGACGCGCACGCGCGGCTCCGGGCCGCGAAGCGCGCCGTCGAGGACCGCGTCTACGCCGGCTTCGCCGAGAAGCACGACGTCGACGTCGAGTCCCTCCTCGGCGACGCGGGCGGGTCCGCGGCGGCGGCGGCGCGCGACGACGAGGCCGCGCTCGCGCGGCTCCGCGCGCGCGCGGCGACGCTCCGCGCGGCCTACGACTACGAGGCGTCGCGCGACCTCGCCGGCCGCGCGGCGGCCGTCGAGGACAAGCTCCGGGACGGGCGGAAGAAGCTCAAGGGCCTGAAGAAGGACGCGGCCAAGGTCGAGAAGGCGCAGAGCTCCGCGGAGCGGGGCCTCGGCGGCCTCGACGGCGAGGTCGCCGACGCCCGGGCCGCCTACGAGGCGGCCCAGGCCGAGCTCGGCGACCTCCGCGCGGAGCGGAGCGCCGCCGGCGCCGACCGCGCGGCTGCGCGGCGGGCCATCGACGCGGGCGAATCGGCGCTCGACAAGCTCCGGTCGTCGCTCGCGGAGATCGTGCGCAAGGCCAAGGTCGAGCACGTGCTCCTGCCGGTCCGCGACGCCGAGAACGAGGCCCCCGGGTCCGCGCCCCACGCGACGGGCGTCGCCGAGGCCGACGCCGTCGACGCGTCGCGCCTCGACGGCGACGACGACGGCGACGCGGGCCGCCACGAGGACCGCCAGAGGGCGCGCTGGGCGCGCTGCGAGGCGCTCCAGCGCGAGTTGGATGCTTTAGCGCCGAACATGAAGGCCGGCGACCAGTTCGACGACGTGTCGGACAAGCTGCGCGTCGCGGACGGCGCGCTGAACCGGTCGCGCGACGCCGCGCGCGACGCGGCCGCGGCCTTCGAGCGCGTCAAGAAGGACCGGCGCGACGCGTTCCTCGCCTGCTTCGACGTCGTCTCCAAGGCCCTCGCGTCCTTCTACGCCGACATCACGAAGTCGCTGCGCCACCCGAACGGCGGCGCCGCGTCGCTCCACGTGCTCGACGCCGACGAGCCCTACCTCGGCGGCGTCTCCTTCCACGCGACGCCGCCGTCGAAGCGCTTCTGCGAGATCTCGCAGCTCAGCGGCGGCGAGCGCACGCTCGCGTCCCTCGCGCTCCTCTTCGCGGTCCACGGCTACCACCCCGCGCCGTTCCGTGTGGAAATCAAATCTTCAACTCGACTTCAATGTGCGCGTATGCGACCGTTTCGACGCAACTTGTTCTGATCTCCGTAGAGAACTCGACGAGAGCGATCGATCCGTCCAAAAATCAGCCGAATCGACTTCGATTTGACCGAGCTGGACGCCCTCGGCCGCGCCCGCGGGCGACCCGACGGCCTCGCTCGCGGGCGACCCGACGGTCGCGCCCGCGGCCATGGCCATGGGCACGCCCGCGGGCACGCCCGCGGCGGACCCGACGGCCGCGCGCACGTCCATGCCCTTGGACGACTTCGATGTGACCGATTTCGACGGTTTCGACGCGATTCCTTCCCTGTGCTTCGAGAACTCGCCGAGAGCAATCGATTCATCCAAAAATCAGCCGAATCGACTTCGATGTGACCGAGCTCGAGGATTTCAAAGTTTGGTCAGGACCACCCAAACCAGTGGTTGAATTCGGCACAGGCCCCCTTCATGATCATGGACGAGGTCGACGCGGCGCTGGACAACGTCAACGTCGCCAAGCTCGCCAACTTCATCAAGCACCAGGCGAAAGGGCTCCAGATCATCGCCGTGTCCCTCAAGGACCAGTTCTACACGGAGGCCGAGGCCCTCGTCGGCGTCGCGAAGGACCTCTCCGCGGCGAGCTCGAAGCCCTTCTGCCTCGACCTCGCCAAGTACCAGCAGGTCGCGGCCTAGGGGCGCGCGCACAAGGCGCCGCCCCCCCCATGTTGTTGTTGTAACACAAGCGCAAGCGACATCTTAAGCGCCGCGGAGATGGCGCCGGCCCTTCTTGGCGTCCGCGGCGTCGTCCTTGGCCGCGTCCTCGGCGTCGGCGGCGTCGTCCTTGGCCGCGGCGTCGGCGTCCGCGGCGTCGTCCTTGGACGCGTCCTCGGCGTCCGCGGCGTCGTCCTTGGACGCGGCGTCGTAGTCGCGGTAGTCCTCGAAGTCCTTCTCGAACTTGTCGTAGCGCTCCTCGAGGTCCTCGGCGCCGCCCTTGATGTGGTCGATGTCCGCGTGGTTCTCGCGCGTCCGCTTCCGCGTGTCGCGGTTGACGACGACGACGGCGAAGACCGACGGCGCGAAGAGCACCCAGGCCGCGGCGCCCGCGAGGGCCGCGAGCGCGAGCCAGGCCGCGTAGAGGCGCAGCGTGCGCCGCCGCTTCGGCGGGCCGGCGGACGCGTCGAAGACCCGCCGGAGCGCGTCGGGATCCGGCGGCCGCGCGCGCGTCCGCGCGGCCGCGGAAACGGAGAAGAGGACCGCGCCGTGGAAGGCCGCGCTGAGCGCGCGCCAGGCGACGACGGCGCCGCTCCCCGACGCCGCGCCGCGGCCCCGGAAAACGTCGTAGACGAAGAGGGGCAGCGCGGCCAGCGCGACGACGAGGAGCGGGTAGCGGCCCGGGAGCGCCTCTTGGAACGTCGCCGCGAGCGCGACGCACAGACAGAGGCTCAGGACCGTGAAGAACCCGAGGACGGACGCGAGCTCGTTCTCCGAGCGGTCCGACCGGCCGCCGTCGATCCACAGCGTCGCGTGGAGCGCGAGCGCGACCGACGACACGGCGAAGGACACGACCAAGACCGCGACGACCGCGAAGCCGTGGAGCCGCCGCGCGACCGTCACGAGCCGCTCTCCTAATTCCCTGTTCACGGCCGTGTGCCAGCGCACGAAGGCCAGCACGACGTGCTCGCCCTCGCCGTCTCCGGCGTGCATGGCCACGCCGAGCGACTCCGTCGCCGGCGCGCGGTCGCGGCGCCGGTCGTGCGCGACGGCGACGCCGTCGCGGCGCCGCGACGGCACGAGGTGGTCGCCCAGGCGCACGGGGCCCCGGCAGCGCACGGGCACCTGCCCCACGAAGGCGACGAGCGCGCCCTCGCCGCGCCGTTTTGCGTCGCCCGGCACGCCCGCGGCGATGGACGGCGTCGTCGACACGACCATGCACGCGCCCGCGCCGGACGTGTCGAGCGACAGCTCGTTGCCGTTGGCGAGCTGGACGACCGTGCCCGGGCCGAGGCGCTTGCCCGACTTGAGGTCCTCGAGCCGCCAGGGGAACCACTCGGCGTAGTCCGCGGCTTCCGGGGGCGTCACGACTCGTCCGTAGATGTTCCCCGCGACCGTGACGTCGCCCGAGACGCGCATGGACCCGAGGAAGATCGTGTCGTCGTCGCCCGGCGCCGGCGGGAACGCCGCCTCCTTGGCGCGCTTGGCGCCGTTCGGCGGGCTCGGCGCGCCGTCGGACGACGACACCGTCGACGCGCAGGAGCTGATAGCCGACCCGTCGCGCCAGACGCGCACGAGCCCCAGGGCGTCGTCGACGACGCGGACCTTCTTCGGGCCGTCGACGACCTTGGCGACGAGCGTGTAGAAGCGGCCCCGGTAGCCGTGGGCCTCCGAGCTCTCGCCGGGCTTCGCGCGCCGCGCCGACCGCGCCATGGGGCGGCACGCGACGCCGACGTCCGACGCCTCCGGGAACCAGTGCTCCGAGTTGTGCACGGATTGGAACGTGACGGCAAAGCCCGGCGGGCCGCCGTGGCGCCGCTTGCCCGTCTTCATGACGACGTAGGCGTGGTCGCCGACGTCGAGGATCGGCGACGCGCTCGGGCGCACCTCGAGCGCGAGCGCGCGGGCGTCGCGCGCGTGGAGCAGCCGCAGGACGTCGAAGGCCTGCTCGGGCGTCGGCTCCGCGTCGAAGCGCTGCACGGCGGCGACGGACGCCGCGAGCCGCGCGTCCTCGTCCTGGACCGGCGCGGCCTCGTTGGCGAAGCGCAGCGCCTGCGCCTCTTCCTCGAGGATCTGTCCGACATCTTCCATGAACAGCGCCTCCTCCTCGAGCGACGCGTCGCCGTCGGCTGCCGCGTCGAAGGCGGCGCGTGCTTCCGAACTCATGCTACGCTGAAGCGCGGGGCGCTCCATGTTCGACAGCAGGCTAGCGCTCGAGCTCATGCTGCCCAAATGGGCAGCCCATAGAATTTGAGAAGCCTGCGAGATGTCCGCCGAAGCGACAGCGAGCCGGGATGGGTCGGAGAGATGTCCAGGACCCCCGAGGCACGCGTGCCCTAGCCGAGACCAGGGCCTCGACACGAGGCTGGGGCGGGAGAGGAGTGGTCGAGTCACCTCTAGTTTTTACATGCTACAAGCCCCAATCATTTTAAAATTGGCCCGTGCGTGCGAGGCCTGCAGGCTTTCGGTGGAAACTGAGGAGCTCGGCGCGAGATCCTGTGTACAGCGACACGAACGGCGCAATCCGGATGCGGCTGGGACATTCCTCGAGAGAATGGCGGCGGTGGTTGCGGTACATCCACTGGTCATCATCATGATCCAAGACGTCTAGGTGGAGCCGGAGCCCGGTACCGTAACGAACTGCACATACCCGCACCGTGGCATCCGAATCCCAGACGTATTCACTGCCGTGGATTTCGAGCGGCGTAAACGAGTTAGTTTGCGGACCTTCAAGCCTGTAATCACCACCATTGCTATGCCAGAGGTAAGCATGCAGCACATCGTTTGGATCGAGGGCTGCTTGATCGACGATTTTCTCGCCATCGATGATGGCCAAACCACAGCTATCGATAATATCTTGCGAGGCTCGTCCCAATTTCAGTTCCCAGAAAATGGTCTCGTCGTCATTGATCGCCGCGCCTTGACCGAAAAACATTGTATCATCATCGTAGCGGCAATCAATAACGCGAGGCGAAACCATACTATCCATGTCAAACTGGACGGGTTGTAATGCCTCGCTAAACGCCACTGGAAGCCAGCGAAATATCGCGTTGTTCCTCACGACTTCTCGCCAAGACGACGGCGAGGAAAGCGCCAACCGGAGTCGCGCGGCGATGCCCCGAAAGACCTCCTCCGCCTGGTCACGCCACACCGTCGAGACGCGAAGCGCGGGCGCCAGCTCGTGAAGCGGGAAGAACGCGAGCACGAGAGCCGGTGGAAGGCGTGACGGCCAGGGCACATCGGCCGTGAGTCGGTCCAGGGCGCTTTGCGCGCGATTTGCGAGGGCGACGGAGCGCGCTACGATCGCTCGCAGCTCGATGGTGGTGCACTTCTCGAGGGCCTCGGCGCTGTCAGACGTGTCCATGTCGACGTCGGCGAGCCCGCAGGACACTCGCAGGCTTCGCTGCGCGCGGCGCCCAGACCCCGCCGGCGCATTCAACATCGAAACATTGATGCCGGGTTGCAGTCTGCCAGTCCTTCTGCCCGCGCAAGAATACTTACAGGAATCGCACAGGCATCCCCCCGCTTAGAGGCGCGCGCGGCCCCGCCCTTGGTGGCGGCTTCGCGCGCGCCGGCCGCGCCCTAGGGCGCGACGGACGCGCCGAGCTCGATGAGCGCCTTCTTGAAGCGGCGCGCGGCGAGCTTGGGCATCTTGCACTCGGCGATGAGCTCCGCGGCGTCGTCGTCGGTCATCTCGACGAGGTCGTGGAGGTCCCCCGCGAGGTCGAGGAGCTGGGCCTCGTACTTGCCGAGGTTCTTGGCCGCGATCCAGGTCTCGAGCGTGTGGCCGCCCGCGGGCGTCGGCGGCGGCGGCGGGCCCGGCGTGTACGGCGTCTCCGGCGGCTCGCCGCCCGCGCTGAAGGGCGGCGCCGCCGGCGTCGCCGGCGGCGCGGGCGGTGGCGGCGTCGCCGCGAAGGCGAGGGCCTTCTTGCGGGGGGGCGGCGGCGACGCGGGCGCGACGTCCGACGACGGCCCGACGCCGGAGACGTCCTCGGTCTGCTCGGCGACGCGGCGGACCTTGAAGAGGGGCTTCGCGTTCTTGGAGCCCTGGCGCGCGAAGTTGGGCAGCGCGCCGCCCGAGTTCTGCTCGTCCATCTTCTGGAAGCGGCCGAGGAGCTTGTTGAAGCGCGCCTTCTCCTGCGCCTTCTTCCGCGCGATCTCGCGCTCGAGCAGCTCGCCGCACGCGTTGACGGCGTCGACGGCGCGCTGCGTCGACGCCTGGAGCACCTGGACGTCGGGGTAGGCGCAGGCGCCGCGCGCCGTCGCGATGGCCGCCTCGGCGAGCGCGGACGAGTCGGCCATGCGCGCCTCGAAGCCGGCGTCCTGCGCCTGGTACGCGATCTCCGCGAGGCACTTCTCGGACTCGTCGAGCGTCACGAGCGCGGCGACGCGCGCGGCCTCGCGCTGGGCCGTCGCCAGCGCCGCCTCGACGGCGCGCGTCGCGTCGGCGACGGCGGCCTTGCAGGGCTCCGGGTCCACGGCCTGGAGCGCCTTCTGCGCCGCGAAGATCGCGTCGCGCGCGCCGACGACGGCGTCGGACACGGTGCGGATGCCCGCGATGATGAAGACCTCGACCTGGATGGCGCCGAGGCGCTCGGACGCGAGGTCGAGGGACGCCTGGAACTCCGCGCGCGCCTCGTCCATGCGCCGCTTCTTCTCGAGGTACGCGGCCGCCGCGAGTTCGCCGTCGCGGACGACCTTGAGCGCGTCGTCGAGGCGCCGCCGGCGCTGCTCCGCGGACGTCTCCGCGGGCTGAGCGATCAAATTCGCCATGGAGGCCATGGTGCCCGCGCGCCGCAGCGTGTGCGGGCCCTGGGACGCGGACATGGCGAGCGTGCCCCGATCCCAGGAGTTCGCGACCGTGAGCAGCTCGACGCGGCACTCCGCGAGCGCCTTCTCCGCGCCCGCGGCGACGGCCAGTAAGGCCTTCGAGTCGGCAGGATCATAAAGCTCGTTGGCCGTCGTCTTGAGCGCGCCGCAGCGCTCGTTCGCGCCGTCGATCTCCGAGAGCAGCTCCGCGCGGATGCGGTACGCCTCCTCCTTCTGCTTCACCGCGGCCTCGACGACGGACGCGCAGCGGTCCGCGGCCGCGCGGAAGGCCGCGATGGCCTCGGCCGCGGGCCCGGCCTTGCCCGCGCCGACGGCCGCGGCCGCGCCGTCGCCCGCGGCGGCCGCGGCCGCGAGCGCGTTGAGCACGTACTCGACGGCCGCGACGCCCTTGATGGACGCCTCCGTCTTGGCGGAGGCGACGACGTGCTGGCAGCGCTTGAGCTTGCGCTGGAGGATGGACCCCTGGAGCTTGATCCACCAGCGCTGGAGCCGGCGCACGAAGGGGTAGAGCATCGCGTTCTTGATCGACTGCAGCTTGTAGAGCACCTCCGACTGCATGAAGAGCTTGGACACGCCCAACCGGTAGGCCGACGCCGGCACGGCCTCGGCGACGTGGGGGTGCTTCATCATCGCCGCGGCGAGGGCCTTGGGGTCCACGAGCGCCGCGCCGCGCGGCGTGAACGCGCGGAAGTCGCGGACGAACTCGCGGTAGAGCACGCGCGTCGGGAAGCCCGCGCGGCGCACCTCGAGCGCCGCCATGACGCCCGAGCACACGAGCTGGCGCAGCACCGACGGCTTGTCGAGCTTCGCCGGGAGCTTGTCCTCGTTGGTCTTGATGCACCGCACGAAGCGGGACGACGACTCGCGGAGCACGTTGACGAGCGCGTTGAGCTGGCCCAGGTACTTGTTCGCGACGGTCATCTTCGCCGCGGCCTCCGCCGCGGGCCGCGGCGGGAAGCACGCGGCGACGACGGGCGCCGACGAGCCGGCGAGGACGTCGTAGACGTGGCCGAACAGTGCGTCGCGGTTCTTGTCCACAAAGTTCGACACCGTGTAGACGATGGGCCCCGCGAAGTGGTGCACGAGGAAGTCCTCCTCGGACGTGCGCGTGCCGTCGTTGCGGCGCCACACGGACGCCGGCCCGCAGACCTCGAAGAAGGGCGACCCGCCGTGGGCCTTGTTGACCTTGGCCGCGAACTTGGCGCCGTCGGACGCCGCGTTGCCGCGGAGGCACTCGCCGTCGAGGAGCCGGAGGATGCCGTTGGGCCGCTTCGACAGGAGCTCGATGCAGGGCGTGTTGTCCGGGAAGACGGTCTTGTCCCAGTCGATCTGCTCGCGCGTGTACTCGTCCTCCTCGGACTTGAAGATGATGTCGTTGAAGACCTTCTGGAGCATCTCGTTCGTCGTGTTGATGAAGACCTGCTCGAAGCCGTTGCTGTGCATGTCCTCGAAGCCGAAGATGTCGAGCACGCCGATGAACTGCGTCTCCTTGCCGCCGGAGACGTCGAACGCCGCGTTCGCGCGACTGACGAGCCAGTCGAAGAGGCGGCTGAACGTCGCCTTGGCGAGCGCGTTGCGCAGGCCCGTGGCCGCGGCGACGTCGTTGAGCGACGTCACGGTCTCGCCGCCGTGGATCTCGCGCACGCGCACGACGAGGGCCGCGGCGAGCTTCGCCGCGTCGACGCCGAGGAGTTTGGCGGCCTGGGCTAAAGCTTCGTCGCCCGGCGCCACGGCGGACCCGTCGTCCGCGGCCTCGACGAAGGTCACGTCGCCGAGCCAGGCCACCGCCGCGGCGACGCGGAAGATGCGCTCGCGCTCGTCGGCCCGGACGCCGAGCGCGTCGAGCGCGGCCACGGTCGCCTGGAACTCCTCCGCGTCGTCGAGGTGGGCCACGTCCGCGCAGCCGCTCGAGTAGCCGTGGCTCGCCGGCTCGAGGGCCGCGCCCGCGAGGCCCATGCCCGCGGCGCCCTCCAACAACCCCTTGGCCGCGCCGCGGCAGAGCTGGTAGAAGACGTGGTAGTTGCGCTCGCCCGGCGCCTGCTCGACGACGCGGACCTTCTCCAAGAGTAAATTCTCGATGTGGCCGCCGTTGATGACCGCGCTATTCATCGCGAAGTCGAAGCGCGTGAACTTGCCGAAGCGGCTCGAGTTGTCGTTGCGCAGCGTCTTCGCGTTGCCGAAGGCCTCGAGGAGCGGGTTCGACGCGACCATGCGCTCGGCGATCGTCGGGCCGCCGGCGCCCGGCTCCGCGCCGGACTCGCGGCGCGCGGACGTGCGCTTCGACGCCACGGAGAGGTAGTGCAACATCAACTTCGTCGTCTCCGTCTTGCCCGCGCCCGACTCGCCGCAGATGACGATGGCCTGGTTCTTGCGCGTCCGCTGGAGGCTCGTGAACGCGTCCTCGGCCTCCTGGTAGCAGTGCGGCGGCAACGCGCCGTAGGGCCTCCCGTGGTAGCGGCCGATGACGTCGTCGCCGTAGATGGGCAGCCACTTGAAGGGGTTCATGGCGATGAGGATGGGGCCCGTGTTCGTGTAGATGAGGTCCATGCGGAACCGGTGCTGGATGTTGTCGAGGATCGCGGCCTCGTGCAGCGTGCTCAGGTTGTCCATGTTGTCGACGCCTACAAGCTTCGGGTGACGCGCGTTTTCTAGTCCAAGGGACGCGGGCCGACGCGCCGTTGTTCGACGTGAGGGGCACGCGCTGCAGCACGCGGCGCGGCGCCTCCTTCTGCTTCCGGCTCGGCGGCTTCAGCGGCAGCTCGAGGTCGACGTCGAAGTCGCGGCCGTCGTTCGACGCCGCCGTCACGCGGCCGCCGCCGACGGACGTGACCTTGGCCTCGATGTAGGCCTGCGCCGGATCCGACACCCAGCAGAGCCCGCCGACGTCCGACGAGCTCCAGTTCGTGCTGTGATTCATGTAGCCGGCCATAGTATCCGCTGCGAACGGCCGCGGAAAGCCGCCGGGCGCCTCCGACCGACCGCAGGCGCGGCGCGGCGCGAGGCGCTGTCGGGCGACGAGGCGCGCTGAGACTGCGCGTCTACGGACGCCGGCCCGCGGCGACGGTCGCCGTGACCCGACAATGCAGTCGGTTGATCAAGGTTTCGAGCGCGGCGGCCGCCGGCAAGTCGGGCTCGAGCACCCGGGGAAACATGGCTGCAAGCGAGCTCCGGACAAAGGGATCGCCGCCAGCGCACCACATTATGCCTCTGTCTCGCACCCTCGTTTGCGCCGCGCTCGTCGCGAGCGTCGCATCCTTCCAGCCGGTCGCGCGCCGCAGCCTCGCGCCGACGTCCACGGTGCGAAAAAACGCGCAGCGCCGACGCAAAACACGCATAAAATTGCCACAGGCCCGGCGCGCGCCGCCGTCGACGCCCGCGGCGCCCTCGAGCACGGCGCTGCACGCGGCACGATTCCCGCGTCGCCGCATCGTCTGCCGCGACGCGCATGACACCGCTCGCAGGTCATCCCCGGCGACAGCGTCGTCGAGATGGTCACGCTCGGCGGCTTCATCAACTTCCTCGGCATCTACAACGCGCTCATCACGGGCCGCATCCTGCTCTCGTGGTTCCCCCAGGCCCAGGGCCAGCCCCTGCTCCAGCCCCTCTTCGTCGTCACGGACCCCTTCCTCAACCTCTTCCGCGGCCTCATCCCGCCGATCGGCGGCCTCGACCTGTCGATCCTGCCCGCGCTGCTCATCCTGTCGTCGCTGGGCAACGCCATCCCGGCCCTCGGCGCGGACCTCGGCCTCCTGTGAGGCGGGTGCTCGGGCCGGTCGCGGACGGCGCCGCGGCGCGAGGCCGCGGCGCGAGGCCGCGCGCGGTTGTTAACGAATCGGACGAAGTCGGGCTGCGGGTGTTTTTGTGGGGACGGCGCGGTTGCTTCGGTGCAGAAGCGCCATGTGCGGTGTCGCGATCGCACTAGCAGGCTAGATTTAGTCCGCGTCGAACCTCGCGAAGCGTCCAGACTCTAGAGGGGCCCCTGCGCGACGGTGCGTGCCGCGGTCCCCGGCCACGTCCCCGGCCCGTGCCCGGGCCGTGCCCGGGGCCCCGTGCCGGGCCCGTGCCGGGCCTCCCCGGCCCGTGCCCGGCCCGTGCCCGGGGCCCGTGCCGAGTGCCGGGCCCGTGCCGGGCCGCGTGGCCCGTGCCCGGCCCGTGCCCGGGGGCCCGTGCCGAGTGCCGTGCCGCGTGCCGGGCCCGTGCCGGGCCGCGTGCCCGGAGCGCATTTACCGTGCCGGAACC
Source organism: Aureococcus anophagefferens (assembly GCF_000186865.1). Classification (NCBI taxonomy): domain Eukaryota; class Pelagophyceae; order Pelagomonadales; family Pelagomonadaceae; genus Aureococcus; species Aureococcus anophagefferens. The sequence goes on from NW_008705561.1 coordinate 558,875, forward strand.
CCCGTGCCCGCCGTCCCCGGCCCCCGTCCCGGGGCCGGACCGTCGTGCAGGGGCCCGTCTCTAGCGGCTCGCCGCCCGCTTGTGGCAGAATAAAAAGTTAGACGCAGGTCATCAACCCGCGGCAAACGGCGTCGTCGGTGTTCGCTACCATGGCGGAGCCGCCGACGCCCGAGGGCCCCATGATCGTCGTCGCCCTGACGGAGTCGTCGACGGCCGACGACCTCTGGGTGGCGCTGAACTCGCCGCAGTGCGCCCGGGGCGACTGCTCCTGGCTCATCCTCGGCGTCCTGGGCAAGGGCGAGGCCTGCCTCGTGACGGCCGTCGGGGAGGCCGACGCGTCGCGGGCCGGTGCGCTCGCGGCCTGGCTCGCGCCGCGCCTCGTCGCCGCCGGCGCCGCCGCCGGCTGCCAGCCCTACGGCGCGCCGGCCGCGGCGGCGCCGCCGCGCGAGATGGCGCGCGTCGCGCCCGCGGACGCGTACCGGAACCGGAAGCGGCAGCAGCTCCAGGTCGAGGTGCCGCCGCCGCCGGAGGCGGACGCGGCGGGCGCCGACGCGCTGTCGCCCGTGAGCCTGCGGTCCGTGGCCGCGTCGCCCGTGGGCAAAGTCGTCGACGAGGCCTTCGCCGAGCCGTCGTCGCCGCAGGACAGCGCGCTCCTGAGGCGGAAGAAGACGAGCCTCCAGTTCCCGACGGGGTCGCCCGCGGGCCCGCTGAGCCCCGTCGCGCGCTTCCTCGAGTGCCTCCAGGAGCCGAGCAGCCCGCGCGACGCCGCGCTGCTGCGGCGCAAGAGCGAGTTCCCCGGGGGCGACGCGGCCGCGCCGCCGCCGCCGCCCTTCGAGCCCATCCGGCCCGACGCGCCGAGCCCCGTGCCCTTCGACGGCGACTTCGGCGCGCCGTCGAGCCCCTTCGACGCCGCGCTGCTCAAGCGGCGCCGCGGCGCGCCGCCGCCGCCGGGCGCGCCGTCCCCCGAGCCGTACCGGGGCCGCGACGCGGGGCCGTCGAGCCCCTTCGACGCGGCGCTCCTCGAGCGGCGCCGCGGCGCGACCGCGGCGCCGGGGAGCCCGGCGGGCGAGCCGTCGAGCCCCTTCGACGCGGCGCTGCTGCGGCGCCGCGGCGCGCGCGCGAGGCTCCCGGACGCGGAGCCGCGCGCCGTGCCCGTGCTCGCCGCGCCGCCGCCGCCCCTGGCCGCGGAGACGCCGTCGCGCGCCGCCCACGAGACCATCCGCGCCGCCGCCGCGACCGTCGCCGGCGAGCTCGCGGCCGTCGCGAGGCCGGAGCTCGCGGAGGCGGACGTGCTCGCGATGCTCGCGGGCGCGGGCGACGGCGCCGGGGCCGCGCCGGCGTCGCCCGGCGGCGACGACAAGATCGCGCGCATGGTCGCCGCGGCGCAGTCCCCCGTCGGCGACCTGCCCGATTCGCCCGCGGACTACGCCGAGGAGTGCGCCGACACCGCGAGCGACGAGTCCGACTACGTGCTCGTCGAGGCCGATTTGGACTACGTCGAGGACATCGAGAAGCCGCCGGACGCGGAGCAGCCCACGGACTGGGAGGCCGTCGACGCGCGCGCGGCCTGCGTCGCCCGGGCCGTCGCCGTCGAGATCGAGGACGCCGAGGACGACCTGCTGGACGCCGCGGCGGCGACGAAGGCGGCGTCGGACGCCGCCGAGGACGCGGCCCGCGCCGTGAGCCTGGCGGACGCGGAGGACGTGCTCGTCGAGGCCTGCGAGGACACGAAGGCCGCGTCGGACGCGGCCGAGGCCGCGGCGGCGCGCGTCGCGCTCGAGGACGCGGAGGACGACGCCCTGGACGCCGCCAAGGCCGCCGTCGACGACGCGGACCGCGCCGCCGCGCTGGCGGCGGCGCGCGACGCCGCGCTGGCCGTGGCGCTCGAGGACGACGGCGACGCGATCCTCGACGCGGCCGCGGAGGCGAACGAGCCGCTCGACGCGGCCGCGCGGCCCTACTCGACCCTCGACGCGGCGGCGCCGGCCTTCGAGGCGACCATCCTCCGCGGCGTCGACGCGTCGCGCGTCCGCGCGCCCGACGCGCCGCCGTCGCCCGCGTCGCCGTCGACGCCGGGGTCGCCGCCGTTCTCGCCCGGCGGCGTCGCCGCCGTCGAGCGCGCGGCGACGGCGCGGGCCTGGGGCGCGTCCCTCGACGACGCCGCCGCCGGCGAGCGGCGCGCCCTCGAGGCGCGGCGCCGGGACGTGGAGGCTTTGGAGGCGGCCGTCGCGCTCGAGGACGCGATGGCGTCCGGCCGCGCGGAGACGCGGCGCGCGGTCGAGCTCGCGCTCCGCGACGCCAAGGGCGTCGCGCCGGCGCCCGCGGCCGACAGCCCCCGGGCCGCGGCGGCGCGCGCCCTCGTCGAGCCCGCGGCCGCCGCGGGCGCCGCGGCGCCGCGGGAACCCGCGGCGGCGGCGACGCCGCGGTCCGCGCTCGACGCGTCGCTCGTCGCCATGCTCGCCGCGGACAGCGACCTGCACCTGAGCGACGCGCTGGCGCGGGCCTACGCGCCCGTCGTCGGCTCGTCGGCGGCGCCGGACCCGCGCGCGGCGTACCCGCCGCTCGCGGGCCTCGCGGCGCCGCGGCCCCGGGCGCCGCCGTCGCCGCGGCGCCGCGCGACGGCCCACGAGGCGGACCTCGACGCGGGCAAGCGGCCCGAGAGCGCCGCGGCGAAGAAGCGCCGCGAGCGCAAGAAGAAGGCCTTCGAGGCGTCGCCCGACGGCTTGTGGGAGCGCGCGTGGCTCGCGTCCGACGGCGCGCCGGGCGCGGTCGCGTCCGTGGACCGGCCCTACCTGAGCGTGAGCCAGCTCACGCAGGAGTGCCTCGAGGCCGCGGGCTCGTCCCTCGTCCCCAAGAAGCGGCCGCCGCCGCCGCCGCCGCGGCCCGCGCCGAAGCTCTCCGAGCGGCCGCCGCCGCGGCACAACGCGTACGCGGCCGCCGTCACGGCGTCCTCGTCGCCCTTCCGCCAGGCCAAGCACCGCGCCAAGCACGCCGCGCCGCCGCCGCCGCCCGCGCCCGACGTCGTCCGCCACCAGCTCAACGTCGGCGCGATCTACGGCGCCTTCGAAGACCGCCTCATCCAGAACGACGACGCGCTCAAGCGCATCCTCGCCAAGTCCGAGAAGCTGGTCCGCCCGTCGCCGTGATCTGCCTCATACCCCCCGCCAGCGCCGCGTAAGGACGCATCTTCCCCGACTTTTGCTGCAACGATGCGGCACCGTTTTATGTGAAGAGTGGTTGAGGCTTGTAAACGCGCTGCTGAGTTGGCTCCAACATCGAGCGGCAGCCGTCGTCGTCCAGCACCAATCAGTCGTCGTCCAGCACCGGTCCCACGATGCTGCGCGTCTCGATGGTAGTGTCGCTCGCGGTGCTCAGCGATGCGCTGCGCGCGCCTCTCATCGCTGGCAACTGGAAGTGCAACCCGGCCTCCGTGGACGACGCCGTGGCGCTGGCGACGGCCCTGCACGCGGCGGCGCCCGAGCGCGAGGTCGTCGTCTTCCCGCCGTCGCCCTACCTGGAGCCCGTCGCGCACGCCGCGCAAGGCGCCGTGGCGCTCGGCGCGCAGGACGCGTGCGAGCTCTCGGACGCGGGCGCCTTCACGGGCGCGACGTCGTTCCCCATGCTCGAGAGCCTCGGCGGCGTCACGTACGTGCTCGCGGGCCACAGCGAGCGCCGGTCGCTCTTCGGCGACGACGACGCCGCCGTCAAGGACAAGGTGCGCAAGACGCTCGACGCGGGCTTCGCGCCCATGGTCTGCATCGGCGAGACGCGCGAGGAGTACGAGCTCGGCATCACCGACGACGTCTGCGCCGTGCAACTGTGCAAGGCGCTCACGGGCGTCACCGCCGCGGAGCTCGAGCGCGTCGTCGTCGCCTACGAGCCCGTCTGGGCCATCGGCACGGGGCTGACGTGCCCGCCCAAGGTCGCGCAAAAAGTCCACGAGCGCATCCGCGGCCGCCTCGCGACGATGTACTCGCGGGAAGCCGCCGACGGCTGCCGCGTGTTGTACGGGGGCTCGGTGACGCCCGCGACCATCGACGCGCTCATGGCCATGGCCGACGTCGACGGCGCTTTGGTGGGCGGCGCGTCGCTCGACGCGGCCGCGTTCGCGAAGATCGCCGGCTTCACGGAGCGCACGGGCTGGTGGCGCACGAAGCGCCTCCTCAAGAAGCTCCGCCGCTAGGGGAGTTGTAACCGTGAAACAAGCTAGAGCTCGCCCTCGCCGCCGCGCGCCATGTCCCAGAAGTCCTTCTCGCACTTGACGGCGTCGTCGAAGTACGACTTCGCGATCGCCATCTCGGACGCGTGGAGGTCGAGCGCGTCGAGCATGCCGCGCAGGTAGGCGACGACGCCCGCGAAGTACTCGCCGCGGTGCAGGTCGATCCACTCGAGGTGCAAGAACGACAGGCCGTCGCGCGGGACGACGCGCTCGCCCCAGCTCAGGTAGCTCCACTCGGCGACGACCAGCACGGCGAGCATGGCGTGGAGCTCGCCCGACGCCGCCGCGCGCCGCATGAGGCCGATGAAGGCCGACGTCGCCGGCGCCGGCGGCGCGGCGCGCGCCGCCGCGTCGAGGCCGAGCGCGTCGAACGACCGCTCGAAGTACGTGTTCTCCTTGCCCGTGATCAGCGCGAGAAACTGCGCGCCGGGCACGCGGTCCGCGAGCGTCGGCGCGTGGGCGATCATCGACGCCAGGAGCACGACGAAGGCGTCGAGGAACTTGTGGTCCTGCACGAGGTAGCGCGTGAGCGTCGCATTGGGCAGCGTGCCCGCGGCGAGCTCGTCGCAAAAGGGATCATGGGTGATCGCATACCAGTGCGGCGACTCGGAGACGAGCCACTCCGTTGTCGTCTGCGCGGAGGCTATCGTTAGCGACGCGAGTGCAAGGAAAGCCGTCGTCGTCTGCGCGGAGGCTATCGTTAGCGACGCGAGTGCAAGGAAAGCTCTGCCCATCGCAGAGTCAGTTTTTAGGACGCTACAACTTGAACTTCAAACATAGGAATCAGGCGCTGGCGGGTGTCTATTATTATTATTATGGGTGCTTTAACGTGGGACTAGAACCTGATGAAATGATCGAGCGCCTTTAAACATCTCAAACATATTCGAGACACATACACCTGACATTAGAAACATTCCAATTTAGCGGTCCCCGGGGGCCCGGTGCCGCGGTCGACGATGGCGCTCGGCACCGTGGGCGCATCGAATGCGCCGCAGTGTCGAAGAAGGCGCGGCCCTCGATGAACCAGGCCTCGCGGCCGCACTCGACGTCGCCCGCGCAGCGCGACGGCGCGTGGACGCGCGGGCGGAGGAACGTCGGCGACCGCGCGTCGAGGGCCGCGCGGAGCTTCGCGGCGCGCCGGCCGGGCGCGGCGCAGTACGCGCCAGCGCGGGCTCGAAGCGCGACCGCGCCAAACGGGCAGACTCGCGCGCCCGTACCCCTACCGACCCCCTGCCTGCCAACCTAACCCCCGGCGAAGGCGTCGGCGTTGACCAATATTGGCCGAATCGCTGACAGGAAAGAGCAGCAAGACCCGGGCCGCACCTGCTACTGCGTCTCCACGTTTGATTCCCATCACTACGATAGCAACAAGGACGACGCGGCCGCCGACGTCGCCCGCTGGAGTCGTAGTGGATTGCGGCGACCCTACAACCTCGGGCGGCCCGAGCGCTTAAACGCGATGTCCCGCGCCGAAAAGGGCCGTTTCCCGCCCCCAGACCCCTGCCACCCCCCGCGCGACCCGCCACGCCCCCCTCTGAAGTGACAACCGTCGAAAAGAGGCCCGTCGAAGCGCCTAAAATCGGCGAACCGAGCTCGACTCGTTTCGATGGTCTGTTCGTCGCGGCGCGTCCGTGCCGCCCCCTCCCCGCATGGCCTCGACCATCGTGAACGCCCGGCGGGGGAAGCGGTCCCGGCGCCGGTGGCCCGCGGTCGTTCGTCGCCGAAGAAAGTCGTCTTCGATCCGCGAGCCGTCAGCCCCGCCCCGCGTTCCGACGACCACCCGTCTTTCCGCTCGACGACGAGGTCGCTCGCTCCGGAGACGAAGTCCCGATCGCGTCGACTTCCCCGCAGATTCAACCATGCACCTCATCCGCGCGATCGCCTTCGCCACGGCGGCCGCGGCGGCCGCGCCGGTTCCCGAGGACAAGGACCCGCGCGCGCAGAACAAGGACCTGCGCGCCGAGAACGAGGACCTCCGCGAGCGCCTCGCGGCGGCGGAGGCAGCCGTAGCGGCGTTCCGCGCGTCGTCGTCGTTCGAGGACTCCGTGAGCAAGGAAGTCGGGCAGCACCGTCGCCTCAACAGTGTGTGCGACTGTGTCCGCGACTGTGGGGTGGTCTCACCCAAGCCCACGCCCGAGCCCGCGGACGAGCCCACGCCCGCGGACAAGCCCGAGACGGGCGTCACGCTCGGCAGCGGCGCGCCGGAGCTGTCGCGCGGGCCTCAGCTATCGTCGCAAGGCAACGAGATGCTCGGCATCCTCTGCGCGCTCCGCGATGCCCCGGTGGACAATTCAAAACCCCACCTAAGCGGCCTCTTCTCGCAGATCAACCAGAAGACGCAGCTCGCCTTCGACGCGGCGACGAAGGGCAAGCGCCTGGACTTTTCGTCGCGCCCTGTCCATAATTCGCCCCGCAGCCACGCGGCCGACGACTACGGCCGCGGCTGCGGCGGCGGGAAAAACAACGCGACGATGGGCTGCTTCTTCGCGCCCGTCGACGACGCCGCGTGCGCGGCCTCGCGCGCGCCGCGGAGCGCCGCGGGCGCGTTCCGCGCGCTCGCGGCGAACTGGACGCGGTACGAGGCTCTGGCCGCGTTCACCGAGGTCCTCTGGCGCCCGAGCGCGGCGGTCCGGGCCACGACCGCGGCGATGCGCTCGGCGCTCGACCTGCCCGCGGAGACGCGCGTCGCGCTCGGCGTCCACGTGCGCCGGGGCGACCGCGTTCATGACGCCTTTTCCGAGAGGACGGGCTTCACGATGTTCGACGACGCCGAGTGGGTCGACTTCTTCGCCCAGCGCACGGCGCGCGGCGACGTCGCGGTCGTGTTGACGCAAGACGACGTGCTCGCCGCGAAGCTCGTGCACGCGTCCGCGGCGCGCGGCGTCCGCATCGTCCACGTCGACGCCGCGCTCCGGAGCGCGGGCCTGCCCTTCGGCCAGTTCCTCGTCGCCGCGATTGCGCTCCTCGCCGAGGCGGACGTCGTCGCCGCGAACTCGGGCTCGAACATGGGCCGCGCCGCGTTCGTGTCCGCGGCGAAGCGCGGCGCGCGGGGCCCGCCCGCGATGTTCGACTTCGACGGAAAATGGACGGCGAAAGACGCGGCGCGCGGCTATGCGCCCTGCAAGCTCCAGTACTACCTGTCGGCCACGAATACTAGTGGGAAGAAGTCCATGAAGAAGTCCACGAAGAAGTCGATGAAGGTCAACGGTTGCCCAATCCCTGAGGGGGGACATCCGCTATGCTCGCGCGTCTGCTAACGATGCTTCGTAGCTCGACCCCTTCGCTCGACCCCTGCGCGACCACCGCGCGGCCGCGGCGCTTCATCATCACTTCATCATACGCGCCGAGCCACTTCAACGCCTCATGTGCAATTGTTGAAGCGGCGTTTACCATATCCCGCCGGCGGGATATGTTATTTTGACACGCACTTAGGAACGCCTAGTCGACAACCAGTCACGCAGTCCTGCCCCAGAACATCTCCTGGACTTCGGGCGTGTTGGCGAAGCCCGGCGCGTCCGCGAAGCAGAAAACGGCGACGAGGCGCTGCGACGCGCCGACCACGGGCGCGACGCGGTGGAGCGAATAGCGCCCCGCGAAAATCTGGAGCGTGCCCGGCGCGAAGGGCGCCGCGGAGACGGCCGGGGCGGAGGCGCCGCCGCGCGGCGCCGCGTCGTACGTCGAGTGCGTCGAGACCACGGCCGCCGTCGCCGCCGCCGCGAGGTCGTCCGACGAGTTCCGCAGGGGCTTCGTGAACTCGAAGGCCCCGCCTTCGTCGGCGGTCTGCAGGCTCAGCGTGACCGTGTACTCGCTCTCGTCGTAGTGCCACGCGTGCTCCCACGCCGGTTCGAAGACGTTGATCGACGCGGCGCCGAGCGCGTCGTCGAGGCGAAAGACCCTGGCGCCGGTCACGGCGCCGACGAGGTCCAGGAAGACGTCGTTCGCGTAGAGCCGGCGCAGGGCGCCGTCGGCCGCGAGCTCGTCGTACGCGGTCGACGCGACGCGCGTCCGCATCCGAAGGTTGCGCACGTGCGCCTCGGGCAGGCTCGAGTCGCTCGTGGACAGCTGGTAGGCGTTGTGCGTCGCGTCCGTCGCGAAGGCCGCCGGCGCCTTGCTCGCCGCCTCCTCGACGGCGTCCGCGAGCGCCGCGGCGCCGAGGAAGCCCGGGAACGACGCGCACCCGGTGGTCCGCAGGTCCTCCCTCGCGCGCGCGACGAGCGCGCGGCCCGCGGCGCCGCGGAGCTCGTCGATGGGGTAGCGGCTGAGGTCCACGAGCTCCGGGAGCGTGTAGTCGAGGTCGACCTTGTGGCGCAGCATGCCGACGGAGAAGAGCGCCACGAGCAGCGCGCTCGCCTGGAGCTCCCAGGACAGGACGCGACGCACGTTCCAGCCCATGGCGAGAGAAGCGCTCGAGGCGAGAAGAGGGTGAGGCGAAAAGAGGCTCAGCTAAAAGCCCCTTGCCACAATTGCCACACTGAGCCCATTGCCACAACAAACTTGATGAGGCAAAGGCAATGACAGACCAACAACAGCTTCAGCCAAATCATATCCGGCCCGCGACGCATCGGTCGCGAAAGGTAGCTGGAAGCGCACCCGCCGAAAATCGCGCAAAACCCCCCACCAATTCCGCGGCTCCGTCGACGCCGCCTCGAGGCCCGGGCGCGACCCGCGACGCGCGCCCGCGTTCCCCCGCCCCGAGAAGCCGCTCGAAATCTTCCGCGTCGTTACTTCGCTGCGGTCGTCCGGGCCGCGCGCTGGGCCCCGCCGCCGACGCACGACCGCGACCCGGCCCTAGACCTTGTACAGCATGACGGCCTTGTCGTTGATTTTGAACGACACGAACTGCCTCGTCTCGTGCGTCACGAAGGAGCCGTAGGACCGGCCGATGACGACGTGCCAGCTCGGGCTCCACTTGGAGTCGAATTTCCGCTTGATGCGCTCGACGATCTCCGAGCCGGCGGGCCCCTCCCAGTCGCCCTGCGTCGCCTCGAGGTTGTTGAGCTCCTCGCGCACGCTCTCGATGGCGTCGCGGAGCACGTCATCTCCCATGTCGCAGGGGAGCCGCACCTGGGCCCCCCACATGTGCGCGAACTCCATGGGCTTGTCGTCGGCCATGGTGCCGCTCGCTGCGCGCGCGCGGGCAGCCGCGAGAGACGGATGAACGACTGTTTTTGGCGCTGCCTATAACAAGATTCCTGAGGCGAAGGTGCCGCTAGCGTTTCATCTCGAGAGGTGGGGGCTGCCATCTCCGAGCCATGGCGACGTCGGCCCTGGCCGAGGAGGAGGTGCGCGCGGAGCTGGCCCGCGCGAAGCTCGAGCAGGTGCGCGCGCGGCGGGCGCTCATCCTCGCCGAGAGCGACCTCTTCCGCGCGCGCGACGAGGCGCAGCGGGCCCTGGACCTCGAGGCCGCCGCGTCGAGCGCCCAGGCGGCGTCCGTCGCCGCGCGGCTCGAGGTCGTCGACGGCGCCGTGCGCGAGGTCGAGCGCGAGGCGGAGCTCGGCGCCGCGGCGCTGGAGCGCGTGACGGCCGCGGAGGCGCGGCACGCCGTGCGCGTCGCGGAAGACGAGGCGACGCTCATGAGCCTCGGCCGCCTGCGCGAGGAGGTCGTCGTGCTGCGCAAGGCCATGGTGAGGAGCGTGCTCGAGCCCCGGGACCTCCACGGCCGCCGCGGCGCGGCGCTGGCGGAGCCCGAGGGGCCCGGCGCGAAGCGGCGCCACGTCGGCCGGAAGTCCGTCGCGTCCCAGGCCGCGGCGCGCCTCGAGGCCGTCTTCTTCGCCGGCGGCGGGCCGACGGCGCCCCCGGGCGCGAAGCGGCCGGGCTCCCAGCGCCGGCGCAGGGTCCAGCTCGGCGCCGACAAGGTCCACGGCGGGAAGCTCGCCGCGCTGCTGGCCGACGCGCACGAGCAGGCCGCGGACCTCCGCGTGGCCCGCAAGCCCGCGCCCGTCGCTGTGCCGGACCGCGACCACCGCGGCGACCTCGTCGTGCGGCGCGCGGCCGGCGACGACGACATGCGGCCCGCCGCGCGCCGCGCGCGCCTCGAGGAGCTCCGGGCCGCGCTCGAGGCCGAGGTCGAGAAGCGCCGCGACCACATGCGCGCGCTCCGCGACGCCTACGAGCAGCTCGCCGCCGTCGGCGCCGGCGCGGCCGACGAGCCGCCCCTCGAGCGGCGCCTCGCGGCGCTCCTGCTGCCGGACGCGCCGGACCCCGTCCCCTCCGTCGTCATCACGCGCCTCGCGACGATCATGGCCGCGTAAACCTTACTCGATCATGATGGCGAACTTGGCGAAGACGGGCCGGTGGTCCGAGTGGGCCGCGGCGGGGACCGCGTCGTACTCGTAGGGCGCGAGGCCGTCGGGCGAGAAGAGGACGCGGTCCGTCCACGCGGGCACGCGCCGCTTCGGCGACGTGTCGTAGTGGGCCGCGCCGACGTCGACCTTGTACGTCGGCGCGAAGGCGAGGGGCGACTCCGCGTACCCGACGAAGGCCTTGCCGTCGCGGATCTGCGCGGGCAGCTCGTCGAGCGCCCGCAGCTCGTCGAGCGCGGACGCGTCGGCGGCCGCGGGCGGCCGGCGCCGCGCGACGCGCGTGTTGCCCGTCTCCGCGTTGACCTGGACGACGCCCGACGGCGGCGGCGTCGGCATGCGCGCGGACACGGCGTTCGCGCCGAAGCGGGCCTCGTAGCCGGGCGCGAAGGCGAGGGGCGCCGCGGCCGCGCCGCGCCTCAGCGCGTCGTCCATGATTCGCGCGTCCGCGAGGTCGTAGTCGACCCACGCGCGCGTCGCCGTGTCGTAGTGCTGGAACCGCGGCAGGTCGAAGGCCGCGGGGCAGAGGCCGCTCCGCTCGAGCAGATCGTCGACGACACCGCGCGGCGCCGCGAGGCGGTAGTTCAGGTCGCCGGCGAAGACGACGCGGTCGTGCGCCTCGATCAATCGCGTGGGGCTGCTCGGCGGCGCGTCGCTCGCGGCCCAGGCCGGCGCGGTCGCCGGCGACGACACGGGCCGCGCGGCGACGGCCGGGTGCGGCGTCAGCATCGGCGACGACACGGGCCGCGCGGCGACGGGGGCCGCCGCGCCCTCCGGCGACGCGACGGGCCGCGCGGCGACGTCCGGCGCCGTCGGCGGCGGCGGCGGCGGCGGGGCCGCGGGCGACGACAGGGGCCGTGCCGCGGCGTCGGCGGGCGGCAGGGGCAGCCCCGCGGCGGCGGCGGCGGCGTCGGCGGCGGCGTCGCTCGCCGGCTTCTGCCGTCCCCGGAAGAGCGACGAGTTGATCCGGTGGAAGTCGCGGTTCCGCTTGTCGGCCTGCTTCGCGTGGGCCGCGAGGTGCGCGCCGACGAAGAGCAGCGACGTGTCGCGGATCTTGAAGCGCACGGCCGCGGCGCCCTTGTTGGCCAGCAGGCCGCCGAGGCCGCAGTAGACGACGTCGACCTCCGCGTCCCGCGCGCCCGCGTCGCGGCGGCAGAACACGGACGTCCGCACGGCGCCGAGCGACGCCGCGGCGAGGCGCGCGAAGCTTTCGCCCAGCGCCTCGGCCCAGCAGTCGTCCCACTTCTCCCGGTGCGCCTGCTGCGACTGGGCGCCGCCCATGTCGCGGAGGCTCAGGGAGTGGAGCTCCTGCGCGACGACGCAGACCAGGCTCATGCGCTCGAGCTCGAGCCGACTGGTAATGCGCTGGATGTCGCCGTACTCCGGTTCTAGCTCCGCGAGGTTGAACGTCACGACGGCGGCGTGCAGGGTGTTCATCGCGGCGACGATTGCTGCGGTCCGACGCCCGATGCCGGCTCGAACAGTCCAGCCCAGACGCGGGGCTGGCCCTGCAACGAGGGAGAAACTTTGACCATTGACATCATTGTGAAGCAAGTCGGCATGGCCGCGCCTGAGCTCGACCCGCAGCCGCTCGTCGTGCAGCGCGGGCTCTCATATTTGTCGAGACCAATCGAACCCACCGCTGGCGCGTTCGAAAGAATATTGAATAATGTTGAGCCGGCGGGAGGGCCGGCGACACCTTCGATCGTCCAGATCCTCGACTGCAAAAAATGCAGACATCCCGGGATAGTCCCGTTCGACGAGCCTGCTCAGTGCGTAATCGTTTGGCGGGCCCGGTTGGTGACGCCCGCGCGCAGGTACGCAATGAAAGTGACGGACGGCGTCCATCATACGATGATGCAAGTCTTTCCCAATGATGGAGGATCGGCCGCACACATGGCGACGCCGCAGCTCACACGCCTAGTGACTGGGGATGGGTGTTCACGGGCAACTCTAAAGACCGGTTGCTTCTTCCGACTAAGGAAGCGTGTCCACCGCGTCTGACACGCCGCGCGCACGGCGCCCGCCCCTTTCGCCCCTCGCACCCTCATTCACCAGGTTCGCCACTGTCCGGTCCCCGAATCACCCTGGACGCGTCTGGCTGGTACTATGTGACATGAAGCGCGTGAGTGGCCCCCGACCTCTCATCGAGTCGACGAAAAGCCTCCCCCTCGAACCATATTCGGGGGCGTCGCCTGCCCTTGCCGAGAAGGTTCTGACGAGGTACCAGCGCCACCTTCGCAAGAAGCTGAACCCGCCCCGCGTGAGCCTCCTCGTGCTGCGCGCCCTCTGCCACCGCGGCCGCGCGCATCCGCCGTCGGGCATTCTGACGCGCCTGTTCTCCGCGAACTGCACGATCTCCAGCGCGAAACGAAAGACGCGCCAGGTGGCCCTGCCCGACGGCCCGTTCCGGCTGGTCGTCGCGTTCTGGATCCAGCCGCTAATCTTCTAGTTACTGATCCGTCGTCGTCTGCCCCGCGAGGCGCATGGCCTTGAAGTCGCCCGCGGAGATTGGCGCGTACTTGGCCGGGCGCTCGGGCGAGACGAACTGGGGCAGGGCCGCGAGGGGGCTCGCGCTGTCGGCGTCGACGAAGAGCGCGATGACGAAGCGCGGCCGCGCGGCCTCGGCCGCGTCCGCGGGCGCGACGACGCGGTGCCAGGTGCTGCAGAGCTCGTCGTTCGTGCGCCGCGCGAGCATGTCGCCGATGTTGACGAAGACGTCGGCGGCGCCCGCGGGCGGCACGACGTCGCGCCAGGCTTCGGTCGCGCGCGCCGCGGCCTGCAGGCCCGGGGGCCCGCCGCGGCGATTTAAAAGCAGCGTGCAGAACCCAAAGTCGCTGTGGGCGCCGCAGCGGCTCGAGGACGGCGCCGCGGGGCCCGGGTAGTGGATGGCGCGCAGCGAGCACTGGTCGAGCTCCGCGACGGCGGACGAAAAGGCGTCGTCGTCCGACCCGACGGCGCGCGCGAGGCAGCGGAGCGTCGCCTTGCCCGCCGCGACGCCGTCCTTGAAGAGCGCCGCGAGGGGCCGCTCGAGGGAGGGCGGGAGCTTGCGCTTCCCCGGCTGGAACTGGAAGACCTCCTTCGGGTCCGGCGCGGCCTGTCTGGGATCCGGCGACTCGTTGCCGAGGCGGATGTAGCCCACGTTCTCCCGCACGTCGCGGTACTCGAGCTCGAGCTTCTTCTCCAGCGGCAGCGCGAAGAGGGCCTCGACGCTCTCGAAGGCCGCGTCCACGACGGCCGCGTCGATGCCGCCGTAGGCCGGCAAAGCCAGGAGGCCGTGGCTGCGGCAGGCCTGGGCCGCCTCGGCGGCGGCTTTCGCGCGCGCGGCCTCGCCGTCGGCGCCGGCGTAGGCGTCGTGGAAGGCGCGGACGTCGACGAGCGGCGGGACCAAGGGCTCGGGGCACAGGGCTGCCATGTCGCAGGAAGGCTGCCCAGACTCGCCGACGTCAAAACCAATCCACTGGCAAGTTTCCGTGCAAGTTGAATTTTAGAAGGCCAACCCCTCCCGGATCAAGGCCTCCGCGACGCCCTTCTCCGACTCGCCGTCGTCGTAGTCGAGGTCGTACGTCCCGTCGCCGTTGTCCTTGGCGATCTTGCCCGGGTACCACTTCGACTTGCCGCGATATCGGCCCTCGATCTTGTCGCCGACCTTGAAGGCGCCGCCGGATCCAGTGGCAGCGGACGCCCTGATCAGCGCCTCCGCGACGTCCGACTCCTTCTCGCCGTCGTCGTAGTCGATGTTGTACGTCCCGTCGCCGTTGTCCTTGGCGATTTTCCCGGGATAGTACTTCGACTTGCCGCGATACCGCGCCTCGACCTCGGCGCCGACGGCAAACGCGCCGCCCGACCCGGACGTGGCGGCGCCGCCGCGGATGAGCTCCTCCGCGACCTTTTTCTCCGACTCGCCGTCGTCGTAGTCGATGTCGTAGGTGCCGTCGCCGTTGTCCCGAGCGATCTTGCCCGGGTACCACTTCGACTTGCCCCGATACCGCGCCTCGACCTTGGCGCCCTTGGGGAACGCGCCGCCCGACCCGCCCGCGCTCGGCTTCGACGGCTTCGATGCCCCGCCGCGGATCAGCGCCTCCTCGACGCCCTTCTCCTGTTCGCCGTCGTCGTAGTCGATGTCGTACGTGCCGTCGCCGTTGTCCCTGCCGATCTTGCCCGGGTACCACTTCGACTTGCCCCGGTAGCGCGCTTCGATCGCGCCGCCCTTGGGGAACGCGCCGCCCGAGCCGCCCGCGCTCGGCTTCGACGGCTTGGACGCCCCGCCGCGGATGAGCGCCTCCGCGACTTTCTTCTCTGACTCCCCATCGTCGTAGTCGATGTCGTAGGTCCCATCGCCGTTGTCCTTGGCGATCTTGCCGGGATAGTATTTCGACTTGCCGCGGTAGCGCGCCTCGATCGCGGCGCCCTTCGGAAAGGCGCCGCCGGCGCCGCCGGCGCTCGGCTTCGAGGGTTTCGATTCGCCGCCGCGGATGAGCGCCTCCGCGACCTTGGACTCCTTCTCGCCGTCGTCGTAGTCGATGTCATAAGTCCCGTCGCCGTTGTCCTTGGCAATTTTGCCCGGGTAGTACTTGCCCTTCCCGCGGTACCGCGCTTCCACGGCGGCGCCCTCGGGAAACGCGCCGCCGGAGCCGCTCTTCTCCGGCTTCGACTCGACGCCGCGGATGAGCGCCTCGGCGACGCGCTTCTCGTTCTCTCCATCGTCGTAGTCGATGTTGTACGTCCCGTCGCCGTTGTCCTTGGCGATCTTGCCGGGATAAAATTTGCCCTTCCCGCGGTATCGCGCCTCGACCTTGGCGCCCTCGGCGAAGGCGCCGCCGGAGCCGCCGCTCTTCTCCGGCTTCGACTCGACGCCGCGGATGAGCGCCTCCGCGACCTTCGACTCCTTCTCCCCGTCGTCGTAGTCGATGTCGTACGTCCCGTCGCCGTTGTCCCGAGCGATCTTGCCCGGGTAAAACTTGCTCTTGCCCCGGTACCGCGCTTCCACCGCAGCACCTTTGGGGAAGGCCCCACCGGAGCCACCAGCGCTCGCCTTCTCCGGCTTGGACTCGACGCCGCGGATGAGCTCCTCGGTGACGCCTTTTTCCTGTTCGCCGTCGTCGTAGTCGATGTCATAGGTCCCGTCGCCGTTGTCCCTGGCGATCTTGCCAGGATAGTACTTGCCCTTGCCCCGGTAGCGCGCCTCGATCGCGCCGCCCTCCGGGAACGCCCCACCGGAGCCACCAGCGCTCGGCTTCTCCGGCTTCGTTTCGACGCCGCGGATCAACGCTTCGGCGACGCCCTTCTCCTTCTCGCCGTCGTCGTAGTCGACGTCGTAGGTGCCGTCGGCGTTGTCCTTGGCGATCTTGCCCGGGTAGTATTTACCTTTGCCGCGGTACCGCGCCTCGACCGCGCCGCCCTTCGGGAAAGCGCCGCCGGCGCCGCCCGCGCTCTTCTCCGGCTTCGACTCTCCGCCTCGGATGAAATCCTCCGCGACGTTCGACTCCTTCTCGCCGTCGTCGTAGTCGACATCGTAGGTGCCGTCGCCGTTGTCCTTGGCAATCTTCCCGGGATAAAATTTGCCTTTGCCCCGGTAGCGCGCCTCGATCGCGCCGCCCACGGGGAACGCGCCGCCTGAACCGCCGGCGCTCGGCTTCTCGGTCTTGGACTCGACGCCGCGGATGAGCGCCTCGGCGACGCCCTTCTCTTGTTCGCCGTCGTCGTAGTCGATGTCGTAGGTCCCGTCGCCCTGATCCTTGGCGATCTTGCCGGGATAGAATTTGCCCTTCCCCCGGTAGCGCGCTTCCACGGCGGCGCCCTCGGGGAACGCGCCGCCGGACCCGCCGCTCTTCTCCGGCTTCGACTCGACGCCGCGGATGAGCGCCTCGGCGACCTTCGACTCCTTCTCGCCGTCGTCGTAGTCGACGTCGTAGGTGCCGTCGCCGTTGTCCTTCGCGATCTTCCCCGGATAAAACTTGCCCTTGCCCCGGTAGCGCGCTTCCACGGCAGCACCTTCCGGGAACGCGCCGCCGGACCCGCCGCTCTTCTCCGGCTTGGCCTA
>NW_008705561.1:575767-577722 GCF_000186865.1 Aureococcus anophagefferens
CGCCGAGCTTGCGGAGGCCCGCGAGGAGCTCCGCGGCCGAGAGCTCGCCGTCGCCCGACGCGTCCCACTTCGCGAAGGCGGAGTCTAATGAACCGCCGCCGTCCTCGTAGGTGATCAGCAGCGTCCCGAGCTTCCGCGCGAGGTCCTCGGCCGCCTCGGAGCCGCGGTCGCTGCCGCCGCTCGAGGAGTGGAAGGAGATGCGCTTGCGCCGGAGGCCCAGCGCGTCGCGGCCCCGCGCGACGAAGGCCTCGAAGCCCGAAAAGTCCAGATGATCCGCGCCCGCCGTCTTCAGCAGCACCTCCACGTCCGGCCGCTCCACGCCGTCGAAGGCCTTCCCGGGAAGGCCCTTCAGGCCCTTGAGGATCTCCGCGGCGCTCAGCAGGCCGTCGCCGGACGCGTCCCATTTGGCGAACGCCGCGCGGAGGTCGCCGCCGCCGTCCTCGAAGGCGATCAAGAGCTCCGCGAGCCTGCGCTCCCCGGCCGCTAGAACGACGTCGCCGCCGGCGGAGCCGCCGTCGGACGCGTTGGACGACGCCGCCGCGCGGCTCGACGGCTCCGTCGGCGCCGTCGTGTCCTTGGGGCTCGTCGCGCGCGCGCCGGGCGGCGTCCCCGGCGCCGCGCTCTCCGGCGGCGACGCGCTCCGGGGCGAATCCCGGGGCCGCTGCGACTCCGCGGGCGACTCCCGGCCGCCGCCCGCGGCTAAGCGTTGCTCCAGCGCCTCGCAGCGCCGCGTCAGCGCCGCGACCGCGGAGCCCTCGTCGCGGCGGTAGCGGTCGACGTCGAGGCGGGCCTCGGTCAGCCGCCGCTCGAGCCGCGCGACGTTCTCCGCGAGGATCTCGCACTCCTCGCTCGACCGGCGCAGCTTCCCGCGCAGGATGGGCACCTGGAGCGCCTCGCTGCGCAGCGGCCGCAGCGCCTTGAGCTCGCTCAGCGCCTCGAAGAGCCGCCGCTCCAACTTCGCGACGGCCCGCTCGTAGTCCTCGCGGTCCGCGAAGGTCGACGTGTCGTAGCGCGCGCGCAGCGGCAGCTCGTGGGACGCGACGTACTGCTCGCTGGCCCGCGGCGCGCCGTCGAACTTCTCGCGCTCCCAGATGGCCCGCGCCTCGTTGCGGCTGATGGACTCGCCGGCGCGGAACTTCTGCACGGCCCAGGGCGCGCGCGGCAGGATGGCCTTGTAGAGCCGGTCGTTGCCCACCAGGGCGCGCGCCGTGTCCGCATCGATGCGCTCGGGGAGCACGTGCGCCGCGCCCATCAGGGCTGCCCGCGCAGGCAAACCGACTGTGTGTGGTGTTGAATCGATGGTGCTCGCTCCAGGCAGCTCCAGGCACGAGGCGACCACGGACAAAAGATTCGAACCTCACGCCGAGGTGGGTGGGTGGGTCCGGAGGCCTGGTTTGGAAAATCTACAGTGTACTGATGGGTACTTGTAACGCGCGCGCGCGCGCGCGGTCATGACCCGCGGTGCCGCGGCTGACGGTCGCGCGGCGCCTCGGCGACGTGTCTTCACGCCGCTATCGTCGTCTCTGGGCAAGCGCCGCTTCTCGCCGCGGCGAGTCGAGCGGCGCGGGTGCCCGTTCTCATTGCAAAGCGGAGATTGGACCGCGCAGCTCCGCGACACGAGAGAGCGCGCGCGCGGAATCGCGCGCGCGTTGTGGCGATTCGGCGAGCGGCAACTTGAAGGTAACTAACGAAAAGGAGGTCCCTGATTGGCCAGGAGGTGGGTGGGTGGGTGCCGGGCCCGCGAGCGAGGAACCCGGCGTAGGGTACCGCGGCTTTTATCCCGGGCGCCTCTTGCTCCAGGGAGAAATTCGGCACTTTTTTCATGCTGGCAGAGACCAAAAAAGAGGAAAAAAGAGGAAAAAAAAAAGAAAAAAACCGGCGCCGAAGGCGCCGGAACGGCGCCGGAGGCGCCGGAGAGGCGCCGAAGGCGCCGAGGCGTAAAAAGAAAAGAAGAT
>NW_008705561.1:579680-583117 GCF_000186865.1 Aureococcus anophagefferens
CGCGGCGTCGAGCGCGCCGGCGGCGGCGACGTCCTCCTCGTCGACGCCCAGGTCGTCGTCGTCGTCGTCGCTCTCCGAGTCCGCGCGCGCTTGCGCACCAGATCGAGTCTTGTGCCGCGTGCAGGCGACGCGGGTCTCGTCCAACTCCACGACGTCGTCGGTCTCCGTCGCCTCCGCGGCGATGCGCTCGAGATTCGGCCCCGTGAGCACCTCCGTCGACAGGTCCGCGAAGCGCCGTCGCGCCGCCGCCGCCGCGCGCGTCGACCGCCCCTCGCGCCGCGGCGCGACCGGCAAGAGCGTGCGCGCGAGCCGCAGGCAGGCCCACGCGTCGTTCGCCGCGTACATGATCTGGCGCGGCGTGTAGCGCTGCTGCTGCCAGAGGTGGTGCTGGACGCGCTTGTCCAAGTGGAGAGACAGGACGTCCTTGGCCATCGACGCGAGGCCGTAGCTCTGCAGGCCCGGGTGCGCCGCCTTGACCCGCGAGGAGAGCTCGACGGCGCCGTTGATGTCGATGTTGAAGCGGCCGTGGAGCATGCGCAGGTCGTACGCGACGTTGACGGCGACCTTCTCGACGTCGCCGTTCGCCATGAGCGCGACGAAGGAAGGGTAGGCGCGCTCCCACGCGTGCACCACGAAGATGAAGGCCGCGTCGCCGCTGCAGAGCTGCACGATGGCCGCCTTGGCGATGTTCGTGCCGTAGTAGGGGGGCACGTAGGTCACGTTCTCCGTGTCGAAGCCGAGGACCTCCTCCGTGGCCAGCGCCGCGCAGGCGTCGTCGCACTCGAGCTCGGTCCGCACGAGGACGACGCGGCCCGGGAACCGCAGCACGTTGAGCTCCTGGCCCAGGAAGACGTTCGCGATCGCGCCGGAGCCGTCCTTCTTCGGGTTGTCGAGGCAGAGGCGCCGCAGCGGGTTCCGCCGGCCGAGGCGCTGCTCCGCGCGCTGGCGCGAGTCGTAGGCCGCGACGAGGGACGGGTCGTTCCAGCCCGTCGTCTGCACGCGCACGGAGATGACCTTCTGCCCGATCTCGTTGAACTCGGTCCACGTCCAGCCCAACACGGAGTCGCCCTGCAACTTCATGCGCGAGCCGTGCTTGCCGGAGTGGTCCCCGAAGCCGAACTCGCCGCGCTTCACGTTCTGCTCGAGCCAGCTGAGCATGTAGGGCTCGTGGGCCTCCACGTAGGAGCGCGTCGTCGCCGCGACGTAGGTGTCGCTGATCTTCGGCACGGTCATCTTCAGGTGCTGCCACGTCTGCAAATCCACCCGCGGCATCACCGTCCGTTTCTGGTGCGCCATGGCCGTCGCCTGGTAGGAGATGACGGAGAGCTGCATCTCGGTCGCTTTGATGGCCAGGAGCTCGTCGTACTTGCTCTCGATGTCGTGCGCGCCCTGCGCCGTCCTGGCCGCGCGGAGCATGTCGTGCAGCGTGTCCTTGGAGACCGCCGAGCGGTGGGACACAAAGGCCGGGAACTCCATCGCGAGGAAGGGGAACCGCTGCACCATGAAGCTCATCACGGACGGGTCGATCGTGCTCGACCAGCAGGTCGCCGACGCGACCGTCTTCTCGAGCGCTTCCAGCTCGGCGTCCGTCGCGCCCTGGCCGCGCGCCGTGACGAGCGCGGCCTTCGCCGTCTCGCGCTCCTGGCCGCACGTCGGGCAGTAGAGCCGCGCGGCGCAGAGGCCGAAGTTCTTGCCGAAGCCGTCCTTGACGAGCCGCCTGTGTACCAAACTTCAGAACCTTTCATCTCGGTCAAATCGAAGTCGATTCGGCTAATTTTTGGACAAATCGATTGCTCTCGTCGAGTTCTCGAAGCACGGCCGAGGAATCCGGCGCATTTCGTTCAATTACGTGCACATTGAAGTCGTGTTGAAGATTTGATTTCCACACAGCGACCCGCGGCGCGCGCGGCTCGTAGACCTTGACGTCGTGTTGAAAACCGTGTCGCGCGCACGGGCACTTCACGCCGACGTCGGCCCAGAATTCGCCGGGCGACCAGAAGACCAGGGGGAGGGTCTTGGCGTTGTTGGGGTGGAACGGCCGCACCTTGGAGAAGTGGGGCGGGTAGATCGTGTAGTTGTTCCATCCTGCGATGGGCGGCATGGCGCCGCTGCGCATCGCGGACATGGTCTGGTTGAAGAACTCGACGGTCTCCGCGCCGACGGTGTTCCCCGTGCGGTCCATGGCCTCGAGCTTCTCGAAGGCCGCGAGCGCGTCCGGGTCGTTCTCCGTCGCCGACGCCGTGCCCTCGAGGGACTCCAGCCGCCGGTCCTCGCGCTCCACCGCGTCGCCGAGCATCCCCGCCTCGAACTCAGACCAAGCGCGCGCGGGGATCTTGACGATGACGTCCGTCGCCTCGCCGCGCTCCACGAGCACGAAGGCGCAGCGGTTCTGCTCGAGCTCGAGCAGCGCGAGGAAGGTGAGCTCGTCGCGCGGGAACTCCCAGACGAAGGGCGCGCTGTACCTCAGCGCGTCGAGCATCCACGCGATGTAGTAGTTGGAGTGCTTGAGGACGTAGTCGAGCGTGTGGCCGGTAACGTTAGCGCCGCCGCGCTCGAGCTCGTAGGTCGTGTGGAGGCTGTGGGGGCGCCCGCGCGGCGGCCCGGGGGCCGCGGCCGCGGTCAGGAGGCCGCCCTGGCCCTGGGCCCACAACAGGAGCGTCGTCTGCCCCGCCGTGTCCAGCTCGGGCGCGTCGCCCTTCTTCTGCCGCGGGTCCCAGCCGTAGACGTTCGACCAGACGTCCATCTCCTTCTTCGCGGGGCCGGCGATGTCGCGCGGCGCGGGCATGTCGAAGAGCATCTTCGCGTTCACCGCGGTGGGCAGGATGCCCATGCGCAGCTCCGGGTAGACGGCGCGCTCCAGGCAGCGCAGGCGCGCCGTGTCATGCTTCATGTAGCGGCCGCTCTTCGCGCCGCCGCCGGCCTGCCGTTCCTTCATCGCCGCCTCGAGTTGTTTGCATCGCTGGAGACACAAAATCAGGTCGGTGGCGGCCGGAAGGCCGGCTAGTTCACCCTTGTCCATGCCGACGCGCGCTACGCCGAGACGCCGACAGTGTCGGCGTTTCAGCTCGACCCCCGGCCAGCACGAAATAGGTGCCGTGTCCAAAAGTTGCTCGAGCTGCCGCAAGCGCCGGACACGCTCGACGTCAGGAGCGCCGCGCGCACACGTCCTCGACGCGGCGCACACACCTCCGCACGCTCTCAAAAGCGCACAGTCGCCGAGCACAACACCTCCGTCCGTCGGCCGCAGCGCGTCCGCGGACGAGCTCCGCAACCGAAACAGAAGAACAGCCCATGTCGAACTTCGCGAAGTTCCGCGAGCGCTTCTCGTCGTCCTCGAAGAAGAAGGAGGAGCCCTCCTCCGAGACCCCCGCGGCGTCGGCCAAGTTCGCCGACGACGCCAAGGCCGCCATGGGCCGCGTGTCCGAGCGCGCGCGCGC
>NW_008705561.1:583167-627362 GCF_000186865.1 Aureococcus anophagefferens
CCTCACACGGCCGTGCTCAGCGAGCGCTACGCGGCGCTCGGCCGCCGCATGGCCGCGCGGGCGGACCCGCCGGGCTGGGACGACGTCGGCGACGGGTCGTCGAAGCCGCTCGCGGCCGGCGGCGGCAACCTGCGGTGCATCAAGCTGCCCGTCTGCGACCTCGCGGGTACGTCGTCCTACGTCGTCGCCTTCGGGTGCGGCTACCCGCTCGCCAAGGCCCAGTCGCTCTGCGAGCGCCTCGCGCTGCTCCTGGGCCCGCTCGTCGACGCGGAGCTCGCGTCCCGGGACGCGACGGCGAAGAAGGCCAAGGGCGTGTCGCCCGAGGGCGCCAAGCAGCTCCGCGAGGTCCTCGAGCGCGAGATCGCCGCGGCCAACTCGTCCGCGCGGCTCCACGAGGTCGCGAACCAGGTCGAGGAGGTCCGCGCGATCATGGAGAAAAACGTCGAGATGATCCTCGACCGCGGCGAGCAGCTCGAGAGCCTCGACGCCAAGTCCGAGGAGCTGTCCACGGCGACGGGCATGTTCCGCAAGCAGGCGCGCAAGCTCAAGCGCTGGCACCTCATGAACCAGGTCAAGTACGGCCTCGCCGTCGGCACCATCGTGACCGCGTCCGTCGCCGTCCCCATCGCCATCCTCGTCGCCGCCTAAGCGCCGCTCGATACTAGTAGTACCGGGTTCAATTCGCATATGATCAACAGCGCATCCGTACGCGTGGACTCCACGGTGACCCGCGAGTTTAGGCCGCCTTCCCGCGCGAGATGGGCGCGCCCGTCCAGGGCGACGTCGCGAGGTGGTACTGCGAGAGCAGGTGCGGCACGCCGAAGATGGCCGCGCAGCCCGCGGCGTACTCGGCGAGGTCGGTGGGGCCCGGCGCGCGCTTCACGCCGCCGGTGGCGCACGCGTGGACCGCGTTCGAGAACACGACGAGGCCCAGCAGGATCGCGAGCTGCGGCACGGGCGCGGGCGGCCCGTGGATCGGGAGCCCCGTCGGCCCGCCCTTCCCGAGCTTGATCTTGACGATGCCCGAACTGATGAGCACGACGACGGGCGCGGCGGCGAGCGCCGGCTCGAAGCCGAGCCAATTCATGAGGTGGACCGACGCCATGCCCCAGTTGAGCTCGCCGATGAAGAAGGCCGCGTGTGTCAGCATGCCGAACAAGGGCTTCACATTCTCCTGGTCGAGGGGCACCTCCGCCGTGCACGCGTTGGTCAGCAAAGTCTCGTGCCAGTTGTAGGGGGGCGTGACCATGAAGATGAATCCGATCACCAGGAAGAGGCACGGCGCCGCCCCGCCGACGTCCATGCTCCACACAAGCGCCTGGGAATGCACCAAGGCTGAAGGCAAGGAAAGCTTCAATGTACTTACGCCGACGCCGCCACGCCGTACTTCTCGGCGAGCGCCCGGGGGATGGCCGCGTCGAAGAAGCCCGGCCGGCCGCGCGTCGGCACGGGCGCGTCGAGGAACCGCGCGTTCTTCATCGTCGTCAGGTACCGGCCCATGGCCGCGCCCGTCGCGACCGCGCCCGTCTCGACGGCGAGCAGGCTGCGCTCCGCGACGTCGTCGACGAGGACCGTCTCGCCGACGTCGACGAGCGCGACGATGGTGCCGCGCGCCGCGCCGTCCGGCAGCGTCGTCAGGCGGTCGATGTCCGCCTCGGAGAGGCCGTCGCGCGCCATGATGTCGCGGTGCGCGCCGCCGTCGGGGTAGGTCCGCCGGCCCACGTGCAGCGCCACGGTCTGGCCCTCCAACGGCACGAACATGGTGTGGTTCCGCGTCTCCAGCGTCTTGTAGCCGTGGGCCACGAGGCCCGCGAAGGGCATGTTCATGCTGAAGCAGGGGACGCGCACGACGTCCGCGTCCTCGGCGCCCGCGAGCGCGACGCTGTCGCACTGCTTGCGTCCCCGGCCGTCGCGGCCCACGGTCACGGTGACCTCGGCGCCCGCGCGGAGCGCGTCGACGCTGCCGGAGACGGACGACCGGTGGAAGAAGACGTCCTTGGCCTCGCCGGGCACTGTACAGAACCCGAAGCCCTTCTCCGGCCGCCAGCTCTTGATCGTCGCCGCCGCGCCGCCCGCTCCCGCGGGGCGGTCGACGATGACGCCGACGTCGCGTCCCGCGTCGCGCCGCTCCGCGTACGCGGCGAGCGCGTGGTCGAAGAGCGCCGCGTCGAGGCCGCCGGGCGTGTGCACGGACATGACGCCGAGGCGCGCGACGGCCTCGCAGTTGCCGTACTTGCCGTCGCGCGCGTCGTCGAAGAAGAGCATGTCCTCGTAGGCGACGCCGCTCTTGTCCCGGAGCGCCTCGAAGTGGCGCGCCTTGCCGCCCGTGTAGATCTCCTGGTAGGCCATGAGCTCGTCGAGCGATTTCCCGCCCGCCTCGAACTGCGACAGCAGGCTCCTCGCCCAGGGGCCCTTGTTCGTCCGGCTCGCGCAGGCGCATTTTGTATTCCGCCAGCGCGGCTCCGTCGCGACGGCCTCGAGCACGGCGGCGGCGCCGGGGAAGAGCGACACGTCCGCGTCCGCGACGGGGCCCGGCGCCGCCGCCGTCTGGTAGCCGGGCAGGCGGCGCAGCGTGTAGAGCTCGGGCGTCCAGAGCGTGTGGTCGAGGTCGAAGACGAGCAGCTTGGGCAGCGTGGTCGCCGTCGCCGAGGAGGGCGTCGGCGCGTCCTCCTCGGACGATGCGCTCGACACGAGGCGCGCGTCGGCCAGCGATGACGGCGTGCGCAGCGCTGGACGCAGCGACCGCGCGACAAAAGCTGTCGCAGAGGTCGCGCACAGCAGCATCGCGAGGGCTGAAGGCTGAGTGAGCATTGTTTTTGCAAGCGGAGGCTCGAAGCAGTCGTCGTCAGTGAAGGTTCAGCTCGACCCCCGCCATCGCTTGCTTCAGCTCGAGATCGCTTCACGCTTCACGTTGAAATACTAGTACTACCCGGCGCCGTACAGGGCGCGATGCAAGGTCCTTGCATCAAGCCGAAACTCCCTCAGCGACGCCAATTCTAAACCACATACGACGATGCGTCATTTCGCCAGCCTCGTCGCCGCGTGCATCGCCATCGAGGCGTGCATCGCCATCGAGGCGCCGCGGCGAGACCTGGCACGCGCGCCCCATGCGACCGCGCTCCACAACGCAGCCCGCGCGCGCGGCGGCGCCGGCGCCGGCCTGGAGACGCAGCCCGCGGACTCGCGCCGCGTGGCGCGCGGCGGCGTGTCGAGCGTCATCGACCTGCCGCGGCGCTTCCCCATCCTGGACTGGCTGCCCCTGCTCACGCGCAGGGACTGCGTCGCCGACGCCGTCGCGGGCCTCACGGTCGCGGCGATGCTCATCCCGCAGGCCATGTCCTACGCGTCCATCGCGGGCCTGAGCCCCATCGTGGGCCTCTACTGTTATGTCCCCCTCGTCGTCTACGCGTGCATGGGCACGAGCCGCTACATCGCCGTGGGCCCCGTGGCCATCGTGTCGACGACGATGCTCGGCGTCGTCGGCGGCGAGCCGACGGAGGCCGCGCGCCTCGCCCTGGCGTCCTGCGTCATGTTCTGGAGCGGCGTCCTCACGACGCTGTTGGGCGCGCTGGACCTCGGCGGCTTCATCGAGGCCCTCGACCACGACGTGCTGAGCGCCTTCGTGACGTGCTGCGCGGTGAACATCGGCTGCAGCCAGGCGGGCGCCGCGCTCCGCGTGTCCGCGGCGCGGTCCCACGTGCCCGCGGTCGGCCTCTGGAACGCCGCCCGGGCGGCGCCGGGCTTCCACGGGCCGACGCTCGCCGTGTCCCTGGCGACGGCGGCGTTCCTCGCGCTCTGCCGCCGGCTCCCGCTCGACGCGGTCCTGCCCGCGGCCGCGCCGAAGAACCTGGTCGGCAGCCTCGGCCCCTTCTTCGCCATGGTGCTGGGCGCGTTCGCGAACGCGCGCTGGGACCTCGCCGGTGCGGGCCTCCGGGAGGTCGGCCGCGTGCCCGCGGGGCTGCCGACGGTGTCGAACCCGCTCTTCCACCCGAAGCTGCCGTCGAAGCTCAAGGACGTCGCCGTCGTCACGCTCGTCATGCTCACGGAGACGCTGTCCATGGGCAAGGCTTTAGCCGCGCGCGACGGCCGGAGCATCGACAACTCGCAGGAGGCCGTGGCCCTCGGCGCGGCGAACGTTTTAGGCGCGTTCTTCCGGACCTACACGATCGCGGGCTCGTTCTCGCGGTCCGCGGTCAACGTCATGACCGGCGCGACGTCGCAGCTCTCGGCGCTCGTCACCGCGGGGTCCGTCGTCGCGACCTTGCTCTTCTTCACGTCGTCCTTCGAGCGCGTGCCCAAGGCCGTCCTCGCGGCGATCCTCATCACGGCCGTCTCGGGCCTCGTGGACTCGGAGCGCCTCGCCGCGCTCCGGCGCGACGGCGACGTCGCGGGGCTCTGCCTCTGGCTCTCCTACTTCGCGTCGATGATGGCCCTCGGCGCGGCCGAGGGGCTCCTCCTCTCCGTCGCCATCCACTACGGCGCGAGGACCGTGCTCGGCTTCTAAGGGGACCTTGTTTTTTGTATCACACACGCCTAGAGGGGAGGGCGGGCAGTGAGGGCGGGTCACTTCCGCCCGCGGCGTGCTGTGGCTGCTCCAGGGGCTGCTCCGTGACTGCTCCATCGCCCTGCGAAGGGAAGCTCTCCGATGCCGGTCCTAAGCTCTGCCGAGGAGTGATGCGCCGCGGCTTCCTCTCCCAGCAGCGGCAATCGCACGCGCCGGCGCCGGCGCCGGCGCCCGCGCCGATCGATGGGAAATGCCTCGTCTGCGCGGCGGCGCGCACGGCCAGCGACCGCAACGCCGACGCGCGCGTCTTCGGCGCCCCGGCCTGCGCCGCCTGCGTCGCGCGCTGGGGCGACGACGTCGCGCTGCGCACGCCCGGCGAGTGCCTGCGGCTCCTCAAGCTCGGGCGCCTCGCGCCGCACATGGAGGCCTACGCGACGACGTGCCCGGCGTTCCCCGCGCTCGCCGACTCCGACCTCGCGGCGGCGCTCGCGAACCTCCGGGCGAACCGGGCCATGGGCAAGAAGCGCGCGGGCGCCGCGCCCGCCGCGGTGGGCCGCCCGACGAGCCGGCTCCTCGACGACGCGACGCTCCTGCGCATGTTGCGGGGCCCCGACTACGACGTCCGCGGCTTCGAGGCGCCGCGGACCGCGCGCGCGCTCCGGGCCTGGGTCGAGCGGTCCCCCGAGGGCTTCGGCCTCTACGGCGCCTACGCGTTCCTCGAGGCGCTGCTCCAGAACCCCGGCGAGCGGCGCGTCGTCGACGCCTGGGCCTGCGAAAAGACGTTGGCGGTGCGCCGCGCGCTCCGCGGCCGCGGCGCGCGCTTCGTCGACGCGGCGAGTTTGCTCGCGTTGTCGCTCGCGAGCCGCGGCGCCGCCTACCTCTTCCTCCACGCGGCGGCGCTCTGGCGAACCGTCGCCGTCGCGGCGTGCCCCGCGCTCGACGACGGCCGGGACCGGCGCGCGCTCGAGTGGCGCGCGGCGCTCCACTTCCAGCGGCTCCGGGCGCGCCGCGGCGCGGCGACCGCGGCGCCGCGCGTCCCCGCGACGGCGACCTGCGTGCCGCGGCTCATGGTCGAGGCGCGGGAGATGCTCGGGAGCCCGCCGCCGGGCTTGTACGCGTCGCCGGCGGACGAGAAGGACGTCACGAGGTGGATCTGCACGATCTGCGGGCCCGCGGGGTCGGCCTACGAGGGCGGCATGTTCCGCCTCTCCGCCGACTTCCCGCCGGACTACCCGCTGAACCCGCCGCGCGTCGCGTTCCTCACGGCGCTCTTCCACCCGAACGTCGACGCGCGGTCGGGCCGCGTCTGCGTCGACTTGCTCGAGCCGGACCACTGGACGCCCGCGGCGTCGATCCGCGTGCTGCTGCTGAGCCTCCAGAGCCTCCTCTGCGACCCGACGGCGCTCGACGCGGCGTCGCCCGCGAACGTCGAGGCCGCGCGCCTCATGGCGACGGACCGCGCGGCCTTCGACGCGCGGAGCCGCGCGGACGCCGACGCGAGCCTCGATTTTTATCGAAATGGCGAGGGGCCGGTCCAACCCGAAAGCCCGCCGCCGCCGGAGCCCGAGGACGCGCTCGGGGACGACCTCGACGCGGAGGACGAGCGGCGCCTCGCGTCGCTCTCCGTCTCCGGGGAATCCGCCGCACCCAGCGACCTCTTCGACGACGAGCCGCCGCGCAAGCGCGACCGGATGGTGTAAGCGCTGATGTTGACGACGAGGTGCCGGGATCGTTAGCTTGCGGGACCGCTCCCGGCGCGCGATGAGCTAGCACTCAAACGCGCTGACAAGAGAGCCTAGGCTTCGGTGTGAGTTGCATAACGACGAAACACCACAACCAACGAAGTGTACACGAACTCACAAACGACACGCGAATCACGAACTCACAAACGACACGCGAATCGTACAAGTTACACATGAACGACAGTGACTCCGACATCGAGATCGAGGCCGAGAAGACCGCAGAGGAGCTTTTAAAGGAGCGCGAAGCTGCTGCGGCCGCGCGCGGTGATGTCCTCGAAGTAGACGACGCGGAAGACGAGCATCCCGTTGAGGACCGCAAGCCGGTCGTCGACCGGAAGCCCGTCGTCAAGCCCGAGGTGTGGAAGCGCCCGGACCGCGCGAAGCTAGAGTACGATGCCATGCCCGCGCCCGCGCCCGCGCCGTGGCTCGCGCGGAACGGCGGCGGCGCCGCGCGCGGGAAGAAGGCGCCGGACTCGCTCGCGCGCGACCTCAAACAACTGTCCATCGACGCGGCGTCGCGGAAGGCGTCGGCCCTGCGGCGCGAGGGCGTGAAATTGGAGATCAACCTCGACAGCCCGGCGCCCTTCGCGGCGTTCGCGTTCGGCGCGGCGGCGGCCGCCGCCGGCGGCGCGCCCGCGGCGGCCGTCGCCGCCGTCGCCGCGGCGGTCGCCGCCGCGCCCGCGGCGGCGCCCGAGGCCCAGCTCCTCTGCGACCTGCCCTGCGACGTCGACCGGAAGCGCGAGAAGTGCGTGCGCCACCTGCACGGCGTCCGCGTGCCGTTCTGCTTCGACGAGCCGCTCATGCCGCAGCAGTTGGTCATGCAGCGCGTCGTCCGGGCCATCCTCCACCGCGAGGCGGCGCTCCTCGAGTCGCCGACGGGCACGGGCAAGACGCAGGCGCTCCTCTCCGCGGCGCTCGCGACGCAGCGCCACCTCGCGCTGAAGGGCGAGAAGGTCGGCAAGATCATCTTCGCGACGCGGACCATCGGCCAGGTGCGCCAGCTGCCCGGCGAGCTGCGCCGGAACCCGCACCGCGCCGTGTCCGTGCCCCTCGCGAGCCGCGTCCACTACTGCACGAACGAGGCGCTCGCGGACGAGAACGCCAAGTCGTCGGCGCACCTGTCGCAGACCTGCCGCAAATTGGCCAAAAAGGTCGAGAAGTTCCGCTCCAGCTCCGCCGACTTCGTCTGGGACGACGCGAATCCCCACGAGTCGCGCCAGACCCAGGTGGGCTGCGCGCACTACCGCGCGCTCGCGAAGCCCGGCCTCGCGGGCGACGTCCACGAGGCCGCGACGCCCGGGTGCGGCTGCGCCGCGTCGAGCAAGCGCAAGCTCACGGACGTCGAGGATCTGGAGGGCGTCGTCAACATCGAGGACCTGCGGCGGCTCGCGCGGGGCCGCGGCGGCGACGGCGCGGGCGGCTGCGCGTACTACGCCGCGCGGTCTTTAGCCGCGACGGCGCACATCGTCTTCTGCCCCTACAACTACCTCATGGACCCGGGCATCCGCGCGGCGACGGGCATCGAGGACTACCTCGAGGACGCCATCGCCATCGTCGACGAGGCCCACAACGTCGAGGGCGTCGCGCGCGACGGCGGCTCCGCGGAGAAGACGGCGTTCGAGATCCACGCGCTCCACGAGTACGTGACGGGCAAGGCGCGCCGCGCGGCGACGATCGGCGAGGCCGTCCAGCTCGGCGCGCTCGAGTACGTCGTCACGCACGTGAAGCGCGTCCTCGAGGAGGCCGAGGTCGCGTTCCGCGGGCCCAAGGACGTCGACGACGACGACCCGGCCGCGCCGGCGACGCAGGCGTCCGCGAGCCTGAAGCGGCGCCAGCGCTACCGCATCCCGCCCGAGGACCGGGACGTCGTGCGCGGCTACGACTGGGGCGCCGCCGACGGGCGGCGCGACATGGGCGGCTTCTTCGAGTGCCTGCGGCTCGACGCCGCGATCCTCGACAACGCGGCGGCGGAGGCGGCGTCCGTCGCCGAGCAGGCGCGCGCGTCCGACGGCGACGACTTCATCTTCGGCGACCAGCTCACGTCGCTCGTGGGCGTGCTGCGGCTGGCCTGCGCGGAGCGGCCCCACTACGCGGGCTGCGTGCGGGCCTGGCACAACATGGGCACGAAATTCCCGCGCGCGTTCGGCCGGGGCAACGACGCGCGGCGGCCGACGTGGGGCCTCGAGCTCTGCTGCTGGCTGCTGCACCCGGGCGTCGTGCTCGACGGCCTCGTGAAGAAGGTGCGCTGCATCGTGCTGGCGTCGGGGACGCTGAGCCCCGTCGAGAAGACGGAGCGCGAGCTCGGCGTCGAGTTCTCGCGGCGCATGAAGGGCAAGGCGCTCGAGGCGAAGCACGTCGTCTGCACGCGGCGCCAGGTGCTCGTGCGGGCCCTGGGCTGCGCGGGCTTCGCGGAGCGGAAGCCCCTGGACCTGCAGTGCACGTCCGCGAACCTCAAGCAGGACCTCTTCCGCCTCGCGCTCGGCAACGCGATCGCGACGCTCGCGGAGCAGACGCCCGGCGGCGTCCTCGTGTTTCTGCCGTCCTACGCCGTGCTCCACCAGCTCGCCTACGCCTGGAAGAACGCGGCGCTGCAGCAGAAGTTGGGGGGGCGGGGCCGGACGCTCTGGAAGCGGATGGAGGCGGCCAAGGGCACGGTGCTCGTCGAGCCGCGCGGCGGCGACGAGGGCATGACCCACGACGAGTGCATCGCGCTCTTCAAGGACGCCATCGCGTCGCGGAAGAAGTCGGCGCTCCTCTTCTGCGTCTACCGCGGCAAGTGCAGCGAGGGCATCTCGTACAACGACGACGCGTGCCGCCTCGTCGTCTGCGTCGGCATCCCCTACAGCCCGAGCCACGACGACCTCGTCAAGCGCAAGAAGTCCTACAACGACGCGAAGATCGCCGGCGGCCGGCCGCTGGGCCCGGGCCGCGACGGCCGGCTCGTCGCGGACCCGCTCGCGATGAGCGGCGCGACGTGGTACTCGATGCAGGCCTTCCGCGCGCTGAACCAGGCCCTGGGCCGCTGCGTGCGCCACCTCCACGACTACGGCGCGCTCGTGCTGCTCGACGCGCGCTTCGTGGAGAACGCGGGCAACGCGCGCCACGTCGCGACGTGGCTCCGGGCCGCGATCGAGCCGACGTCGCTGGGCAAGCTCGCGCACGACCTGCGGGCCCACTTCGTCGAGGCGCCCAAGTTCGTCGCGCGGGACTTCCGCGAGCGCATGGGGCTCCGCGCGAAGCCCCTCAAGCCCGCGGCGGCGAACGTCGACGCGAACGTCGACGCGAAGCCGGTGGCGGACGCGAAGCCCAAGCCCGCGCCGCGGCCCGCGCCGCCGCCGCGCGCGGCGCGCGCGCCGCCGCCGGCCGCGGCGTGGGCGCCCAAGCTCGCGGCGCCGGGGCCGGCGGCGGCGGCGGCGCCCTTCGTCTACGACCTCGCGTCGAGCTCCGACGACGACGACGGCGGCGCGCCGAAGCGGCCGCGCGTCTCCGAGGAGCTCGACGACCGCGCGGAGCGCGCGAACCTGCCCCGCACCTTCTTCTGCGCCATCAGCCAGAGCGTCATGAAGGACCCCGTCCTCGCGGCCGACGGCCACACCTACGAGCGCGACGCCATCACGCAGTGGTTCGCGCGGAAGGACACGTCGCCCATGACGAACGAGCCCCTCGCCCACAAGCACCTGACGCCGAACATCGCCATCCGCTCCGCCATCTTCGAGCTCCTGGCGCGGTCGGGGACCTAAGGTTGTCTCGGACGGAAAGTTGAATTCACGGTTCACTTTTTCTGCCACAGGGGAGCAATGGCCCTCCCTCTCTCGATCATCGTCGACGATCGCAAGTTTAACGTCCAGGTCCCGGACAAGCTTCAAAAGAAGACCGTCGGCGCGCTCGTGCGGAAAATCACGAAGCGCGCGGGCTCGATCAAGGCGACCGTACGGAACCGCTCCGTCGACGAAGCTGCCATCGTCGCCGAGGCGCTCGCCGCCGGCGACGAGGTGCTGGTGACGTTCGCGCCGGCGGCGGCGACGGCCGATGCGCCGGTCGCGACGCCGACGACGCCCGCGACGCGGCGCCAGGTGCTGCGGAGCGTCGCCGCGTTCGCGTTCGGCGACGGCCCGGGCGCGGCCGACGGCCTCCGCGCGGGCGTGTTCCGCGGCGACGCCGTGGCCAAGTACGCGCTCGGCGCGGCGCTCGCGCAGGCCGGCGACGACGCCGAGGCCGCGGCCAAGGCCTTCGCGTCGTCCGCGGCCCTCGCGGAGGCCGCGGGCGAGGCCGCCGTCGGCCGCCTCGCGCGCTGCGGCGAGTGCCGCGCGCGGCTGCGCTGCGGCGACGCCCTCGCGGCGGCGCGCGCGGCGGTGGACGCGCCCGGCGGCGACAAGGACGGCGACGCGCGGCTCTGCGCGGCGCTCGCGCTCGTCGCGAAGGCCTCGGCCGAGGGCGCCGAGGGCTCCGCCGCGGCCGAGGCCGTGCGCGAGGCGCGGCACGCGGAGATCCTGAGCGCCGGCCCCGCGCCCGGCGCGCCCTGCGTCGACGCGCGCCGCGCCGCGCGCGCCGCGGCGGCGGAGGCCGCCGCGCGGCGCGCCGCGGGCGACCTCGGCGAGGCCGTCGCGGCCGCGGAGCGCGGCGTCGCGTACGACGGCCGCGCGCCGGAGCCGCGCGTCGCGCTCGCCGTGGCCAAGGACGCCATGGGCGACACGGACGGCGCCCTCGCGGGCTGGTTCGCCGCGAAGGCGCGCGTCGGCGACCACGCGTTCCGCGCGGAGATCTCGGCGTGCGCGACGGGCGGTTTGCGGCGGTCGTTCCACCCGACGGACGAGGACTGCTTCGTCTGCACCTTCCCGAAGAGCGGCACGACCTGGCTCCAGATGGTCTGCCTCCTCGTCGTCGACGAGCGGCTCCGGTCGAAGCGGTCGATCGACGCCGTCACGGAAGCGCCGTGGCTCGAGGCGGCCGTCGCGACGGGCCACTGCACGCTCCGGGAGCTCCAGGACGGCGCCTACCCGCGGAACCCGCCGCGGCCCCGGCGCGTCTTCAAGACCCACGCGACCGTGGCCCGGTTCCCCGCGGCGGCCGCGCGGCGGCCGGGCGGCGCCGCCGCGCCGGACCCGGGGCTCAAGGTCCTCGTGTGCACGCGGAACCCCAAGGACACCTGCGTGTCCCTCTACCACCACGCGCGCGCCATGCCCAGCGAGACCCACGACTACCACCTGACGTCGGGCTGGAACCAATTCCTCGCGGACTTTCTGGACGGCAACACGGCCGAGGCCGAGGCGGGCGACTGGTTCGACTGGACGCTGCGATGGCACGAGGCGTCTCTCAAGCACCCGGAGAACGTGCTCCTGCTCCACTACGAGGCCATGCTCAAGGACCCGGCCGCGGCCGTGCGATCCGTCGCCGACTTTCTGCTCGTCGACGTCTCCGACGCGGACGTCGCGCTCATCGTCGAGCGGTCGAGCTTCAAAAACATGAAGCGGGACCACGAGGCCCAGATGGCCGACTACGAGAAGAAGACGGGCTCCGTGACGCGGCGCCCGGGCGAGAGCGCGCACTTCCGCCGGGGCGAGGCCGGCGGCTGGCGGGCCGCGTTCTCCGAGTCCGACGCCGCCAAGTTCGACCACCTCTACGCCATCAAGATGGCCGGGTCGGGCCTGCAGCACGACTTCGGGTGAGCTCGCGCCGCGATGTCGGACCGCGCGTCGCGCCATTTTTAAGGTCGCGCGGACGCGTCACTGGAGGCTCCATTTCCATGTAGCCTCCATGTTGCAGGAGTTGTTGCAGGTCACGTTTGCAGGTCAACACTTGGAACCTGCTTAGCTCGATTCGGGCTCGAGCTCACTGAGCTCTCTGACGATGTGCTGCAGCGCGAGAGACGTTTGAGTCGACGCTGAGCGCATGCATCTGAGACCATGCTGCACCGCGATTCTCGCAGCGCTGGTGGCGTCCTACGCGCCATTGCACCTGCACACGCATCGCACGCATCGTGCACCGCCGCGCGCCGCCGCCGCGTCGCGCCGCACTGCCGCGTCGCGCCGCACTGCCGCGCCGCTCAATGCTGCGCCGCTCGACGATGCGCTGCCGCCGCCGAGGACCGATGAGCTGTCGCGCCGCGTCGCTCTCCGCGCGGCGGCGCTCGCGGCGGCGCTCGCGGCGCGGCCGGCGTCCGGCGACGCCGGCGACGCGCTGCGCGTGCTCGTAGCGGAGGACGACATGGTCGCGCCGCCGCTCGACGCGCGGCGCTACCGACTCGTCGCGCTGCCCAACGGCATGCGCGCGCTGCTCGTCTCGGACCCGGGCGCGGAGACGTCGGCGGCGGCGCTCGACGTCAAGGTCGGCTTCCTGAGCGACCCCTGGGACCGGCCGGGCCTCGCGCACTTTTGCGAGCACATGCTCTTCCTCGGCAACGCCAAGTACCCGGCGGAGGGCGAGTGGCGGTCCTTCCTCGAGACGCGCGGCGGGTCGTCGAACGCGTACACGGCCGCCGAGGACACGTGCTTTTACTTCGACGTCGACGCGGGCGACTTCGACGCGGCGCTCGACCGCTTCGCGCAGTTCTTCGTGAGCCCGACGTTCTCCGCGTCGGGCGTGAACCGCGAGCTCGAGGCCATCGAGTCCGAGGACTCGAAGAACCAGCAGTCCGACGGCTTCCGGCTGCTCCAGCTCGACCGGTCCGCGCGCGGGGCCGCGACCGAGGACCACCCCGCGAGGAAATTCGGCACTGGCAACCGGGCCACGCTCCTGCAGCGCGGCGACCGCAGCGCCGACGTCGCCGAGAACGCGCCGCCGGGCGACTACAACTCGCTCAGACGCGCGCTCGTGGACCACTACGACCGCTTCTACGACGCGGACCACATGGCGTTGGTCGTCCTGGGCCGGGACCCGCTGGACGTCCTCGAGCGGTCCGTGGCGCGGCGGTTCGGCGACGTGCGCCGCGGCGCCGGGGGCGACCGCCGGCCCGCGGCGGCCTGGGCGGGAAAGCCGGCGCTCCGCGCGGGGCTCGCCGACGGCGGCCTGGCGCCCGCGCTCCTGGCGGCGCCCGTCGGCGCGACGCGGCGGCTGTCCCTGTCGTGGCGCTTCCCCTACGACGGCCCCGGCGCCGGCGCCATGGATCGCTGCGACGCGGGCCGGCGCGAGAACCTGCGCTACAAGCCCGGGAGCCTCGTGTCGTCGGTCGTCGGCGACGAGGGCGCGGGCAGCCTGCTGTCCTGGGCGAAGCAGCAGGGCTACGCGTCGGGCATCACGTCCTTCGCGTCCGGCGACGGGTCCTGCGACGGGAGGTTCGACGTGTCCTTCGAGCTGACGAAGAAGGGCCTCAGCTTCTGGCCGGATCTTGTGGCGGCTGCCGTGGGGGCCGTCGCCGCGCTCAAGGCGTCGGGCGTGCCGCGCTACCGCGCCGAGGAGCTCGACGCGCTCAACGAGCTCAACTGGCGCTTCTCCGAGCCCGCGAGGCCCGGGCAGCTCGCCAAGGCCCTCGTGACGAACGTCCAGGAGGTCGGCTGGGACGCGAGCGGCGACGACGGGAAGCGGCTCCTGTCGCTCTTCCGCCGCTCCGGCGCCGCCGCCGGCGCCGAGAGCCGCGCGGCGACGGACGCGGCCGTGGCCGCCTACCTCTCGGCGCTCACGCTCGACAAGCTGCGCATCACCGTCGTCGCCCGCGAGTTCCTCGCCGACGGAGACTTCTGGGGCCCGCTGGACCGGCGGGAGCGCTGGTACGGCACGCGCTACAAGGAGTACGCCTTCGACGCGCCGTCGATCGCGTCGCTCGCGGCGCTCCGGGCGCCGCCGAGGGGCGGCGTCGCGCTGCCGAAGCCGAACAAGTTCCTGCCGCGGGACCTGCGCATTCGCTTCCCGCCGGTCGCGGCGACGCCCGCCGTCGAGGCCGTCGACGCCGCCGCGCCGGAGCCGCTCGGCGACGCGTCGGGCTGGACGGGCCGCTACGCCGGCGACCGCTACTTCAACCGGCCCCGCGCGATCGTCTTCGCCGGCGCGCGCGTCCTGTCGGTCGTCGAGGACCCGACGTCCGCCATGCTCGGCAAGATCTGGCGGCTCAGCGCGCTCGACAGCCTCCAGGAGCGGCTCTGGCCCGCGCGCGTCGCCGGCCTCCAGTACTCGCTCGAGGTCGGCGGCCGCGGCGTGTCGCTGTCGTTCTCGGGCTACGCCGACGGCCTCGGCGCGCTCGCCCGGGACGTCTGCG
Organism: Aureococcus anophagefferens; assembly: GCF_000186865.1. Classification (NCBI taxonomy): domain Eukaryota; class Pelagophyceae; order Pelagomonadales; family Pelagomonadaceae; genus Aureococcus; species Aureococcus anophagefferens. The sequence continues at coordinate 597,602 of NW_008705561.1, forward strand.
GCTTCGCGGCGAAGCACGCGGGCCCGGCGAACGCCGGCGACGCGCTGCGCTACGTGGACCTGCTCCGCCGCGACCTCCAGACGAAGTTCAAGCCCTACGAGACGACGGGGCTCGCGTCGACGCTCGCGCTCACAAAGGACCAGCCGTCGGACGCCCAGCTCCTCGCGGCGTTGGACGGCCTCGCGTCCGACGGCGGCGCGGCACTCGTCGACCGCGTGCGGCGCTTCTCACGCGAGCGGCTCTGGGCCGGGGGCGGCGCCGTCGACGCCGCCGGCGCGGACGTGCTCGTCGAGGGCAACTTCGACCGCGCCGAGGCCGCGGCGCTGTTCCGCACCGTCGCCGCGGCGCTGCCCCTCGCGACGCGGCCGCCGCCCGCGGGCGGCCGCCGGCCCGCGCCCGTCGGCCTCGCGCTGCCGCGGTCCTGCGCGCTGCGGCTCGGCGCGGAGTCGATCGGCCCCGACGAGGCCCAAAACGCCTGCGAGCTCGTCGTCGGCGTCGGCGCGGGGCGGCGCGCGACGGCGCTCGCCAACGTCTACGCGACGCTCTTGAAGGCGACCTTCTTCGACACTTTGCGGACCAAGGAGCAGCTCGGGTACGTCGTGCAGCTCGGCCTCCGCGCGCTGCCCGGCGCCGCGCGGCCCGCGGCGCTCGTCCTGCTGGTCCAGGGCGACGCGGCGCCGGCGAAGCTCGCGAAGCGCCTCGCGGCGTTCGTCGACGACGAGGCGACGGCGGCCGTGGCCCGGCTGGACGACGCGGGCCTCGCGAGCGTCGTCGCGGGGCTCGTCGCCGCGAAACTGGAGCCGGACCGGCGGCTCTTCGACCAGACGGGGCGCCACTGGGAGGAGATCCGGCGCTGCCGCGACGCGGCCGTCGAGGGCCGGGCCCTCGCGCCGGACTGGGTCCGGCGCTACGAGGCCGCGGAGACGCTCAAAAGCCTGACCGCGGCCGAGGTCCGCGACCACTGGACGTCGACCGTTCGTCCCGGTGCCGCGGGTACGTTCGGCGTCGAGGTCTACGGGCGCCGCGCCGCGCCGGAGCCGCCGCGCGAGGGGCAGCTGGTCGCGAGGTCGCCCTTGGAGGCGCGACGGTTCCTCGCGCCCCTGGACCTGCCGGTGTCGTAAGGTGCTTAGTACGTTCTATTGCCATAGCTCGAGCTTCTTCATACGGCCTTACATCGGCCCGACCTGCCTCCCACGGCGTCCGTGCGGCGGCGGGTGGCGCGGCCGGCGGCGGCCGTCGTCGGGCTCGACCCCGCAGGGCGCGCAGTAGCCGCCCGCGCGCGCGGCCGGTGCCGCCGGCCGCCGCATCATGAGGTCGTCGTCGAAGCGGCGGCGCGCCGCCTCGGCCGCGGGGAGCACGTAGCCGGCCGGCGGGTCGTAGCCGAGGCACCGGTAGTCGCCGTGGAAGAGCGCGACGAGCAGCCGCGCGGCGTAGGGCGTGAGCGTCGCCGCGGAGGTGTTCTGGTAGCACTCCTGCTGCGCGGCGTGGACGCGCGCCGCGCCGGGCCGGATCCAGGACGAGTCGAAGCGGCCGCCCGCGGCTCCGCGCGCGTCGACGACGCGCTTCAGGCGCGCGAGCTCCGCGTCGAAGTCCTCGATGCGCCCGATGAAGTCGAGGTGGTCCACGGCGGAGAGCTTGAGGATCTGCGGCCAGGCGTGGAACATCTGCTTGGACGCGGCGCCGTCCAGCGCGTTCTCCGGCGACGCGAACGCCTCGAGCAGGCCCTCGACGCGCGTCGCCGCGTCGAGGCACTCGCGCTCGCGGCCGTAGATGGTCCGCAGGGCCGAGAGCAGGATGTCCAGCGGGTCGCGGACGAAGGTGAAGACGACGTAGTCGCTCCGGTTGTGGGCCTCGAAGCACGCGTACTGGCCTCTTCGGATGCCCGTGCCGGTCTCGCGGTAGTCGCCGCGGCCGTGGCCGAGGCCCAGCATCTCGAGGATCGTGCCCGTGCCCGCCTTCTGGTTCGCGACGAAGACGACGCCGAACTCCTCGACGACGGCGACCTCGTTGCCGCAGAGGTGCTTGCTCGCCTGGAGGGACGTGGGCGCGAAGTGCTCGAAGGCCGCCTGCACGCGCCGGACGGACCGGTAGTCGGCGCAGGTCGGCGAGTTCCAGGCGTCTTCCGGCTCGAGCGCGGCGGCCGCGAAGACGAGCACGAGGCTGCCCAGGACGCCAGGCCGAGCTCCTCTCATCGCAGCTCGTCGCGGCTCCTTTGCATCAAACATCGACCCGAGGCCTCGGCACGCTCGGCGCCAAATCGCTGGCATGGAGTCGGTGTGCTCGATCGCAGAGACCACTACCGCGCGACGCTGATCGGTGTGCTCGATCGCAGAGACCACTACCGCGCGACGCTCATGGACACGCTCACGCCGACGAAGCGGCGCCACGACGGCAGCGTCGTCGGCGGCGTCCAGCTCTTCGCGCCCGCGCCCGCGCTGCTCGCCGAGCAGCTCGCGAGCGCGAGCCCGTCCTTCGGGTGCGTCGACGCCCGCGGCTACTGCTGCCTCGGCGTCGGGGGCCTCGCCTGCCTCTGGGAGCTGCGCGCCGACGGGGGCGGCCACCGCACCTACGACGTGGGCGGCGTCGGCGGCGTCGACGCCGTCGGCGTCGTCGGCGGGTCCGGCGGCGCGCCGGCGCTCGCGGCGGCGTCGCTCGCGACGGGCCGCGTCGCCGTGCACGCGCTGACGGGCGCGCCGTCGGGCGCGGGGCCGGCATTGGGCGCCGTGCCCGTCGCCGGCCGCGAGGCCGTGACCTGCTTCGAGTTCGGCGCCGCGGCCGTACTCGCGGGCACGTCGACGGGCCGCGTCTTCTGGTTCGACGCCGCGGCCGCGAGCTGGCGGCGCCTCGGCGGCGACGCGCTCGCCGACGCCGTCGAGGAGGTCGCGGCTTCCGCGGCGTCCGGGCCCGAGCGGGGCCTCGTGCGCCGGTCGCTCGGCGCGCTCGGCGCGCTGGGGTCGCTCTCCGCGCGCAAGGTCGGCTTGGTCGCGTCGCCCGACGAGGCGCGGGCCGCCTCCGTCGCCGACGACGACGCGGACCGGGGCGTGGGCGCCATGTGCGTGCGCGCCCTCGACGACGGCTCCGAGGAGCTCGTGGTCTTGCGAGGCGACGGCGTCGTCGTCCGCTGGGCCGTCGGCGACGATCTGGCGAACGCGCGCGTCGCCGCGATCCACGAGGCGCGCGCGGACGCGGCCGGGGGCCTCGGCGCGCTCTTCGGCACGCCCGGCGCCGGCGGGGCGTCGGCGACCTGGGCGCCCTGCGGCGCCGCGGCCGCGCCCCGCGGTTTACCGTTGCTCGCGGCCGTCGAGCGGCGCCGCGGCACGTACCGCGTCGTCGCGCTGGAGTGGGCGTCCGTGTCCGGCGCCGCGGAGCCGGCGGCGGGCGACCCGCGGCGCGTCGCCCGCGCCGCGCGGCGCTGCGCCCTGGACTCGACGCTCGTCGGCGAGCTGCCCGTCGGCTCCGGCGAGCCGGCGGTGACGCTCGACGTCGACCTCGACGGCGCGGACGTCCACGGCTGGGTCGCGTGGCCCGCGAACCTGCGCGCGGCGCCGCTGCGCATCGTCGCGCGGCCGTCGCGCGCCGCCCTGGGCGACGTCGTCGCCGGCGCGGCGCTGGGCGCCGTCCGGAAGCTCGACGACGCGTCGCAGGAGCTCGCGGCGGCCGGCGCGGCCGTCGCCGTCGCCGCGCCGCCCCACGCGGCGCCGTCGGCCTTCCTCCGCGGGAAGCGGGCCCTGCTCCAGAGCCGGGGGCTCGTGGTCTTGGCGGCGTCGGGCGACTGCCACGCGTGCCTCGGCCCGCGCGTGGCGGTGGACCACGACCGGCCGCAGCAATCGACGGCGCGCCGCGGCGACGCCGTGGACTGGGCCGCGCTCGTGGGCGACCTGCGGAGCGCCCTCGGCGACGAGGAGCGGTCCGCCGACGCCCTCGAGGCGCTGGGCGCCGCCGCGCGCGACGCGCCGCCCCCCCAAGCCGGCCTCTGCGCCGCGGCCGTCGACGCGTCCGCGTCCGTCCTCGCGGAGGCGCCGGCCTGCGGCTTCCACGACGACGACGACGGCGACGACGTCGCGTCGACGCTCGTGCTGCGCCACGTGGAGCAGCGCAAGGCGACGCACGCGAAGCTGATCCTCGCGCTCGCGGACGCGGGCAAGTGTTTAGACGCCGCGGCCGTCGACGCCTTGGCCGACGGCGCGGCCTTCGCCGAGGCCGCCGTCGCCGCCGCGCGGCTCCACGCGCGCATGCTCCAGACGCCGGACATGGCCGCGGCCGGCGACCTCGTGTCCAAGGCCTGCGGCGACGCCGTCGCGCGCCGCGGCGACGACGCCGCGCGGCGCCGCGCGGGCCTGAGCGTGCTCGACGCCTTCTACGGCGCCGCGCCCGCCGAGTCCCTCGCGGGCCTCATCGGCGCGCTGGGCGCCGCGCGGACGCTCGAGGACGGCGCGGCCAAGGCCCGCGTCGCCGTGCACGCGGCGACGGCCGCGCGCGCGGCCGTCGCCGCCGGCGCGGCCGCGTACGGCGACGCGCTCGCGGCGCTCGGCGGCGGCGGCGCGCGCGACGCCGTCTGGCGCGGCGGCGGCCCGGCCTGCCGCGCGGCGCTCGGCGGGCTGCGCGACCTCGCGTTCGACCCGAGCGGCGGGCTCGCGGCCGCGCGCGACGCGCGGGCCGTCGCCCTCGAGCTCGCCGAGCTCCTCGTCGGCGGCACCGCGGGCGCCGAGGGCGACGGCGCGCTGGTCGTGACCAGCGTCCTGTGTTTGAGAGATTCGAGAGATTTCGGGTGGGAACGTCCAGCATCCGTGACGATTTTTGAGAGATTCGAGAAATTTCGAGTGGGAACACGATGAAAATCGTTACCGACGTTCTACGTAGGTCGTGACCGCGCTCTGTGCGGCCGCGGACGCGACGACGCGCGACCGCGTGGCCAAGCAGCCGCACATGTCCAAGGCGCAGGTGGCGAACGTTTGGGTCGCCGACGCGTCGCCGGCGCTGGCGGCGGCCGAGGCCACGGGCGAGTCGGCGCTCGTCGTGGACGTGTGTCTGCGTGCGGACGACGTCGCTCACCTCGGGGCGGAGGCGGTCGAGTCGCGGTCCGCGATCGACGTCTTCCTTCGGGATCCTTTGCCCGGCGTCGCGTCCAAGGAGAATCTGCCGGCGAAGGGGGATGTTGGTGGTCACTTCCTCGGTGGCGAACAGCGTCCTCTGGGCGTGACGAGTTTCGAGAGCTTTTGACCGGGAAGACGAAGAAAGATCGTTACCGACGCACTTTTAGGCGGCCGCGACGCTGCGACGCACGACGGCGGCTTTCAGACGAGCTTCATGGCCGGACGGGCCCGTTTGGCCAAGGCAATGGCGGGCGATGCGGTCTTCGCGGACGTCGCAATCAGGCGGTTGATGAATCGCAGCCTGTTCGTCTTCCGCGTCCGCGCCTTTTTTTCGCGCGCGACCCGCCGCCGACACAGGTTCGCGGACGTCGCGGAGCTCGGGCGCCTCTGTCCGGGGCCGTATTCTGCCATCCTCGCGGAGTTCAAGACGAAGACGGGGCAGCCGCACGCGCTCGAGTGGATCAAGCTCGTCGAGGACGAGGACTTCTCCGCCGCGTCCGACTCGCTCCAGGCGCTCACCGTGGGCTCCGACAATGCGCCGTCGAACAAGACGCTCGTCTTCCGCGTCCGCGCCTTTTTTCGCGCGTGACCCGCCGCCGACACAGGTTGAATTCGATCGCGCGGGTCTGCCTGCACCTCGCGGAGCCGCCGGACGCGCCGAAGACCCAGTCTCTGATCGCGGTTCTCCTGAAGAACAAGCAGGCGGTCTACGTCGCGCACCAGAGCGGCCTGGACATCACGAAGCACTACGACGACGTCACGGGTCTGGCGCTCAAGGCGCTCGCGGAGGGCTTGGGCGACGCCGACGAGCTGCTCGACGCGTTCTTCACGGCGCTCCACCTCGACGCGCCCGAGGAAGAGGTGCGAAAGGCGTTGGCGGCGCGGGCGTGGGCGTACGCGTTCGCGTGCGAAGGCGACGAGGCCGTGTGGCGGAGCGCGCTCGACGGCGCGGCGATCGCGCTGCCCGACGCGTGCAAGGCGACGTACTACTACCGCTGCGCGTCTCGCCCAGGGTCCTATTGCCGTGACGATTTTCGAGAGATTTGGGGTGGGAAAACAACGAGGAATCGTCACCGTCATGCTTGGTAGGTCCCGCCAGGCCTGGTCGAAGCTCAACGGCATCAACACGCGCGACTGCTGGGTCGACGAGGCGGCGCTCGCGGCCGCGCTCGCCGAGACCAGCGTCGAGCGACAGGAGTGTTTTTTCGCGTGAATTTCGCCTGAAGGTGTGAAGAAATCCGACCCCGTCGCACTTGGTAGGCCGAGACGCGGCCCGCGCCGCTCGCGTCGCTGCCGGACGCGAAGCGCCTCGCGACGTTCCTCGTCAACGCCGCCAAGGTCGCCGCGGACATGCAGCGGCCGCGCTACGACGACCTCCTCCGCCGCAAGGCCATCGTGCACCCGGCCTACGTCGTCCCGCCCTACGCGCCGCACTACGTCCCGCCGCCGCCCACGACGCCGCCGCCCCTCTTCGAGACGGGCCTGAAGCCTGAGGTTTAAGAAGTCGAAGCGGCCCTCTCTCTTTTCCGAGGTTTAGGAAGTCGAAGCGGCTTTCTCTTCTGCCGACGCACATCCTCCATCTCGGACTTAATCTCATCCCTCGGGGAAACTTGAACATCAAATTGAAGTTGCAACAGTGATTCTCGATGAGCTGCGTCCTGCTGTAGCGCACCGGTGCTCCGCTCGTCGACCTTGCCAATGCCGATGCTTGCGCTCGCTCGCTCATCGGGTCGCGTCGCGCGCGCGCCGATGCTCGCGCGCGGCCACTCGTCGACGCTCGCGCGCTCTCGAGGGGCATCGATGCTGCTGAGCCGCTCATCGACGACGCAACCGATGCTCGCGCGCGGCCGCTCGTCGCGGCGCGTCGCATTGGTGCGACCGCTGGCGAGCGGCCCCACGGTCGCCGACGGCGTGCTGAAATCCGTGCCCGTCGCTTTGACGACGCTCGACTACGTGGGCACCGTCGCGTTCGCCGCGTCGGGCACGATGGTCGCGGGCCAGGCGGGCATGGACGTGCTGGGCTGTTGTTTCGTCGGTACGGTGACGTCCCTCGGCGGCGGGACGATCCGCGACCTGCTGCTGGGCCGGACGCCCGTGTTCTGGTTCAAGGACACGAGCTACCTGCTGTTGTGCCTCGGCACGGCACTCGCGACGTTCTTCGCGCGCGACTCGCTCGAGGAGGCGGGCTTGCTCGACGACGAGGTCTTGTGGTGGGGCGACACGCTCGGCATCGGCGCGTTCAGCGTCGTCGGCGCGCAGGCCGCCGCGGGCGTCGGCATGCATCCCGTCGTGACGGCGCTGTGCGGCATGTTCACGGCGACGTGCGGCGGTTTGGTGCGCGATGTGCTCTGCCGGCGCCAGCCGCGGCTGCTGTACAGCCCGAAAGCCGAGGCGCCGGCGGCGGCCGGCACGCTCTACGCGCCCGCGGCGCTCGCCGGCGCGTCGCTCTTCACGCTGCTGAGCCGCGTCGGCGCGCCGGCGCCCGCGGCGGTCGCGCTTGGCGGCGCCTGCACGGTCGCGGTGCGTCTGTATGGCAGCGTCTTCAACGTCAAATTGCCGACGTACGTGCTCGCGGACGACGCGCCGGCGCCGCGCCTCGACCCCGTTGACGCTCATCTGTTCGTCACGGCGTATGCGCCGGACCGCATCGGCCACGTCGCCGCGCTCACCAAATGCCTCGCCGACGCGCGCGCGAACATCTCGGCCTCGAAGATCCTGACCATCGGCGACGACCTCGCCTTCATGATGGTCGTTTCGGCTCCGCATGCCGCGCGCGGCGACCTCGCGGAGCGGGTCAAGGCGGCCGGCCGGGAGAAGGGCATGGTCGTGCAGACGCATGACATAACGCCGTCCCAGGCCGCGCGCGCCGCGTCGAAGCAGAGCGCGCCGCAGTTCACGGCTCGCGTTTCCTTGATCGGCCCGGATTCGCCAGGACTGGTGCACAACCTTACGGCGCTCCTCCGCGACCACGGCTTGAACATCACGGCGCTCGACAGTCGCGTTTTCGAGAGATCACGCCTGGGCCGCCGCGACACGCCCGCGGACGAGACCGCCCGCAGCCTCGCGCACCGAAAAGCGACGGACATCTTCGACCTCGCCGCCGTCGTCACGGCTGACACGCGGCCGAAGCCCACCCTCCACGCCGACGCCGCGCGCCTCAAGGAGACGTTCCACCTCGACGTCCTCGACATCCGCTTCGAGGACGACACGGCGGTCGCCGAGGAGGGAGGGAAGCGGCGCGCGGCGAAGCGATAAGGTAAAAGCGCGACTTTCGCGCGACTTGCGGCGCGGTCGACGCGCTCGTGACACGGGGACGCCTAAGTGCGCGGCAAGTGCAACCAAGATGCGCACCCCTTCACCTTGAAGAGGAGGCTCTAACGAGCCGCTTCGGGTTCTGAGCACCCTGCGCTCGGCTCGTGCAACCCGTTAGTCCGTTAGGGCGTTATTGGCCTCGGACGGTCGCCCGCTAACGGGCGTTAGGTCGTTATTGGCTTTTTAAGGATCGGGTGGCTGGGTGTTATGGGTGTTATCGAGAATTTTCGCCAGGGTGTTATTGATTTTGAAAAATCGAGTGGCTGCCATCGGCAGGGTGTTATTAGTGTTATTTGATTGGCTAGCTAGGGTGTTATCGCGTTATTGCTAACTAGCTGTAACGGGTTGCACGAGTCGACTGCGCCCGCCGCTGCCAACTGCACCATGCTCGCCGCCAAGACCCTCGTCCGCCACGCTCGCGTGCTCAGCGCGCAGCGCGTCGCGCCCATGAGCTCGCTCGTCCTCTCGATCGTCGGCCCGGACCGCACCGGTCTCGTGTCCGAGGTGACGCAGATCGTCGCCGGCCGCGGCGGCAACGTCACGGAGAGCCACTCGTTCAACATCGGGCCCGTGTACTCGATGGCGATGATGGTCGACGTCGGCGCGGACCAGCACTCGGAGCTCGTCGCGGCCGTCACGGCCGCGGTCCCGTCGTACGCCGTCTCCGCGCACGACGGCTCCGCGGACGTCGAGGCCGCCTCGTCGTTCGCCGCCGCCGTCGAGGTGTCCTGCGCCGACGGCGTCGGCCTCATCGCCAAGGTCACGGAGTTCATCGCCGAGTCGGGCCTCTCCCTGTCCAAGCTCTCGACGAAGTCCGAGGGCGCGCCCCACGGCGGCGCGCAGCTCTTCTCCCTCAAGGGCGTCATGCTCTCGTCGGGCCCCGTCGACGAGGACAAGCTCGCCCAGGGCTTCCGGGACCTCGAGAACGAGATGGGCCTCGCCATCGAATACTGCAAATACGACGACGACGTCAAGATCGCCGCGTGAACCGCGGCAAGAACCGGGCGCTACCGCCGAGAACGTAAGAGACGCGACTCTGAAGACTCCCTTACGCCGCCTACGGCCCCACGCGCGAGTACTTCCTCGGCGGCGGCTCCGGGCCGTGGTAGACCTCGGGCTGCCAGCGGTCGTTCTCGCGCACGGCGACCGGGTCCGGCGCGCGGCGCGGCGGCGCGTCGAGGCGCGCTTTGAGCTTCGCGGCGTGGTCGTCGTAGATCGCGCGGCGGCGCTCCGGCGCGACGGCGTCGAAGGCGCTGTGGCGCGCGAGGTCGCGCTCGAGGTCCTCGAAGGGGTCCGCGAGGTGCTCGCGCCGGTAGACGTAGTCCCGCAACAGGTCGCGGAAGCGGTCCTCGCGCCGCAGGCGGCGCCGCTCGTCCTCGGCGCCGTCGGACCGCGCGCGATCCCTCAGGTCCTCGAAGACCACCGCGACGTTCGGCCGCCGCAGCCGCAGCGCGGCGTCGAGCGTCCACTCGTCCTCGGACCGCGACCGCGCGCGGCGGTCGTCGCGGTCGCGGTCGCGGTCGCCGCCGCCGCGCGCCTCGGCGTCGCGGAGGTGCGCGAGCCAGCCCTCGAGCGTCGCGGCCTCGGCGAAGTCGAAGCCCGCGGACAGCGCGCGCAATCGCCGCTTGTCCGCGCGGCTCTCGCGGTCGAAGGCGTTCCGCGCGTCGTCGTAGACCGCCCCGAGCACCTCCGGCAAGCCCAGGCGGCTCGCGGCGTCGGCCATGGCCTTGCGCACGCCCGCGACGACCTCGCGGCGGCTCCGGGGCTTGGCCGCGCCCTCGTCGACCTCGCCCTCGTCGCGCTCCGCGGCCGCGCCGAGCTGGCCGCCGACCATGGCCTGGACGGCCATGAGGCCGCCCTCGGCGAACTGGGCCAGCGTCTCGTCGAGGTCGCGGAAGGGCGTCGACGGCGGCAGGAGCCCCGCGCGCATCGCGTCGAGCGCCTGTGTGGAAATCAAATCTCCAACCCGACTTCAATGTGCGCGTATTCGAATGTTTCGACACAAGCTCTTCGGCTGTGCTTCGAGAACTCGACGAGAGCAATCGACTCGTTCCAAATATCAGCCGAATCGACTTCGATTTGACCGAGCTAGAGAATTTCAAAGTTTGGTCGGGACGTCCCAAACCAGTGGTTGATTTCCACACAGCCAAGCGCCGCGTCGAAGAACGCGTCGCGGAGAGCGTCGTCGCGGCGCCGCACGCTCTCGCGGCAGTCCGCCACGAAGGCCGCGTACTCGCGCCGCCGGTCCTCCATGGCGCCCAGCGCCTCGAAGCGCGCGTCGTCCCGCAAAGCCTCCGCGACCTCGGCGAAGGGGGTCCTACCGAAGACGGACACGAGCAGCGCCGCGCCGTCGTCCTCGTGGCTCGCCGCGGGGTGGCGCTTCGCGTGGTCCGCCAGGCACGCCCGGAAGCCGTCCAACGCGTCGCGCCGCCGCGCCTCGGCCTCCGCTCTTTCCTTCTTCGCGAGCTCGCCGACGAAATCCGCGAAGAGCTCGGCCCGCTCGCGCGAGTTGCCGACGGCCGTGTAGCGCTCGTCGCAGGTCGCCGCGAGGATCTCGTCGGCCTCGGCCCAGCGCAGGCGCGCCGTGATCTCCGGCGTCTCCGCCAGCAGCCGCAGGAAGCCGGACCGCGCCTCGCGGCCGCGCTTCCGGGACGCCTCGCGCTCCCACTTCGCGCGCTGCGTCTGGTACTCCGCGAAGGCCTGCTTCCGCTCGCCGGGGCTCCTCAGCCGGAGGAACGCGGCGTCGTCGCCGTGGAGGTTGGCCATCTCGCCGTACTTGGTCTTGGACGCGACGCCCTTGCTGGCGAGCATGTCCTTGAAGGCCCTCGCGGCGGCCTTGGCGTCGTAGGGGCCCTCGGGCGCCGCGGGCCGCGGCGGCGACGCCGGCCGCGCCGCCGGCGGCGCTTCGACGTCCATGGCGACCTCCGGCGCCGGCGCCGGCGCCGCCGGCGCGGCCGCCGCCGCGGCGGGCGCCGCGGCGGCCGCGGCCCGCTCCGCGGCGGCCGACGCCGCGTTCGCCGCGATCGCCGCCATGGCCTTCTCGCGCGCCTCCTTGTAGGCCGGCGGCTCCTCCCAGACGGACTGGATGCCGTCGCTCCAGTACTTCTTGCCCTCCGGCGTCGCGTACTCGCGCCAGGCGCCCGGCTGCGTCGACGGCGCCGCGGGCACCTGGGGCACGGCCATGAAGCCGTAGGCGCCGTAGCCGGCAGCGGGCGCGCCGCCGGGGTACTGCGGCCACATCGTTCGGCGCGCACACGCGTGCGGTCGAGAGCCGCGGCGGTCGTCACTCAGCCCCGCGAGCCAAGGCCCATATGCGTGCAGAGGTCGATCGGCGACCGAGCGGACGGCGCGATGGCCGAGGCCTCGTCCGCGGACGATGTCGAGACTGCGTCGGACCTCGTCGGCGCGCGACAGCGTACACGACGCGCTGCGCGGCCGCGACGGCGTCGCCCCCCGACGGCGTCAAACGACGACGAAGGAACGACCGTTATCGCCCCAGCAGGTCCCCCCTTTGGTGGAGCGCGAGGAGGCCCGGCCCCGCGGGCGCGCCGTCGGTGAAGCCGCCCACGGGCGCGCCGCGCACGTAGACCGCGGGCATGGACGTGCGGCCGCTGTCCGCCGCCACGGCCGCGCGCAGCGCCTTCCCCCGCGGGCCCAGCGGCTCGAGGTCGACGACGGCGTACTCGCCGTCGTAGTGCGTTTCCAGCAGCCGCTTCGCCTCGACGCACCAGGGGCAGTCGACGAAGGAGAAGACGACGATGGGCTTCGTCGACGCCTGCGCCTCGAGGTCCGCGCGCGCGGCCGCGGCGTCGTACGCCTCGCCCGCGGCCTCGGTGATCTTCTCGATCTTCCACTCTCTCAGGTAGAGCCCCTCCTCCCGGATGATGCGCGACACGAGGCGGCCGAGGTAGCTCCGCGCGAAGGCCGTCTTCTGCGCGTCCGTCGCGTCCGCGAACGGCGTGCCCTTGAGCAGGTGCGTCACGCCGGACGCCTCGACGTGATTTCGGTGCTGCGTTTCCACGAATTCCGAGGTCTGGAACCAGTCCAGGAGCCGCCGGATGACCCAGCGCTCGAGCGGCGACGACTCGTTGTCGCCCGCGTCGGCGATGCGCGCGAGCTCGTCGCTCGCCGCGCCGACGATCGCCGACGTGAGCGCGGTCGTCCAGGTGCGCGCGAGGTCGCCCGTCGGCGCGTAGTCCACGGTCCACACCATGGTCGTGCGCCCGTCGGCGGCGTCGTCGAAGCGCACGGACCCGGCGTGGCTCGAGACAGGATAAAGCGAAAGCCAGCCAGGGTTGACGACGCGGTACGCGACCTCGCGCTCGCTTTCGCCCTCGAGCGCTTCGAGCAGGCCCGGCGGCACGACGAGCCGCCGGCCGCCGCCCAGATCGATGGGCGGCGGCAAAGGGAGGCCGTAGCGCCCGCGGCGCCAGGTGTGCTCGAGCCAGAGCTCCTTGGCGGCGCTCGGCCGCACGTTGAGCACGCGCGTCGTCGCGTAGTGTTCCAGCGAGGTTGCGCGCGGCAGCGTGGCGGCTAGCATGGCTGCGAGGAGCGGAATTACTCGCGGAGGGAGCCGCATCGCGCCGCGCTCAGCTATGTTTGCCTGCAACTTCAGTGCAAACTGGCTAATTTGCCACAAGATTTTGCACCGGCACACAGCACCTCTGAGCCATCGCAGACGTAGCCATGACCTCCCTCTACGAGCAGGAAGTCGAAGAGCTCGGCGGCGGCTTCCAGGTCTACCCGCGCACGTCGACGCCGCACCTGGACTGCATCTCCTCGAAGCCGCTCGACGGCGCCGCCGCGCTCGCCGCCGCCTGCGAGGTGTGCGGCGCCGAGGGCGAGAACTGGATCTGCCTCGCGACGCACAAGTGCCTCTGCAGCCGCTACGTCGCCGGCCACGCGAAGGAGCACGCGGAGGCCAGCGGCGCGAAGATCGCCGTGTCGCTCGCCGACCTCTCGTTCTGGGACTTCGGCCAGGACGCGTACCTCGACGTCTTCGCCATCGAGGCGCTCCACGCGCCCTACACGGCGCTCCACGTGGCCAAGTTCGGCGAGGCGCCGACGCTGCCGTCGCGCGACCGGCCGCGCGAGCCCTGCGGCGTCACGCTGACGCTCGAGCTCGGGCCCGCCGCGGAGTCGAAGGAGCCTCGGTGACTAACATGTGGCGACGGTAGGGGCGGTCGGCGGTCGGCGGTCGGCGGCGGTCGGCGGTCGGCGGCGGTCGGCGGTCGGCGGCGGTCGGCGGTCGGCGGTGGCGGCGGTCGGCGGTGGCGGCGGTCGGCGGTGGCGGCGGTCGGCGGCGGTCGGCGGTGGCGGCGGTACTCACCTACATGGCGACGTGGACGTAGGCCGTGATGAGCAAAAAGGCCGTCACGTTGAGCGTCGCGAGCGTCGCGACGGTGCGCTTGATGCCGTAGTGGTACTCCGCGGCGAAGTAGAAGCCGATGTTCGTGCAGGGCGACAGCGCGCTGAGCGCGAACGCGTGGCGCACCGTCGGCGGCGCGCCGGCCCGGACCATGGCCCAGGAGTTCACGAGCACGAGCGCGACCTGGACGAGCGACCTCGTCGCGACGACCGCGGACACGTCGCGGACCTCGCGCGCGAGCGCGCCCGGGCTCGGCGCGGAGAGCCCGATGAGCACGAACATGACCGGCGCGAAGGCGCTCCCGAGCGCGAGCGACGCGTCGGCGAAGGCGCCGCGGCAGGGCACGGCCGCGTTGAAGACGAGGCCCAGGAAGAAGGCGTGGACGATGATGTTTCTCAGCAGGAGCTTCGAGCCGAGCGTCCGCGGCCCGCACGTCGGCTCCGGCGCCGCGTCGGCGTCGAAGGCCCTCTTGAGGTCGTCGCGCGGCAGGTCCAGGCTCAGGAGCGACCGGCCCCTGGCCAGGTCGACGTTGACGACGGAGTGGCCGTTGGTCATCAACGCGAGGTTGTTCTGGTCGAGCGCGTGCCGCGCCATCATGAGCTCGCCGCGGCTGTCGCCGCTCCAGCTCAGGCTCCGCGGCCGCCGGGGCGCGCACTCCTCGCTCTCGCCCGCCATGATGTTCACCTCCGTCATCTCCAGCGGGTTCTCGACGGGCTCGGCCGTCTCCGCGACGCGGTAGCCCTCGTCGTCGAACGCCTCGCGGTCCAGCGGCCGGTAGCGGTGCGCGATCCAGCCGTTGATGACCTGGCACATCCACAGGTTGCCGCCCATGTCGTAGGCGAGCGCCGCGGGGATCGCCTGCGCGTCGTCGGAGCCGCCGAGCAGGCTGTACGCGAAGCCGAGAGCGACGCCGTTCGACATGAGCAGCGACCAGCCCAGGTCCCGCCCTCGGAGGCCGTGGCCGTAGGCGGCGTAGGCGGCGTAGGTCCTCGCCGTCCAGAGCGCGTGGAACCCGATGGCCCAGAAGAACCAGAGCACGAGGCTCGGCTCGAGCGCCGACGCCCACGTCGACCGGAAGAGGAGGAACGGCAGCAGCAGCGAGAAGGTGAAGACGCGCACGCCCTCGAGGCCGCCCTCGACGCGGTGCACCCAGCCGCGCCACTTGATGAACGGGCCCGCGCCCTGGAACACGAGGCTCATGAGCAGCAGGCCCTTCATGGACCGCGCCATCGCGCCGCCGAGTCAGGGCAGCCTCTCTTCAATGTTTCCTTCAATGTCCCCTTCAACATGGTGTGCCCCTGCGACGGTGCGACCTACTGCGGTCCGGGATGTCCGCCGCGGCGGCGGCGCGGCTACGGCCTGCGCGGCGACTCCTCGCGCCGGCGCCGAAAGTCGCAACGACGCGCCCTATCTCCGTTACGCGGCGCGACGCGCGCCGGCGACGAACTAGTGGTGACCGTGGTCGTCCTTCTTCAGGACCAGTTTGTCGACGGCCAGGTACGCGAGGAAAATGCCGACGGCGGGGGCCTAGGGCGCGCGCGGTCGTCGACGCGCCGCGAAGCGAAACGGGTCCGCGCGGTCGGCCGCCGCGCGCGCGGTCCCCCGCCCCCGCCGCCCGACCGGCCGCGCGCGCGCGCGCGCATTCAATAGGGGCGCCGGGCGCGCACGAGTCCCGGCCACGGGCCCAGGCCCTTCCAGCAGCCCCTGCGCGCGGAGGACGACGCGATCGCGGGCGCGCGGACGCGGCGCGGCGCGGCGGCGCCCCCGCTGTGACGGACGCCGCTCGAATACGCGAGCATCGGGAATCGTCTCCAGGCGTCGCGGTTGGCGAAGTTCTTGGCGAACGACATGGTGGTCGCGCGGGCCTCGTCGATGAGGAGCTTGCCTCACGACGCAGTGGCGACCGGGGGTCGGGTGCTTGCGCGCGATCGGCGCGAGCGCGAGACCGATGGTCTCTTAGACCGTCTCTACGCGCGCCCAGAACGACCGCATCATCGCGCTTTCGGAGATTCTCAGCCGACGCTCGCCCGTCGCGGCCTCGCGCGAGCACTCGCGTCTGGCACACGGCGAGCACGCGGCTTGAGCTACTGCGGGCCCGTAGCTGTGCGTAGCGAGAGGGCCGTACAGCACAAACCCAGCAAAGGCGCCCAGGCCAGCACCAGGCCGGCGCGGTCGGCGTTGCCTTCATCATATTTCGGAGGAGTGCAATGGTCGGCAGGCGCCTAGTTCTTTCATAGATGAAACGCTGTATCCGGCCGCAGAAGCACCTCTGGGCTGCGTTTCAGCTGGAACCACTGAAGGCAGCCCGCCGTGCTGCCGGCCGGCTGCGTGCCGCCGCGCGACCTCCGGCGGCGTCGCCGGTGCTCCCGCGGGCCCCTGTTCCGGGCCCGGCCCTTCGCGCGCCGCACCTCGCGCGGCGACGGCCGTCGCTGCCGCGTATCGCCGCGAAGGGTGCCGCGGAAAACGATCCCTGTGTGAGTGCCGCGCCCATTAGACGGCGACGATGGGGGGCGGCTCGAGCACGATCCAGGACCCGGAGATGCAGGAGAAACTCAAGCACCAGGCCGAGGAGAAGATGAAGGTCGGCCACCTCACGCGCGAGGACTTTGCGTACCTGGCGAACCCGCAGCCCATGGTCTGGAGCGACATCCTCTTCAAGGTCCTGAAGGAAAATCCCGACTCCGAGGACATCAAGACGGAGGACGGCCGCACCTGGCTCGAGGCGGCGCTCAACCAAAAGTACAGCGACGCGGCCTGGCACGACAAGATGTCCGACCCGGAGACGGACGAGCTGCCCGAGCGCATGACGCAGGACGAGTTCCAGGCGCTGGCCGTCGCCGGCTGCAGCGGCGGCGGCGGCGGCGGCGGCAAGGGCGGCGACGGGGCGACCGCGGCGCAGCAGTCCCTGCGACGGCGCATCTCCGTCAAGTGCGCGAAGCCGGGCAACGCGGGCATCACGGTGAAGCAGCTCGTCGAGGAGGAGAACGCCGAGGGCGAGATGGAGGTCAACGACGAGGACGTCGAGGACGCCCTGGCCTACGTCAACGGCACGAACGGCCGGTCGCGGCCGTCGATGGTCAAGAAGCCCATGTCGAAGGAGACCGTCGCCAAGGTCCACGTCGAGCTCCTCAAGACGATGGAGTTCAAGGAGGCCTTCAAGCTCTACGACTCGGACAACGACGGCAAGGCCGACGCCCACGACGTCTACCGCGTCATGGTCGGCCAGGGCGAGGACGTGACCTTCGAGCAGGCGCAGGCGCTCATGGCCACGATCGTCGAGCCGGGCCAGACCCACTTCGACTTCCGCGGGTTCTGCCGCATGATGCGCGAGGAGGGCGCCGAGGACGACGCCGAGTCCAAGGCCAACTCCGAGGCCGCGGACGCGCCCGCGTCCGCGCCCGAGCAATGATCCCTCCCCGCCGCGCCCGGCGCCCCGTTCTTCTCCGATCTCCCGACGCACGGAACAGCCCCGCCGCCGACGCCGCGACATCGCCCCGCCAGCTCCCCTCTCTTCTTCCTCTCCGCGGCGCGGACGTCCGCAACTCCCGCGGCGCCGTCGCCGCATCGCACTCCGACTGCTCTTATTACGTGTATATCACGCGTTGGGGGTGTGCGGCCGTCGCCATGCCGTCGGCCGGCGCACGCGACTCGGAGATCTCCGGAGGCCTGCGGCGCGGGCGCGCGGCTTCGCGCGGCTGAGGCCTCGGCTGGAGGCATGATCCGCGGCTCGCCTGTGCCGCTGTGGCATCCAGCGCAATGGTGGTCCGCAGCCGCAGCGCGATCCCAGGCGCAATGGTGGTCCGCGGCCGCGCGCGCGTTGCCAGGCGGATCGCCTGGTGCGCGCTCGGCGCCGGCGCCACGATCGCGGCGGCGCTGCGACACGCAAACGACGGCCGCCGCCGCCTGCTCGAGTACGACTTCTCGGAGCGCAACCTCCACGTGCTCACGTCCATCGCCATCGCCGAGTCGTCGCTGTCCTTCCTCGGCGGCCTCTTCGTCGTCTTCAGCTTCGGATTCTTCCCGACGCTGCGGTCCAAGTTCGCCTTCGAGCAGGTCGCGATGATGGCGCTCGCGGACATGGGAGCGGCGCTCACGTACTGGTTCGGCAGCCCGCGCGACCGGAGCGGCCTCTGCACGTCGCAGGCCGTGCTCCAGCAGTTCTTCGAGCTGTCGTCCGTGCTCTGGGCGACGGTCATCTCGACGACGCTCCACCTCGCGATGCGGCGCGTCGAGATCGACGAACGACGGCGGCGCCGCGCCGCGTACGCGTTCACCTGGGGCGCGTCGGCTGTGTTCGCGCTCCTACCGTTATCGACGTCGTCCTACGGCGCGTCGGGCGCCTGGTGCTGGATCCGGCCGAGGCCGCGGCTGCCGTCCGCGGCCTGGCGCTTCTCCATCTTCTACGTGCCCGTCTGGATCGCGATCGCCTACAACGGCGCGGTCTACGCGAACTGCGCGTGGGTCCTCGAGCGGCTCCGGTCCGTCGCCGACGACGCCGCGGGCGAGAAGCTCCGGGGCACGATCCATCGCTTGGCGCGCTACCCGCTGATCTTGGTGGCCTGCTGGAGCTGCGCGACGATCAATCGCTTGCAGCAGATCTTCGCGCCGGACCGGCCCGTCTTCGGCCTCTACGTCGCGACGGTGGTCACGCGGTCCATGCTCGGCTTCCTCAACGCGCTGGCCTTTGGGGCCACGGCGAACGTGCGCCACGAGTGGCGCGCGTTCCTCGCGGCGAGGCACGTCGCGTTCTGCGCCGACGACGGCGGCGACGCGGGCGCGCTCATCCACGAGGCCACCGCGGACCCGCCGTCGCCGACGCAGAACCCCGTGCGCAAGTCCGAAAACCGCGCGTCGTCCATCGAGATGTCCAACTCCGCGACGTCGGAGCGCGCGAACCTCGAGGACGTCGACCTCGGCGACGACGACGACGCCGCGGGGCTCAACGCGTGATTTTTGTGGTATGCTCCTAGAGGCTTAGTGTCAGCGGTCGGCTGTCGCGGCCTTTCGGGCTCCGGCGATTCCGGCTCCCGCGCCGATCCTCCCGGCTCCGGCTTCGGCGGCGGCTCCAGCTCCGGCTGCCGCGGCTGCCGCGGCTTTCGCGGTCGCCGCGACTGCGACTCCGGTGGCCGCCAGAGCGGCCGCGACTCCGGCTCCGGCTCCGGCGCCGGCGGCGGTCGCCGTAGCTGCCGCGGTCTCCGCGGCTCCGGCTCCGGCCGCGGCCGCGGCTCCGGCTCCGGCGGTCTCCCCGGCTCCGGCTCCGGCTCCGGCGGTCTCCCCGGCTCCGGCTCCGGTAGCGCCGATCGCGGGCCGCCTCGCGGCTGCGGCTCCGGTAGCGCCGGTCGCGAGCCGCCTCGCGGCTGCGGCTCCGGTAGCGCCGGTCGCGGGCCGCCTCGCGGCTCCGGCTCCGGTAGCGCCGGTCGTCGCGGGCCGCCTCGCGCGCGGCGCGCTCGACGAGCCGGTTGTACGCGAACTCGTAGACCTGGTCGCAGACGCTGCTCTCCGTGGCCGCGAGCTCGTGGAGCGGGATGCGCTCGAGGAGCGGCGTGCGCATCTCCGGGCTGTCGTACATCTCCTTGAGGACGACCTCGGCCTCCGCGTGGAGCGCTTCGACGCGCTCGGCGTCGGCGTCCATGAAGCTCTGGAACTCCGACCTCGTGATGACGTACGAGTCGCCGCCGCGCTGCTGCTGCGCGGCGTAGGACGGCGAGACGTGCTTGCCGCCGACGACGAACTCGGCGCCCGCGAGGAAGTCGTCGACGAGCCGCGAGGCCGAGGCGACGGCGTCGAACTCCACGAAGCCGTAGGCGCCGGAGTAGCGCGTCCCCGCGTCGGGCTCGCGGACGACGACCTTGAGCACGCGCCCGTACTTCTCGCAGTACTCGCGGACCGCGAGCTGCGTCGCGCTCGCGCTCCTCGACGGCGGCAGGTTCCGGAGGCGGAGCTTCCGGTTCGGCGGCTGCTGCGAGATGTCGATCATCTCGATCGTCGCCGGCTGGCCGCCGCCGACCGTCGTGCCCTGGAGGTTGCGGAGCGTGCGCAGGCCCGACTCGCGGTCCGCGAGGTAGATGAACGCCGTCGTCGACGTCGGCCGCCGGTAGAGGTCCGCGGACTCGACCGTGCCCGCGGCGCTCGCGGCGCCCCAGACGAGGTCCTCCGTGATGGCCGGGTGCAGGTTCCGCAGGCACAGGTGCATCGCGAGGTGCGTCACGGCCCGCGCCGGCGCGGCCGGCGCCGCCGCGACGGGCGCCGGCGCGACGGGCTTCGCCGCGACGGGCGCCGGCGTGACGGGCGCCGCCGCGACGGGCTTCGCCTCGGCCGGCGCCGCCTCGGCCGGCGCCGCCTCGACCGGCGGCGCCGCCTCGGCCGGCGCCGCCTTGGCGGGTGTCGACCGGTTCGCGAGGTCGATGATCATCTTGAGCGTCGCGTCGCGCTCGAAGACGACCGTAGCCGCGAGGTCCACGTCCGTCGGCTGCGCTTCGAGCTCGATGACCATCAAGCACTTGCGCTGCTCCGCGAGGGTGCGGCAGGTCGGCACCTCGACGCCGCTGTCGGACAGCGTCTTCAGGCAGCTCGCGAGTCCGCCGCGGCCGAACTTGCCGACGGGCAGCGGCTGGCCGACGCGCATGAACGCGCTCTTGAGGATCAGATCCTCCTTCTCCTCGGCGTCCGCCGTGCGCTGCAGGGGCGTCGCCTTCTTGCACATCGGGCAGACCAGCTCCGTGAGCGAGCTCGGGATGGCCTTGCGCACGTAGTCGCGCGCGCACTCCTCGCACATGAAATGCGAGCAGGTCATGCTGATCGGGTCACGCGGCACGTCGAGGCAGATCGGGCACTCCAGCGCATCCTTGATGCCCGCTGCGAGCGCGTCGGTCATTGCCAAATTTTGTGCGCGTCGCAGGCCTCCTCGTCCTCGACTGTTTCCGGTGAGCACGGCGTGGCAGGCACCCGCGGCGTTCGGCGTGTACACGCGGTCGTAGCACCTGCGACACAGGGTCCCAGATGCTGGACTCGCTGTGCACCTTCACCTTGTCGTGCAAGTTGCACACGCAGGATGGATGACTTACTTTCGATTCACGTAGGGCGGGGGGCGATGGTGCTGGTTCAGGGGAAGCGGGGCTGCGCGGGCGCGAAGTCCTCGTAGTGGCGGGGCGTGCGCTCCTCCGGGAGCGGGACGGCGACGAGGGGCGTCGTCAGGGGCGTGCAGGGCAGCAAAAGGGCGCGACGAGTGCGAGAGAAGAGAATCGAGAAACGCGCACTCGCTTCTCTCTCGCTCTCTTTTGGTCCGCTCTCGGCAATCACCCGCACTTCTCTCGCTCTCGCACCCTCGTCGGCGACGCTTCCTTCTCTCGCTCTTGCCAAGAGCCACCCTTTTGGACGACGCTAAAAATATCTAAAATCGATCATTTTCGGCCGAAAGTCGTCCAAATGTCTCAAATCGATCAAATCTGGTCATGGCGAGGTCGACTGACGCTCCAAAAAGGCCAGACTGACCCAAAGTAGCCTCCGCGCGTGGTCCACGAGCCGCACTCGTCTCTTCTCTCGCTCTCGGAGGCCTCGCTCTCGGCAATCACCCGCGCTTCTTTCGCTCTCGCACTCGGGCGCCCCGGCCGCACTCGTCTCTCGGATTTTCGCCAATTTAGCACGAGAGAAGGGTGGCTCTCGCGCCCTTTTGCTGCCCTGGACGATCATCTCGCCCAGGTCGACGAGGCCGCCCGAGCGAACCTTCGTCCCGGGGTCGTAGTATTGGTACGGCGGAAGCTCCTCCGAGAAGTAGCCGACCTTGAGCGGGACGTCCCGACAGCAGGCGCGCATCTCGTTCACGTGGCCCTGGGAGGATACCTGGCGGGCGATGACGGCGGCGGCGACCGCGGCGAAGAATTTCGAGCCCATCGTAAATGGTGGCCCCTTCGGGGGCGTCGACGAGGCCGGGGAGCAGGGGACCGCCGAGCGAGCGGACGAGGACGTGGGCGTCGACGACGGGGGCGACGAAGGGCGCCGGGCAGACGGAGCACCGGAGCGGCTGTGGTTGATGTGGCGCTGGCGAGCGTGAGTCGAGTGCGCACTCAGCCGTGAGGCCTGCCGTGGCCCATACAATCCAAACACTCGTGATCGCAGTATTACGGGAAACGCGGCGTCGAGGGAGCAAATTCCTCGTAGTGGCGAGGAGTCCGCTCTTCGGGTATGGGCAAGAACGCGGCGCCGACGGGCGCGGCGCCGCGCGAGCGCGTCCGGACCTCGTCGAGGAAGTCCTCGAGGCTCCCGCGGAAGCGCTCGACGGGCTCCGGCGGGCCGAAGGTCACGGACGGCTTGCTCGACCCGCCGAGATAGGAGAGCGCCTCCCTGGACGCGCGCCGCGCGGCCCGCCGGACCTGGAAGCAGTCCGGGAAGAAGCCCCAGCGTTCGAGGAGCGCGGCGACGAACGCCGCCGCGACGAACGACGTGAAGATCAAGAAGACTCCCGCCATGGACTTGAGCGTGATGCGCAGCGCGCCGACGCCAAAGGCCGACACCAGGGTCGGGTCGCCCGAGTTCTCGCAGTTGCCGTCCGCGCGGAACGAGTCGGTGTGCGTCTGGACGTAGCGGCGGTCGAGCTTCGCCGCGGCGATGGCGCGCGAGATGTTCCGCTGGAGCGCGAACGCGCCCGGGGCCACGATGCCGGGGAGGTAGGCGCCGGGCAGGGGGAGCGAGAGCACGAAGCGCGCCTTGCAGCGCTCGAGGAGCCGCTCCGTCGCGGTCGCGAAGTCGACCATGACGCTGTCGACGCGGCCCTTGTCGAGGCTCGCCATGCAGAAGTCAACGCGCTCCCGCCAGTTGTAGCTCGGCGGCGCCGCGACGACGCTCTCGACGATGTTCCCCGGCCAGCCCGCGGTCACCTCCTCGTAGATGAAGCACGCGGACGCGCGGCGGAGCTCGGCGTAGGTCGTCGGCCCCGCGAGCTCGTAGGTCCGCGTCGTGAGCCGCGCCGTCAGCGACGCCGTGTACGTCGACGTGACGACGAGCGCGAAGAAAAGGAGGCCGATGCGGAAGAGGCGCGCCGCCGCGCTCCGCCACTCGTACTCGTCGCCATCGAGCAGCACGGACGTCGCGTGGTAGAGCCAGGCCATGAAACCGCCGGGCCCCGCGTTGACGTGGACCTCGCGCGGGTCGAGCTCGTCGAGGACCTTGAGGAAGATCGCGCCGACGACGAGCGCGCCGAGGATCGGGAGCCAGAGCTGGAAGCTGAAGGGCTCGAAGATGCTGAAGACGCGTCGAGGCGCCTCGCGCTTGCGGATGACCGCGCGCGTCTCGAGGTCGATCAGGGGCACCGTCGTCAGGAACGCCGACTCCGGCGCGCCGGGGACGGCCTCGGGGCCGTAGCCGAAGGACGGCGCGGAGAAGGTCACGTCGACCTCGCCCGAGGCGATCATCGCGAAATAGCTCGGCACGCTGTCCGCGCCGATCGTGTCGCCCGTCCGCCCCATGTCGACCCATTCGACGGCATAGCCCATGGTCTCCAGGATGAGCTCGCTCAAGTCCACGAGGCCGCCGGATCGTTGGCCCGTCTCGGCGTCGTAGGCCTGGAACGGGGTGATGTTCTCGCTGAAGTAGCCGACCTTGAGCGGAATGTGCCGGCAGCAATCCTTCATCTCGTTGACCCGGCCCTGGCCGGACACGCCGACGAGCAGCGCGACGAATATCTGTGATGCCATCGGTAGCCCCGAGGGGAACGACGCTAGGGCAAGCACGGGAGCAAAGCGTGCCAAAGAATTCTGGCAAAAATCAAAGGTCGCCGAATTACACACATCCGCAGGCAAAAACAAAAAACACACCCGTCTTAGTAGAACCCCGCGTCGGTCTTCGGCGGCTTCGTGCCCGGTTTGGGCCCCGGGTACTCCCACTCGAACTTGGGCACGCCCGCGGGCTGCTTCGGGTTCGGGTCGTTGCCCTTCGCGTAGGCGCGCGGCGCCGGGGCCCCCGCGTCCGGGGCCCATTTCGGCCGGTTCGCCTCGTCGACGGGCGGCGCGTCCGTCGGCAGACGCGCGGGCCTCCTGGACTCGGCGTCGGCGAGCTTCCGCGCGCGCAGGACCGCGGCGCCGTAGGCCTTCGCCGCGGCGGCGTCGCCGGCGGCCGTTGCGGCCTTGCGCGCGGTGCGCCAGCTCTCGACGGCCTCGCCGGTCTCGCCCAGCGCCTCGAGGGCCGCGGCCTTGCGCGCGTGGGCCTTGGCGTAGGCGGGCCGCCGCTGCACCGCGCACCGCGCGTTTTCCAGCGCGCCGCCCGCGTCGCCGGCCTTGAGCGCGCAGAGCGACGCGTTCGCGAGGAGCACGGCCTCCTCGTCCCAGAGCCAGCGCACCTGGGGCGCGTGCCGGCCGCCGCCGTCGCAGAAGCCCCGCGAGAGCTGCGCGCCCAGGAGCTCGCGCGCGCCCTCGTAGGCCGACCGCGCGCCCGGGTAGTCGCCCGCGCGCCACCGCTCCGCGCCGAGCCGCTTGCGCACCTCCCACTCGCGGCTCCGCCGCGCGTAGGGCAGGTCCCGGCCGCCGAGGCAGGCGCAGGTCACGCCGACCGCGTTCGCGCGGAGCGCGCGCGCCGCGTCGGCGCACGTCGCCGTCCCGGGAACGAGCAGCGACTCGCGGAAACCGCGCGCCTCGAAGCAGCGCCGCAGCAGGGTCGGCCCGCCGGCGGCCTCGACGGCGGCGCCGATGAGGCGCGACGCGTTGTACGCGACCGCCGCGGCCCCCGCGTCGCCCGCGGCCGCGGCGTCGATCGCCGCGGACTGCTGCAAAGCCTGGCACTGCGGGTGCACGACGCCGGGCGCGTCGTCGAAGGCCCGCGCGATGTCGTAGGCGCTCGGCGCCGCCCAGAGCGCCTTGGCCGCGAAGGCCACCGCGAGGCGCGCCCGCTCCGCGACGCCGGGCTCCGTCGGGAACGGCGCGCCGTGGCAGCAGGTCGACTCGTAGGTCGGCAGCGCCGACGCGTTGGCCATCGTCGCCTCCTCCTCGTCGGAGTCGTCGTCGAGGCTCACGGCGACCATCGTGTGCTCCGCGAGCACCGCGGGCGAGAGATCGTCGTCTGCCATTGCTGCTGATGCGAGATCATCTCCCTGCTCTAGATTGCTCTCCCCAGCTCGCTCTAAATTAATGCTTAGTAGGGTTTTGTAAAACACGACTTTATTTCAGGATCGACGAGCTAGCGGCACCGCTCCGCCGAGCGCAGGGGTCGATCCGGGGACGTAAGGTCGTTCTGGGCCGCGCCCGCGCGTCGCGACCATGCTCGGAGTCTTTGCGCAGCTCGCGCACCGCTCGGCGGGGTCTGGCGGCGCGCGCCGATTGACACCACGTCGCGTAGCTCGTCGATCCTGAAAATAAAGTCGTGTTTTAGAAAACCCTTGCAAGCATGAAAATGCAATTGCATGTTGCAGTTCAAGCTGTGAAGGTGCTCCCAGATGGTGCTCCCGATCGGCGAGAACTAAGGATGAGCCGTCGAGGCCCCCTCCTCGCGATTCAAGGCGCAGTTCAAGCTGCAAAGGTGCTCCCGATCGGTGAGAACTAAGGGTGAGCCGTCGAGGCCCCCGTCACGGGGGCCGAGGCTTGCGCGCGGCTAGAAGTCGAAGGCCGCCTTGGCGCGGCCGCGGACGACGGCGATGGCCCGACGGCGCTCCGCGTCGACGTCGTCGCCGTGGCGCGCGGCGTAGACGTCGAGCAGGCTCTCGTAGAAGAGTTCGAGGAGCGGCACGTGCACCGAGTTGCCGAGGATGCGCCAGGCGTCGCGGTCGTCGAGGCCGAGGCCGTCGAACCAGTCCGCCGGAAAGCCCATGGCCAGGAGCGCCTCCTCGAGGCCGACGGCGTGCGTCGTGTCGTCGGCGACGCGGCGCTTCGCGGCGTCGCGCGGCGGAAAGCCCGCGCGGAAGCAGGGCAGCCGCGGGACGAGCGCCTCGAAGACGCCCGGCCCGTGGAGGTCGTCGAGGAGCGCCTGGTACGTCGCGTAGCCGCGCTCCGCGCGGTCCGCGGGCGGGAAGCTCGAGTGGAGCGACCGCGGCCGGTTGTGGCAGTGGCCGGGCCGCGTGTGCGCGCGCACGAGGGGCAGGCCCGCGCAGAGAAAGGTGTCCTTGTCCTATGGAACACGACGATTGCCAAAAAAAACGCGCTCGAGCTCCGGCGCCGCGCGCGCGCCTGCGTCTCGCCCTCCTTGATGACGTTCTCGCAGAGGATCTGCAGCTTCGGGTTCTCGCGGAGCGCTTGCCTACGAGGACGGTCGAATCGCTCCGCGTTTCCGGGCGCGCGTCGCGCCGCCGCGCGCCAGAGGAAGGCCGAGTTCGCAAAGTGGGGCGTCGCGTTCGCGCCGCTGTAGCCCTCGCGGCGCGCGTTCGCGCGCGAGAGGTCCTGGCAGGGCCCCGTCGACGAGAGGACGTCGACGTCCGCGGGCACGTCCGCGGCCGTGAGGCGGCAGACGTTGCCCTCGACGGGCACCGCGGCGCCCGGCGCCTCCTCGCGCCGCGCGCGCGCGGCCGACGGCATCGGCGACTCGTACTCGATGCCCTTGGCTCTGCAGAATTTTTCGAGGGGCGCGCGCGCGAGGCGATCGATCTCCCAGTTGATGACCCGGGCGATCTTCAGGCCGACGCTGTACATGGCGTAGACGCACGCGCCCATGCCGCCGCAGAGCAGGCACACGACGAGGCCGCGCGCGGGATCGCTCCACGTGATCTTCCCGTAGAGCTCCGCCATCCGCTCCTCGACGAGCGGCTTCGTCGCTTCGGGCGCCTGTTTCTGGCACCCCGCGAGCCGCTCGAGCTGCGTCCGGAAGGCTTCGCGGCCGGCGGCCTCGCGCTTGAGTTTCTCAAAGTCCTTGAGCAGGTCCCGCGACATCATGGACCCCGTCCGCGACTCCATCCACTGCGACCGGTACGTCGCGTTGAGGTCCGAAGGGCCGTAGGACACGACCGTTTTCTGCCGTTTCCGGTCCCCGCCCTCCGGCGCCGCGCGTCGCGCCTTCTCCTCCGGCGGCGGCGGCGCCTCGTCGTCCGCGGGCGGCGCCCCGTCCGTCGGCGAGAGCTCGCAGTCGCGGACTTCCTTGCGCATGCACTCGTCGACGTCCCGCGACCCGGCGGCGTTGGCGTCCAGCACGACGTCGTAGAGGTTCCGCGTCGCCGTCTGCCGCCAGACCAGGGCCGCGTCGTAGGCGCCCGTCCGCTTGTCGTGGAGGAAGACGCGGTCGCCGCGTCGGTAGCCCTCCGGGCGGTCCAGCACGACGACGCGGCCCGTCGCGAGGCGCTTCCACGACACGGCGCGGCCCCACGGACCCGAGGGCCGGAGCCGCGCCGCTGGCAGCTTGAAGGTTCCGAGACTGTCGATCTCGTCACCGCGCGTCCGCGATCGAACCTCGACGTAGCCGCCCCCCTTCTTCACGCCGGGGAGCCAGACCTCCTCGTCCGAGTAGAGTTCCGACGGTGGCGTGCAGCGCACCTCGATCTGATCCTCGAAGCCGACGCGGTGCCACCGCGGCCGCAGGTGCTCGCTGAGCCACTCGGCGGCGCCCACGGCGCGGTCGTGGGCGGCCGCTTCCAGGTTCTGGCGCGTGAGACTCCGGAGCTTCCGCGCGATGAGGCCCAGCGGATCGTCGGACGCGTCGATCGACGCCGTCGTCAGGCCGAGGACGGACGCGCAGTCCGGCGCCGCGACGATTCGCTCGCTCGTCGCCGACGCGCGCTCGTTCGACGCGGGCGCGGACGCTTCCTCCTCCTCCTCCGTCTCCTCGGGCGCGCTCTCCTCGGCCGCCGCCGCTTCCGCCGCCTCCTCGGGCGCGCTCTCCTCGACCGCCGCCGCTTCCGCCGCCTCCTCGACCGCCGCCGCTTCCGCCGCCTCCTCGACCGCCGCCGCTTCCGCCGCCTCCTCGGGCGCGCTCTCCTCGACCGCCGCGTCGACCTCCTCGAGGTTCCGCAGCCCGACGAGCTGCTCCGTGCCCCCCTCGCGGCGCACGATCCAGGCCTCGCGCACGTTGTGCGGAGCCACGCGGACCACCTGCCAGACATCGTTCGACGGAAAGTCGCGCCGCCGGACGAGCATGCCCTCCCAAGCGGTGGGGAGCCCCGAGGACCGCCTCCGGCGCTCCATCGAGAACTCTCGCGTCGAGGGCGCGAACTCAGAGGTCCGTTACCCTAGATATTGCAGCTAAGCTGAAGTGAGTGCAGCTAGCTCCGGAACAGACAATGGGCTGCCGATCCGTAATGGTGCGGTGCGTGCTCGTCGTCGCCGTTGCCGTTGCGAGCGCCGGCAGCGCCTCCGGAGGCCCCGTGGCGCTGCGGCCGCAGGGCGATCGCGTCAGGACGCTCGTCACCGAAAAGATCGTCCCCCACGTCGCCATCGGCTGGAAGGTGCTCATGCTCAAGGGCCCGGTCGAGAATTTCCTGCGGCGCTTCATCGGCGGCGCGAAGCAGCGGGCCTTCGTGTGGGGCCAGTACACGGCGGCGCGGGACGAACTCATCGACGCGAGCCAGCTCAGCGGCGCCGCACTCGCGCGCGTGCTCGACGACCTCCGCATCGAGTACACGCACCGGTACCCCGCGTGGCGCGAGCTCTTTCTACTCTAATCGCCGAGGAAGCGCCGCTATTTAGGGTCGTCTAGGAACCGCGCCACGAAGGCCACGAGCGTGTCGACGTCGACGCGGTAGGCGTGGTTCCGATAGTCGCCGTTCGTGAGTTCGGGGTCCGCGTCGTCGACGGCGTGGGCCGCGCCGCGGTCCGTGTAGCGCACGAAGCCCCGGTGCTCGCGCATCATGAGGCTTCCCGCCAACAAGCTGATGAAGTTTTCCTCGTTGCGCGAGCACATCGTCGGCGGGCAGACGTTGATCCACCGCGTCGACGCCGGGCTGAAGACGAGGTTCGCGACGGCCGCGCCGAAGGGCGTGACGATGGTGGAGTAGTTCGCCAGCCCCCGGACGCGGTCCTCCATGGTCCCGAACGCGCTGAACTCGAGCACGTCGGCGCCCAGCGCCTCGAGGGCCTTGACGAAGTCGGGCTCGTTGAGCATCGCGCGGCCTTTCCCGACGGCCGCGTCGCGCCGCGTGAAGTAGGCGAGGCGCTTCGTCGGCGGGCCGCGCACGAAGCGCCTCTGGAGATCGCCGTGGATCTCTCGCAATGCCTTCAAGCCCAGCGCGGACCAGTCGCCGAAGTTTTCGGCGGCGTACGGCGGCACCCACACGTGGCCGTACGCGGGCTGGTTCTCCATGTCGCCGATGATCTTCGGCGTCAGGCCCGTGGCGAGCCGCACGCTCTCGACGTGGAAGGCCTGGCGCATGTGGGGCCCGAGCACGAGCTCCGGCGGCGGCGCGTCCGGCCGCGCCCGCCTCAGGAGCTCGGCCGCGATCCACGCGCGCGGCAGCAGCTCGAACATGAAGTGCTGGAAGTTGCCGCCCCAGGGGTTCGCGAGGAAGACGGCCTCGCGGTCATTGACGCCCTCGCGCGCGAACTCGCAGAAGCGGTCCTGGGGCGACGCGCGATGGCTCCGGCCGCTGCAGCTCGGGATGTCGAAGCCCTCGAGGAGCGCGAGGCCGCCGTCGGGCCGGATCTTCGCGCGCGCGAAGCGGTAGAACTCCGTCGTCCAGCCGTACCAGCCGTCGCCGAGGTCGCAGCTCAGGTAGGCGTCGTCCCGCTTCTTGCAGCGCCGCAGCGCGTCGACGGCGCGGTCGAAGACCTCGTCGCCGAGCTCGTTGAGGCAGCGCGGCTCGTCCTTGCAGCGCCGGTCGGGCGGCGCCGCCAGAGCGCGCGACGTGGCGTTTCGAGCGCGAGCGCGCGCGCAACAGAGCAGCCAGGCGGCAGCTAAAAGCATCATCGCGTTCCCATCGTTGTGCTCGCAAACAAACCCGCCGGGCTAAAAACTATCAAAAGCAACACCTCGGGAGCTGCATCGTTGCGATTATTGAAGCAATTACACGCGATGGACGCGCTCCGAGCGTGGCCGAGTCCGCAGTGGTGAAGGTGTCTCTCTGCAGTAGGTGATTGCGTGGGACGGGTTC